>NC_053153.1:65777276-66102471 GCF_016808335.1 Panicum virgatum
TTGATGAGCAATCAGAAGTTGAAGACATCGAAATGGTCCTGGACGGCCTAACTTTACTTAGGGTTGCCACTTCGCGTTGACCCGGCTTTGGGGAAAGCAAAGGACGAACAACAGCAACAGATCTTTTCAAAAAAAAAAACAGCAACAACATGCTTTTCTAAGCATAAGCATCTTCATGCGAAAGAAAGACACTGGTGCTAATCCTTTTTTTCCTTTGACAAAACGGTAATTGAAGCAACAGCACACGATGGATATTTCACTATTGAAGCTCTTCATTTGGTGCAGTGCAACGAAGAAAAGCATGTTATGGATCGGCGATGTTTAGGATGTATCAACGTCAAGCTCGGTGGAATTCAGGTGAAATTTCCACCAGATATGATAGAAACAAAAGTATCTGTCGGTGTTTACCGTCTTGGCAGAATTTCAAGGCATGACAGATACATGGACCGGAGAATTCCACACATGTCAAGTTGGAAAATTTCACAATTCGGCACCAACAGAGAGAGTCAGAGAAATGGCGTCCATCAAACATATGGATGCCCGAAACCTGGAGAAAATATCTAAACATGTTGTGTCGTTCATCTTGTTTTGGAGAAGAGCAGCAGTGAGGGTGCAGCTCAGGAACGAGAGCAGAGGTCTTCAGCAGAATTACTCAAGAAACACTTGATTCAGACACCAATAAATAGCGGGTACACATCACATACACAAGGAAAAGCACAAGCATTTCAACAACCAGACATATGAACAGCATTGAAGCTAACAAATTCAACTAGAAATAACATTAAGTTTTCATAAGAGGTTTATGGCTGGACGGACATACAAGTATAAATCACTTCCAAGTTCCAGCCTTCTTGCAGCTCCTGCAAAACCTATATGACAAGACCTATAGACTTGACAACTTAGGAGACGCTCCCCACATGGAAGCCAAGGAGCACCATGGGGAAATCCAAAGCTTGTAGAGAGGTTTTTAAGCCCTACAACTTTATTCTTCAGTAGTACCAATTGGGGCCATCGTTCTTCTGCTGCGCCGCGCCTGGGTAGTCGACGTTGCTAGACATGTTGAAACCAGAACCAAACCTGAACTCCGATGTGCCGGTGATGTCGGCCATTTGGCTCCCATAGGGAGTGTCGTCGCGGATGAAGAACTGCTGCTGTTCCGGTTGCTGCTGCTGCTGCTGCTGCTGCTGCCCCGGCGCCTGCTGTGGTTGCTGCATCATGCTATTGACATCATCGAACACACCGTTGCCCTGTCCAAAGAAACCATCATCCATCTGCATCCTCGGGGGCAGCGCGTTAGGCCTCTCCATGATGCTGACACTGTCGCTGCTCATGCTCTTGTTCGTCATGAAGTTGTTGTCGTACATGTTCATCAGCTCTGCGATGGACCTCTGGCCATCCATAGGCAGGCTGAAATCCAGATTGTTCAGCGCCTGGTTAGGTTGGTTGAAGGACCCCTGGAAGGTTTGTGACTGTGGAGGCGGCGGCTTGTTCTCAGAGTTCTGCGGGAGAGGATCGTTGTACTTGCAGGTGTACTGGTGGCTGTTGCGGGCGTTCCGGTCAAGGAATCCGTAGCTGTAGTCGCTGTGCGGGCACTGGACATTGTTGCAGGTGTACACGCGGTTGTTCAGCATCAGCTCTGGCTCCGCGGCGGCGGGCGCGTTCCTCTTCTGGATGAACTCAACGTCAGCAGTCTCCTCCTTCATCGGCGTCGGCATGAGGAACTTGTCGCTCAGCATAGCCGCGCCAAGGTTGAACGCGGTCGGGTCGGTGACGGCCGCCTTCTGGTTGCCGGCCTCGTCGCCCTTGCACTCGTCAACGATGTCGACGTCGTACTCGCTTGAGCTGGCGTTGAACGATATGGCGCTGGCGATGCCGCCGGCAGACGCCGGCGGGCGCGCGCCGGGGTGCAGCTTCAGGTACAGCTCCTCTTCCTGCTTGACGACCGCCAGCCAGGTGGAGATCTCCTTGGCGGTCATCTTGTCCTGGAGGCACTTGGACTGGCGGACGAGGCGGCGGATCTTCTCGATGTCCGGCGACATGTGCTTGATGACAGCGGTGAGCACGCTCACCTTCCAGGCCTTCTTGAGGTCGTGAGGCTTCTTGTAGGGGGGCGGGCCCTGGTCCTTGGGGATGCCGAGCTCCGGCCACCACTCTTCGTCGCCGGTGGGCCACCACGGCGGTGGCACGCCCTTCTCCAGCGGGTAGCGCCGCTGCGGGGGATCGCAGTGCTGCATCAGCGCCGAGAGCAGCGAGCCGAGCGTGGTGTCCTGCAGCTCCTGCAGGGAGTGCGGGCTGGCGGCACCGGAGGCGAGCTCGTTCTCGGCGCCAGGGACGGCGTTGTCAGCCTGGTACTTGGCGATGGCGGCCGGGCCGTTCCGGTCGAACCGGACCTTCTCCTTCCACCAGGCACGGAGGTTGTCGGAGGCGCCGCTCACCGGCTTGCCCTTCTCCGGGATGATCCCGTACACGAACCCCTGCGCGCGGCACACCTCCATCATCTTGAGCATGTACTTTAGGATGCCGTCCTGCGCGCGGGACATCTTCTTGCGCCGCGCCTGCTCCTGCGACTGCCTTGGCTTGGACGACCCATCGCCCCCACCACCGCCGCCAGCCGCCTGGTCCTTGCCGCGGGTCTGCTGCAGCTCCCTGAGCCGCTTCAGCTTCATGCGGTCGCGCCACATGCGGCGCTCCAGCTCCTCGATGTCCTCGACGTCGTCATCGCTGTCGTCCTCCCCGGCATCCGGGAAGCTCTCCGGCGGCGGATCGACAAGATCACCCTCTCCCATCACGCACTGGTCGCCAGACGAAGTTTGCGGCATCAGCGACCCAAAGCCGAGGTTCTTGTCGCCGTTCTGCTGCAGGAGATCCACGAAATTGTGGACGCCAGGGAACACCATGCCCTGATCCATCATCAGCCCACCTCCCATCATCGTGACCTCAACAGACACGGCAGCACCCAACCAAACTCACTCGCAGTCACAGGCAGATAGACTTTTCCTTCCTTGTCCTGGTACTTGTAGTATTCACCTGCGCAGGAGCAACAAGCAAGATGAACACGTCAACTGCTGAATGTTCAGAGTAGAATCACCGTGTTCCTATCAGTAATTAGGTGCCAAGAAGGTAAACATGTGTAACACGATTGCGTGTTAGTATTAAAAAGGTAATTAAGATGGCTGGGTGAAGCTTATTGTGGCATCTTAATTTGGTAATTACACGATTAGCAATAAGTGACTGCTTTGGCAACATAGATCTACACAGCTAGGAGACAATCATGTGGCAGGAAAAAGCAAAGCTTGCCTATTGAAGCAACAACCGGGAGGCCAAAGTTAGCAACCTAGCATGTGTTTGGTGAAACAGAACAGGGCCTTGATCTGATCAAAACAATACATGGACACTTCCCCCACAATCCTTCTTCTGAAATTGATCCGGCCAAGGCTAACAGGGACCAAATATAGGATAATCCTAATTGTTTCCACATAAATGAACAGATTACACAGCATGAAAAAGAAACAACACAAGCAAAGAATTCGAGCATGAAAACATATGCCCAGAAATAGGTCAACAAAATAGCTACTTCTCATATGGCGGTTCATAGGAAGAAGCATGTAAAGTTTTCTTCTTTTTCCCTTTTCATCACAGAGCATGTTGAAACGTATGAAGGAACGCTCTGATTGAATCACAAGGGGGAAAGAGAAAGGGATAAAAAGCAGGGGTAGAAAGCTTTTCAAATAAAATAAAATAAAATAATCATTTGTTTATGAATCCATTTATTTTTACCCAGCTACTAAGCAGGTATGGACAGTTGGGGGGCTTGGGAACAAGAACATGTACCCATGTGCTTAACAAAGGGAATCAAAGTCATCTAGAAAAAGGAAATCAAGAGGCAAAATGAAACACATCAATGATAAAACTTTTCACCTCCAAAGATTAAGAAAAAATAAAAAAAATCTTTTTTTCCTCACGAGGAACAAAGTGTTTCCATCATACCCGACTGCTACACATTTCCTAGAACAAGCTCAACCACAACCTTACAGCCTTTGACAAAGAACAAGTATTGAGATCCAAGAAAAATAAAACTCGAAACAAAAATATCATAACAGAGATGTACGAAACTCAGGTTTTTGGATGGGAACTGCAACATCATCCTAGGCGGTAGCCTTGGACTTCTACCATGGATTCAGCCGCGCCTTTTAGGCACCAGGACAAAACATCAGGAACGAGGGGAAGGATCAAAGCAGAACCCAATCAGGAATTGGCCACCGCAGGGAGTTACAGGGTCCTCACGAAAATTAAAAGAGAAAATATCTCGCGGAGAAACGCATCAGAACCCCATCAGATAATCAGCTCACCACGCTCATCGAAACCAGACACCAAAAGGAGCAGGAGAGGAAGAGGATCGCCGGAGACGAAAAGGGACCGGCCGCACGAAGCATGAACACACAGGAACAGGGGAGCAGAAAGGGGAGGGAGGGCGGGCAGGACGAACTCACCTAGCTCCTCAGTTTATCTCCCACTTGCTGCTACTATTTTCTCTGCTGCTCCAGCTTTGCCATGACCTGGGAGAGGCAAAGAGGGGAGGTGGGAGAGGAGCCGCGGCACGAGGGAGGAGAAGGAAAGGGGAGGGGGAGGAGGGCGGGGGGAGGCGGCACGAGTGGAGATAAGAACGACGGGGGCGAGCGAGGCCAAGGCCTCTGGCGCAAAGTAATACCAGGCAAGTGGGGGGCCGCTGGCTGCTGGTGGTGCTTCCCCACAACAGCGACCGCGCTTCTTTTATAATCCCCCTGTTAAACTAACTAATCATCCCTCCGCTCACGAGCCGCCACTGCGAGTCTCTGGGACGGCCGGGAGGGACGCTGCGCGGCGGTAAAAAGAAAAAAGAAAAAGAAGATCTCCCTAATCACCAGCGTGACGGCGTTTTTACCGCCAGCTCGGGTGAAAAGAGATTGGCTGTGGACTGTGGTGGTTTCGTCTCTGCCTGTGACACGTGGGGCCCGGTCGGTGGCCACCTCCCGGCGTTTGGTCCGTGGAGGATCGGACAGCGCGTAGAGGGGGTACGGACAAAGGCGCTAACGAAGGAGGGCGGAGGCTACCGGGGAGCGAGAAGTTACGTCTTTGCCCTCGCAGATGAGGCACCCTGGATCGCTTCGGCACAATATGGCTCGCGCGCTCCATGTTCTTGCGAAGTTGCGACTATTGTAGATTTGCGTGGAGAAGGTGTTCAATGCTGCAGATTATTTTTTTTGTTTTGCCTCTCCTCTGAGTGTAGTTGTAGTATCATTTAGATTGTGTGTCTATGTAGACACTTTTCATTTAACCAAGCAATATAACGCGATCTGCAATATGCCCATTTGTGCTGGTTATCTATTTCATGCACAAATTGTCCGTGTTACTGTTTGTCTATATATATATATATATATATATATATATATATATATATATATATATATATATATATATTACACTAACTCTTTTGCATATACATACATTGCTATTGTAGCTCGTCACATAAAAAAACAAAGAAATTAGTCTTGTGAAGGTTAGATATGTGAGTTGAATGTGCGCTCAAAATTAACGTTTGTAACCGAGAATTTAGTGTAGTTCTTTAATATGCACATCTAAGCTTTGACTATCTTATACTCATAGCATTTATAGCAATTGACGTGTATTCGTTTTTCGTAACGTATCTTAAAACACGGCAGGGTGGGGGGGGGGGGCGTGTCCATCGTATTTCATTGCGCCGGCAAGGGGGGCTTTTATTGTGCAGCACCCATGATTTGAGCGCTAGGTTGGTGGCATCTCTATTGGATGCTCTACCACCGAGCTAAAAGCTCAGTTGCGTAACGTATATCAAAATAATTTTAAATTTACAAATTTTACATGGGTTCCAATCTAGATAGATATTGTTGGTATGATGGTAGAGAGAAACACAAGGAAGCGTGCTACGAGGTAAAATGGTGAGGGAGAAAATAGGGAAGATCGTCATTGCTGAAGCAGATAGGCTCTCTACTCTTAAGGGCAAGATAGATTTGCCGTGTTTAGAAATAGCTCCGAATATAGAAGCAAGCTAACCCCATCTTGTTCTTTTGCGATCCATAGGAGACCATGAAACATTGCTTCTCACGCTCACATCGAATGAAACCGGCTGAAAATCTTTCCAAACCGATGCTAGACTTCCGTTGTCAGTGCCCGCGAAGGGGCCCCTGCTAGTTCACGTTCAGTACCGGGTCGGGGGCAAAATGGTCAGGCAAGAGTCAGAGGAACGAGGCAGGCCCCTTTTTCATGAAATCCGATTAGTTTGACGGCACTGAAATCCGTCGCAGCCGCCGCCGCCGCGATCCCTCCCCCGCAGCACGACCACGTGCTGCCTTATGGGCTGGGGCCACGTGTGCTGCCCCGGTGGGTCCTCACGCCCCTCGGCCCCGTGTGGCCTTTGCACGCTACTGGCCCAGCTTTCGCGACAACTCGCCGCTAGCTTTTTTTTTAACGAACCGGTTTGAGTTTTGCCGTTCATGTATTAACTAGGCGTACACCCCGCGCGGCTAGTATTGAAAATTCAAAAATTTGTAGTTGGTTGTATCCTTACTTAAAAATTATACTATTTTTTACTATATATCACCATATTCATTATTGTAAATTATGTCTTATTGTTGGTTAAAGCAATTCAGATATGATCTAGCTGTAATAACAATTTGATTTGTTGAGCTTTAATAATATTATACACATAATCATTCTTATTTTTGTTTTATTTTGATTGATTGTTGTTAGCTTAAGTTTTTATTAATAGTATATGTTTGTAAATGATACATAGCTAATTAATATTTTATATTTAATTTTTTATAATGGCATTGGCGGATGATTTTTAATTAGTCACAAGGGTATTTTAGGCTAATTTTTATTATAATGGCAGTGGTGGGTAATTTTTATTTTTCTATTTTTCTCTAATTAACGTGAGAATTTTTAGATTTTGAGAGCAAACGTGGAGACTCCGTTTGTTGGCCAAATAATAAAATAATAGATAAAGAAGAGTAACCCGCCGCTAGCTCAGGTTAACGCGTAGTGGTACCACCAAAAGCAAAGCGCGAATCACCCTCTCCTTTTTTTTACCGGTAAAACGGGTCAATGCTCGCTGAATTCACCACACTACTGCTGCTGAAATTATTATAGGCTGTGTTCAGTTCCACAAAAATCCCCACAAAAACATCACATCTCTATCAATTCAAAACATTAAATATAGTAAATGACCCATGCATGAAGTACTAAATGTAGGTAAATAAAAAAATTAATTGCATAGTTTTGATGTACGTTGCGAGACGAATCTTTTGAGCCTAGTTAGGTCATGGTAGGACAATATCTACAAAAAACAAACGAAACGTGCTACAGTGTGCTACAGTGTTTTTCGGACTGCTACAGTAGAGTTCAGGGGAACTAAACACAGCCATAGTTGTCGTAGGAAAAAAGTACTACGGGTACAGTGGTACTAGTATTCTCACTGAATTTGACCCCTTTTGAATTTTCTTAGAGCCCGTTTAGTTCCCAAAAATTTTCAACTCTCCTTTCAACACATGTATGAAGTACTAAATGTAATTAAATAACAAAACTAATTATACAGTTTGGATGTACACGACGAGACGAATCTTTTGAGCCTAATTAGGGCATGATTAGCATAAGTGCTACAGTACCCACATGTGCTAATGATGCGGTCAAATGCCTCAAAAGATTCGTCTTGCGGTTTCCAAGTGAGTTCTGAAATTAGTTTTTTAATTAGTGTTCGAAAAACCCTCCCGACATCTGGTCAAACACTGATGTGACACCCAAAAATTTTTGTTTTGGGAACTAAACGCCCCCATAAAAAATCCCAATGCTGTTAAACATGGGAAACTAGTGCCCTGTGGTCTAAATCAATCATTTCTGTATGGACAACCCTGCGCGATAAATGCGATTAGACGGCAGTATGGTAGCAAATCTGTGGCCACAGCCTGTTCGGCCTGCTACCAAATCTGTCTGAATTTTGGTGCCACTTGGGTGTCTATGTCTATCGGACAGCTCCTCGAGATGAACTCGCAAGGATGCAAGTGCCGAATTTTTGATGCTGCGAGCCGGCAATGAACACTGAACAGGGTTGCAACTTGCAGGCGACCTTCAGCCGGACCTTCAGCTAGGCACTCGTGCGTGTCTGCCCGGGTGACACCAGTCAGCAGGGCCACCGCTTGGGCTTGCAGTGCACGAGACATTGGTTCTTGTTGAACCAACAGTGATTGGTCTTGGTCAGTGCAGATTAAGCGGGAACGGACCATACAGCTTGCGATCCAGGTGACATGGCAATGGAATGGAGTCTGCTCCAGATCTTGCGAGGCATAGCTTGTGCACCGATCTTAATATTTCTGTTTCGACACGTGGTCCTCTGGTATTCGTTGCACTGACAGAAAAAAAAACATACTCCCTCTGTCCCAAAATAAATGCAATTCTAAGACCAAATACGTAAACCAATACTAGGTGTCAAATTACCAAATTGCCCCTTGTCTTTTGTAAAAAAAATCTAGACATTGCCTTGTCTTTTGTATGAGAAGTTTCCAGATACTCTTGTCTTTTGTGGTTGCTAGGTTAAAATTGTATTTTTTCTGGGACAAATTTCGAACTATAGAATTGTATTGATTTTGGGACGGAGGGAGTACTACTCCTTACTAGTAGTATCTACAAAAGCGTCTAATTTAGATTTGACTGTGCTGGAGTAACGTACACGCAGGGGCAGAGATGTTCCCAAATTTACATTGAACATTTGAATTTTGATTAAATTTTTATATAAATTAGTATGGTTGGCCCCCCTTAATAATAAAAAAACAAATTCCTAACTCCGCCCCTGTGTGCACGTGTACTACTAAGGCTGGGGAGCAAGAGCAATGTACTCCAAATCGATTCTTAAGCCCGGTAATGCCAGGTTTTTATTATTCAGATTAAAAAGGTTGTGCATGTGGACTGCACATCTCGCCTTTGGCCTTGCAGCCAATGGCCGCGCTCCGTCTGTCCTCGTCAAGGTGCTCGACCCGCCCGCGCCAGCCTTGCCCACGCCGCGGTGGCGGGCCACGAACTGTGCCCGGCCGTGGCGCGGCGGACACCGATCCGGACCGTACACGTACGCAGGTGGGGGTGGGGACTGGGGAGAATGGTCGCCGCCCGCCCGCCGTGCGCTCCACTCCGTCCGTTGCCATCCGCCCCGCACGTGCTCATCGTGCACCCCTGCCGCTGGGCACATGTGTGGCTGTCCCGGCGGTCGCTGCCGGTCCCAGCCACCCGCGCCGGTGCGGTAAAAGCTGCAGCACTGGCAGTAGTAGGAACGGTTAATTGCGTCACAGTAAGGAAAGGATGTGATGCAATGGCAGTACCAGTAATGTTTTCCTCGAATTCTTGAAGACATGGAAATGTTTTTTTTTCGATTTCTTCAAGAAAAGGAAACATTTTCTTCCAGACTTTGCGGTAATGTACGGCTGAGATGTTATGCTGTCCTAGCTGTAGGTAAATGGGTAGGCTACGCTAGCATCACTACCGCATAAACCCAAGATACTTGCGAGTAGAAGATCATAGATCGTTACCACTAGACGCGCAGCGCAGCGGAAGAAGTCGCGCGTCGATGTAGAGGAAGTAGTCGATCACGTCCCACGAACCGAGCTCCTCGTACTTGATCCCAGCAGCCGATCAGCGCAGCAGTCGCAGCAGCGCCTCCACGGAGTCCACACGTACGGGGATGAAACGCCGGGCGTCGGTGTGCTAGCACCGCACGCACGGCAAGGGCGGCGGCCGAGAGAGAGGGAGGGGCGGCGGCTAGGGAGGTGGCGCGGCTCTGGTCATCGCTCCCTAGCCCCTCCCTCATATATATAGGGCGTACTAATGGGCTTCTATCTCATAGGCCCATTAGTAACCCTAATCCCTTTTGGATCAATATCCACATGGGCCTTTAAACCGTATTGTGATGATGGGCTCTTGGGCATATCACCAACAATCTCCCACTTGCACTAGAGACAATCATACATGCAAGCTTTCCAACATTCCAAACCCCTTAAGTGTGTGACCCGTTAGGTTCATGTGTAGGTGGTCGTGATCGGAAATTATTTCCGAATCACAAGTCAATAGCGGCACCTAGCAGGACATAGTGACTCACAAATACACATAAAGATCATATCGGCCAAACCATAGATATACTCATACACCGATCCCTTTGCCACACGATACCAGTCAAGCTCAAAGCGAGATGCGTGCCACCTTTGTGATAGCTCGACCATTCTCTCGATCTAATAGTGGATTCTATTCATAACTAACCTTTAGTCATCATGATTAACTCTTTAATCACTTTGGCATGGCCATGCACTTTCAAATCCAACTATCTCGAGGGTCCCAGAGATATCTCTCCCGTTATCTAGGAGGGGCAAATTCCATCTTGATCCACTCACATCCCATTCCATGTTTCATGACATACCTGTAAGCTGCTTTTGTAACTACCCAGTCACGGAGTAGCGTTTAGCAGCCCCAAGATGCACCACTACACACAGTGAGAAACAATGGCGATCTCAGGTCTAAGGATTCAGTAGGTATAACACTCAAGAACAACTGATGGCACATACAAAATAACAATCCCAACATTGTCTTGGCGTGGGTCAATCCAACACCATGTTCACCAACATGTGTCCACATCATTAATCCGATATCTCCATATCCATGATCCGTGAAACATGATCATCAATTAATGCATGTGCTAGTCTCAACGTCGTTGTTGTCCCACACAACGACATAAACTAGGGATAATTTAGAATCATATCATTTTCAACAAAGAGTTTCACGAACAAGTCACATACTTGATAATCAATGTAAAATAATCATCCATGGAACAAATAACAATTATTTATCATTACATAAACATACTCATGACACAAAATCTCCCACGCACACTAGAATCACTGATGTAAGTATCTAATACCCATAGATCTCATGTGCGCCTCATGCTTTGGTTGTGGGAGAGGCTTCGTCAACGGATCAGCAACGTTTGAATCCGTGTGCACCTTGCAAACCTTCACATCACCTCTCTCAACAAAGTTACGGATGAGGTGATACTTTCGCAGTATATGTCTGGACTTGTTAGTTGTTCTAGGCTCCTTTGCTAGTGCAACGGCACCACTATTATCACAATAGAGGTCCACTGGACTGGACGCACTAGGAACAACACCCAAGTCAGAAACAAACTTTCTGATCCAAACAGCTTCTTTTGCAGCTTCGGAAGCTGCAATATACTCGGCCTCTGTCGTCGAATCAGCCACCGTATCTTGCTTGGAACTCTTCCAGCTCACTGCCCCACCATTGAGGCAGAAAACAAAACCGGATTGCGATTTGGAGTCATCTTTATCTGTTTGAAAACTAGCATCGGTGTAACCCTTTACAAGGAGCTCATCTTCGCCTTCAAATATTAGGAACATATCCTTAGTTCTTCTCAAGTACTTAAGGATACTCTTTACAATTGTCCAGTGAGGTTCACCGAAATCTGACTGATACCTGCTCGTAACACTTAGAGCAAAGGAAACATCTGGGCGCGTGCAAAGCATAGCATACATGATCGACCCTATAGCTGAAGCATAAGGAATCGTACTCATCCTCTTTTGCTCATCAGGTGTCGTAGCACACTGACTCTTGCTTAGAGTAATGCCATGTGACATTGGCAAGAAACCTTTCTTGGAATCTTGCATATTGAACCGATTCAATATCTTGTCAATGTACGTGTCTTGGCTCAATCCAATTAGCCTTTTTGATCTATCTCTATAGATCCTAATACCCAGAATATAAGCCGCCTCTCCTAAATCCTTCATCGAAAAACTCTTTTTCAATGAGGTTTTAACGGCTTCAAGCATTGGAATATCATTTCCGATCAGTAATATGTCATCCACATATAGGACCAGAAACACAAGTGCGCTCCCACTAGCCTTTTTGTAAACACAAGGCTCATCTTCATTCTTGATGAAGCCAAACCCTTTGACTACTTCATCAAAACGAATATTCCAACTCCGAGATGCTTGATTCAATCCATAGATGGACCTCTGAAGCTTACATATTTTCCCAGCATTTTTAGGATCGACAAAACCTTCAGGCTGTGTCATATACACATCCTCACTTAGATGTCCATTAAGAAAAGCGGTTTTGACATCCATTTGCCATATCTCATAGTCATAATATGCGGCAATTGCTAGGAGAATCCGAACAGACTTTAGCATTGCGACGGGCGAAAAGGTTTCCTCATAGTCAACACCTTGAATTTGTCGGAAACCTTTCGCCACCAATCGTGCCTTATAGATGTGAACATTTCCATCCATGTCTAATTTTTTCTTAAAAATCCACTTACAGTCGACAGGTCTTACACTGTCAATCTGATCGACCAAGTTCCAAACTTGATTATCATGCATGGATTTTAACTCGGATTCCATGGCTTCAAGCCATTTGTCGGAGTCGGCTCCTAGCATTGCTTCTTTGTAGGTCAAGGGCTCATCATTTTCCATCAATAATACATGGCGCTCCTCCGTAATAAGGAGGTTGAGCTTGTCAGTAGCGCGATGTGCCCTTATAGACCTTCGTGGGGCTGGTGCCTCAACTACGGGTTGTGCAACATCTTGCACATCCCGTGGATCTTTAGTGGGTGCTGAAACTGTTTCGGGTGTTTCCTGAATTTCTTCAAGTTGCACCTTGCTCCCACTAAATCCTTTTGAGAGAAACTCCTTTTCTAAGAAAACACCATTGCGAGCGACAAACACTTTGCCTTCCGCCTTATTGTAAAAATAATATCCTTTGGTTTCCCTAGGATACCCCACAAAGAAACATTTGTCTGACTTTGGAGTGAGCTTATCTGACATCAAACGTTTGACATAAACCTCACATCCCCAAACTTTGAGAAAAGATAATCCGGGACGCTTCCCAGTCCATATCTCATATGGTGTCTTCTCAACAGACTTATTTGGAACCCTATTCAGTGTGAACGCAGCAGTTTCAAGAGCATAACCCCAAAATGACAATGGAAGATCAGCTTGGCTCATCATGGACCTAACCATGTCCAACAAGGTTCGGTTCCTCCGTTCGGATACCCCATTCCATTGAGGCGTTCCGGGCGGAGTTAGCTGCGGAATAATTCCACATTGCTTCAAATGATCACCAAATTCAAGGCTCAAATATTCTCTTCCACGATCAGATCGCAGAAATTTAATTGTCTTGCCTAATTGATTTTGTACTTCATTCTGAAATTCTTTGAACTTTTCAAACGATTCAGACTTGTGCCTCATTAAGTAGATATAGCCATATCTACTAAAGTCATCAGTGAAAGTAATGAAGTACTGAAAACCACCTCTGGCTATTGAGCTCATTGGTCCACATACATCGGTATGTACAAGTCCCAACAAGTCACTCGCCCTCTCACTCTGACCAGTGAAAGGCGCTTTGGTCATCTTTCCAAGCAAACAAGACTCACATGTGTCAAATGATTCAAAATCAAATGAGCTTAACAATCCATCTTTATGGAGTTGTTCAATGCGCTTCTCATTTATATGACCTAAGCGACAATGCCAAATAAAAGTGGGATTCAAATCATTTGGTCTAAGCCTCTTAGTATTAATGTTACAGACAGATTTATCCTCAAGATCAAGAACATATAATCCATTCACCAATGGACAATGAGCATAAAAAATACCATTGCAAAAGATGAGCAATGACAAGTGGTAGGTGCCGACCGCCAACACCGCAACCTTTGCGCCATTGCCGACCCGAACGTCCAACTCGCCTCTTGCAAATCTTCTAGTCTCACTTAGACCCTGCAACGATTTGCAAGTGTGAATCATCGATCCAGTATCAAATACCCATGATTCACTAGAAGATAATGCAATATTTATTTCTATAACATTTATACCTGAAGTGGAAGTCTCACTTCCCTTCTTCTTCTTCTTTTCTTCCAAGTACTTCTTGCAGTTCCTAGACCAATGTCCCTTTTCATGACAGTGGAAGCATTCATCTTCAGAAGTAGGGCCAGATTTGGCCTTAGGTGCTGGCTTTAGCTTAGAGCCTGAGGACTCACCACCGGAACTCTTTTCCTTGCCTTTACCTTTGGGATTAGGAGGCGTCCAACGCTTCCTCTTTTTGTTCCCCTTCTGAATCATCATCACATGATTGGGATTCTTCTTAATGCTCTCCTCTGCTGTTTTTAGCATCCCATGCAACTCACTCAATGTTTTATCCAAGCCATTCATCTCAAAGTTCATGATAAAAGGCTCATAGCTCGCGGGGAGCGACTGGAGAATAACATCAGTAGCCAAGTCTTGGTGAAGTTCAGAACCAAGTCTATCCAAAGTCTCAATGTAACCAATCATTTTGATCACATGAGGACTGACTGGGCTACATTCTGCCAGCTTGCACGCAAACAAGGATTTTGAGATATTGAACCTCTCAGTCCTGGCTTGGTTCTGAAACATCCCACGCAGCCCCTCGATCATGGTATGAGCATCCGCATGCTCATACTGCTTCTGCAGATCAGGGGACATGGTGGCGAGCATCAGACAGCTGACATCAAGTGAGTCATTGCAGTGCTTCTCATAAGCTCTGCGATCAGCAGCAGTTGCATTGTCAGGGAGATCATCAGGATATGGCTGCTCAAGAACATACTCCTTTTTCTCTTGCCTGAGAACAATTCTCAGGTTGCGGTACCAATCAATAAAGTTTGTTCCATTCAACTTTTCTTTCTCAAGAACAGAACGCAAATTGAAAGCGGAATTGTTACTGGCAGACATGATCTACAACATTAAAGTAAAGCAAGATTTCAGCACTAAGTTTATGTAAAGACTTTCATTAACTGATTTAACAAAAGACAACCTACTATATCAAAGTCATCTTCCCTCTAATGACATATAGTGGTTCAAGATCCATAATCACTAAAATTCTAGTGAGCTTTAGCATCACGGCTAGAAAAGTAGTGATACAGGTAAGTAACAAATTACTAATCACATCTCTATGCGACTCTTGTTTGTTGGGTGGCATCCAATGCCCCGGCCCCAACCCTATGCCTTAAAGCCCAAAACTGTTTTGATAGCTTTGCTGAGTAAACCAATACTATGCTTGTGAATGTCCGACATCCACCCTATACAAAAGTGATAGCTGAGTGTACTCTACTTTGGTAAACCTACCACACAACGATCAAAATTTATAGGTGCAGCTATTGGTAAAAGACATCAAAAACTCAACCTTTTCTGAGGGAAGCTATTCTATCATGATTAAAGCATCCACCATATGTAAAAGCATGAAAGAATAGTATGACAGGAAAATAAACATCACAAGCATATAATCATATTATATTGTGAATAGTATGGCCTCTTGCATCACAATGGGCACCATCGCCATGGCTCCAAGGTGACCTCCATTGCCATCCGTCCTGTCTTGTGGTGATCATCATCGCCATCATGATTGAAGCCTCCATGAAAAGATACTAAGCTACTACATCTAATAGCTAGTGAAATAATTACATGAGGATTCAAACATCACAAGTCGACACGCAGGTCGTTATACAATAATGGTGCAACCTCAACCCGCTTGTGTTAACTTGCGACACGCAGGCCGCACAAATCATCACATACATCATCACATGACATTGAGGCCATACCATTCATATCACACCCTGCAAAAACAAGTTAGGCGTACGACGTGTTCTACCAAAGTAGCGCTTGGGAAGCCGCTACAGCGAGAAAGCAACGGCGGTCCCGCTGGTGATTACACAGATCGCATCTATGGAATCCCTATGAAAATCTCATCAGAGTGATCGTATCACCTCAAATCCGAGCCATTCATAATGCCTCAATTTTCACTAGGTCAATCACCTTGACCGTGCAAACTTTGCACTTGAGAAGACTGCATCTACACATGACCTTGATCTGTTGGTTCAATCTGCTGACTATGCACACAGTTAGTCCCGATGGTGATTCCAGCCGGTAGGGACATGTCGTATGCATAACAGAGAAAGAACACAAACTAATCTTTTATCACATGCCGCGCAATCAACTCGCTCCAGTTTTAACCCCTTATGACCAATTGATCTAATCAAACCGTGCAAAAGTAATAGATCCAATCTACTACAACAACATATCACCTATATGCAAAAGATCCAGACCAAAAACTACGCAAGATGGCTCTGGTACCACTGTAGGGAAACGGGTAGGCTACGCTAGCATTACTACCGCATAAACCCAAGATACTTGCGAGTAGAAGATCATAGATCGTTACCACTAGACGCGCAGCGCAGCGGAAGAAGTTGCGCGTCGATGTAGAGGAAGTAGTCGATCACGTCCCACGAACCGAGCTCCTCGTACTTGATCCCAGCAGCCGATCAGCGCAGCAGTCGCAGCAGCGCCTCCACAGAGTCCACACGTACGGGGATGAAACACCGGGCGTCGGTGTGCTAGCACCGCACGCACGGCAAGGGCGGCGGCCGAGAGAGAGGGAGGGGCGGCGGCTAGGGAGGTGGCGCGGCTCTGGTCATCGCTCCCTAGCCCCTCCCTCATATATATATAGGGCGTACTAATGGGCTTCTATCTCATAGGCCCATTAATAACCCTAATCCCTTTTGGATCAATATCCACATGGGCCTTTAAACCGTATTGTGATGATGGGCTCTTGGGCATATCACCAACACTAGCACTAATAAACCGGTTGACATTTGGGGATAAACATCTGCGTTGTCAACCGTTAACGGCGGCAGCAGCAGCAGTACCATCAGTCGACTAGCTAGCCAGGCCGGGCAAATGCCAAAGAAATCAGAGTCAACTTGCACTTCGGGGACACCGACAGCAACAGGAAGGCTTCCACAGACGTGCAGCTAGCTTAGCGAGCGCCCTCTCCGCTTGCTTATACTAACCCGGCGCATTATTTATTTGCGTCCTAGTCCTAAGCTTAATGTAATGAGCTTGAAGCAGACCCGTGAGTGATGCGTCCACGCCTCACTGGTGGAACCCATTTTTCTGAAAGATATGAGCGCGAGCGCAGGAGATATGATTCTGATGGGTGTTTTGACTCTGAACTGCGGCTCATCTGCAGCCTGATTATGCTAACCATTATTTTTGGGTCAATTCTGGTGGTACTGGTACGTAGTACGTGCGAAGATGAGCAGTTCTTGGAAACAACAAGGCCAACGAAACCAGGAATTTTTCTGAAACAGAAACAGCTGCGGTCAACCCGGTTTTGGCAGTGGCCTGATGCTAATGCCTTGTGATGGTGCTGCAGGGCTGGGCGATGCCGTGGACCCGGATGGCTCGCCGGATGGGGCTAGGGTCCGGGAGCACACGTCCGCGCCCTGCCGATCTGTGCCACCTCACTCTGCTTCGGCTCAGGCAATCTCGTTTCCAATCATGGAGGTAGCCTGCCTTCCTGCCTTATCTCTTTGGCTGTAGCCATGAATGTCCGGGCCGCCGGCAACCTGGTGCTGGTGGACAGAAAAGCTCTTTCAGCTGTGTTTAGATTCGTAAAATAGTGGTAAAAAGAGTCACATCAGATACTGTAACACACTGTAGTATTTTTTATTTATTTGTGGTAATTATTGTCCTACTATAACTAAACTAGGCACAAAAAATTCGTCTCGTCGTGTACATCAAAACTATATAATTAGTTTTTTTATTTATCTATATTTAATGCTTCATGTATGAGATAAAAGATTTGATGTGATAGGTGAATAGTGAAATTTGGAGGGAGAAATTTTGGAACTAATCACAGCCTTCATAGAAAAAAAATACCCTGAACTCGGACGGAAAAGACATGAGAAGCCATCATCGGAAGTTATGAGAACGAGCCTACGGGAAGACCTACGCTGCTACGCCGTGGAGCTATGCGAATGCGGAAGGTTCTGCTTCCAGATGAAGGCGGATATCGTAGAAAAACCTGCAGATATTTCAGTCCCCCGCCCACTTGCATGTCACTCAGAGACAAGAACACCGTAGCTGAATGAATACATCGACCTAGGTTGTGGTCAGGATAACAACTGCTCAGTGATCCAATGTTCTGGAGCTATACAATAGTGTAGAACTATCATGCAAGCAGCAAACTAGATACTCCAGGTGATAGCAAAGTGGATAGGCACAGATATTTCTGGTTATCCAAAGATCTCAATCTGCTGCTTGTTATCTTCTCTCCATTTATCCTTACCATGGATGAATTATTTGCACCTTATATTTTTCAACAAAACTAGCACGAAACAACGTTACCTTAAACGTTTAGCTATTTATTCAGACTAAACGATCATTTAAATAGACTAAACGGTGATTAAACAGGATAAACTACTGATTAAACGGGCACGGTAAATTACTGTGTAGCGTGTACACGGTGTAGGTGTATACACGGGCTAAACTGAAACTGCATGCGGTGCATGCATGGTACGCGGCCGTGGTATTCAGCCGCATCCACATTCTCCGATCCCGCATGCGTGCTCCCAAATCTGCAGCTTCACTCCGGTACCCAACTGAGCGTGCCACTTGACCCAAAGTAGTGGCTGCAAATCTAAGCTGCTGCGCGCCTGCGCTCTCTGGCCCCGTCAGTTCGGCGAAGTCTCCCTCCCCCATCTGAGCGTTTGATTCCGACTCACTCGTCCTTGTCTGGCTATATGCGGCGGGTAACCAAGTGGGTTCCAGCAAGGGGATAGGCGATGGCAGCGTGGTGGTCTCCAGTCGCTTGCTTTCAATTTCAGGCAGAAGCTTTCTAGGATCGATGAACCCACCCTGAACAAATTTGCTGCAACTGGAAACGGTAAAAGCGACAGCAGATTTTGTGGGATGCTCTAGAAATCTCGTGGGATTCTCTAGAATTTTATGAAACTAGGCGTATAATCCACACATTTACGTGCCTAGTACTGAAAATTCAAAAATTCGCATGTTGTTATATCTTTACTTAAAGATTATACTATTTGTTTATCATACATCATTCTATTTGTTATCATAAATTATGTCTTATTATTGGTTAAAACAATTCAAATATGATTTACTTATAATAACAAATTAATTTATTGAGCTTTAATAATATTATGCATATAATTATTCTTATTTTCATTTTATTTTGATTGCTTGTGGTTAGCTTTAGTTTTTATTAATAGTATATGTTTGTAAGATACATAGCTAAATATTATTTTATATTTAATTTTTCATAATGGCATTGGTGGGTGATTTTTAATTAGACACATGGATATTTTAGGCTAATTTTTTTTGTAATGACAGTGGTGGGTAATTTTAATTTTTTTTTCTCCGATTAACGTGGGAATTTCTAGGTCTTGAGAGCGAACGTGAAGACTCTGTTTGTTGGCTAAATAATAAAATAATAGATTCTTTTAACAGGTTGGGACTAAAATTCTCTTCGGATGACGGATGGTGTAGGCTGTACCCGGGACTGGCAGAATGGTTCTTGCTTGGCGCTCCTCAAGTGTCCTGAAACTATCAGGTCCCAACTTAGATATTTCATATATTGTCAAACAAAAAAAAAGTTGGTTACTTCATCTTTTGCATGTGAAGGGATAATGTAATTGTATCGGGTGATCGTGACGGGAGGCATTGTCAAATCTCAAGCGCACACCTTCGCTGCAGATGATGCCAGGCGCACAATGGCAGAAGGCACGATCCGCATTGGCCCGGTGGTGGTTCGTGGAGGGAGCAAATGAAGGAGTAAATATACTGTTTGACACTGTAGATGTATTGTTTGGCACTGTAGACAGAGAGTGCGTGAGAAATAAGAAGGAAGCAAATTTACTCTTGCTCCCTCCGCTGTGGTCAGCCTAAAAGGCTTGCTCGCGAGGTAAAGATGGTGGAATTGACGAGTGACAGCCAGCAATAATCTATGCACTGCTGCGCCTGGGCTCCTAGCGTCTACTACCACCTTTCGGTCACTGTCAGAGTTTCACTTTCACCATCACCACCACGTGCGAAATAGATCCCTGCTGCCAATTCATGGTCATGGTCTACAAAGTGGACGATTGGCCCAAGCCCAACTGAGGCCTTGTTTAGCTCCAAAATTCTAAAATCCAAAAAATCGCAAATCATTTGCATGGTATATTAAATATAGTTGAAAAATAAATCGCATTACACAAATGAACCGTAAATCGCGAGACGAATCTAATGAACTTAATTAGGTCGTGACCAGACACTAAATTGCTGCAGTAAATCTACAGTAAACATATGCTAATGATGAATTAATTAGGTTCATTAGATTCGTCTCGTAGTTTATAGACGAGATCTATAATTAATTTTGTGATTAGTCTACATTTAATATTTCAAATATTGAAAGATTCTCTTCTAAAAATTCAAAATAGAGGAACTAAACAGACCCTGACTGTACGTGAGGTCTCACTGATGTAATGCCCGATTTAGTTTTAACCTCCCCTGTGTGTACTAACTTCCTTCGCATATACTACTTCGTTCAACGATCTAGCGTTAGAAGATTTGGGCCTTAGGTCATATAATAATTTCAATAAATCCCAAAAACTCACTCATATACGGTATATTGGAAACTTTGGTTCCATATTGCTTAGCTAGGTGGAGAGATATCAACTTATATGGTTGAGTTGTGCCATCATGGTTGAAGCTATTGAGTGTACGAAAGAGAAGAACACACGCGCTCGCTCATTCGCCATGCTGGGGCGCGGACACGCGACACTGGGGCTGTTCGCCTTCTCTGCTGCAAGTCATCGTTGCTAGTACATGTGCATACCTAGAATACAACTATAAAACCGGACACCGAGGACCATCCAACTATCTAAACCGTGCAAAAATGGCCCTTTGCGTGGTTTTGAAGGTGTTTTTCAATTTTATGGAAATAGAAAAAAACAATATTCAAACTTAAAAATCATAACTAATTTATTTTAAATAAAAAAATATGAAATCGGTGGCACAAAATTCTAAAAAGTGCAACCTAACTATTTGCACACTATTTAATGTTATTTGGATATTATTTGTTTATATTCCTAGTGTTTATTATTTTTTTAAAATATTTAAAATAAAAATAAATAATATGTAAATAACTTCAGATGGTGCACCAACATATAGATCGCATTTTTAGGGGAAAAAATGGCACCCTACTCATATATTTTTAATTTAAAATAAATTAGTTATAGCTTTTTATATTAAACTATTTTTAAATATTTTTTGAAAAATAAAAAACCACTTTCAAAACCACCCAAAAGGCCATTTTTGCATGGTTTTGGATAGTTGGATGGTCCTCGGTGTCCGGTTTTGTAGTTGCGGGTTAAAAATCAGACTTTTGTAACAGTTGGAGGATGAAAAACGAACTTTTCTCTTTATTTTTGTATGCTAAAATTAATTTGCTCAACACTAAAGTGCTGTTATTTCCAACTTCTAGTAGTAGATGTACGAGTAGATCTGAAGAACACGCGATGATAACTTGGGCCTGGGATCAGCTCGAGGACGGACCGACCCATCCGGCGGCCATTCCCAGTTCGGTGCCGGAAGGAGCAGCAGGACACGCCGCGCACCCCGAGCCCCACGCCCACGCAGGCACGCACTCGTGGAGTGGACCAGCACCTCGGCGCTTTCCCCGTCCGGCTCTGGCCCCTCTTTCCACTGGTCCGCGATGCGGCGATGCCAGAGCTCTGAAACTTTTCGAGGTGTCGGCAGGACCCTTGGTCATTTCGCGTCACTTTCCCTTCCATTTTCCCGCAACTAGAAAAGCACAGGCTTTTCTCTTTTCTTTTTGAAATGAAGCTTAAGGGCTGTTATAACTTTTCTAAAAAGCTTCTGCTAGCTTTTTCAAGCTAATAACAACTTTTAGATTGCGTTTTTAATTTTGTGTACTCAAAAGGTTAAAAAGATTTAGAAAACTAAGATTTTCAACTTTACATATAAATTTAATTTTTCTAAGCTTTTCGCTTTCCGGAAGCTACACGAGAAATTCACTATTTGTTTGAGTTTCTTGCTTTTCATGCTGAAAAAATATCCAGAAGCTCGAACAAATAGAACCTTAGCGTTGAAACAAAATCATCGTCAGAGGGTTTGCGTGGGCCCTGGGATTTGGTCTGAGGCTTTGAACCATTCAAACGCAGAGATCAAACGGCTAATAATGCTTGCCACTTGCCAGTGCGGCCGCGCCACCATCTAGTCACGGATCAGAGGCGCCAAACCACTTACTGCAGGGTACTGGTTTTTCTTTCTTATAAAGATATCTCAAAATCTCCTCCGAACTATTTACTGCTCACTATTGCTAAAAGCATATAATCTTTTTTCAAAATATCAAAACACGTATTATTTGATACACATAGATATGAACTACTCAACTCAACTGTAGGGCAATGATCAGGGGTCACCACCCCCCAAGATTGTCCTAGAAATAAAGGTCATCCTAGTCGTTCTTCCATTTCCTACTTATATAATAAAATAAAGAGTTCCTCTTCTAAAATCTGCACGAATCTTAAAGCAAACAACTAATTAATTATTTTTATTAATTATATCATGGGTCTAGTCTGGCCCTGGCCCTTCCAACAAGCAGCCCATGCCCAAGTGCGCCCCGTTTTCCTCGCGATCTGTTTTAGTAGCTCTGTCCGACAGCTATATTTCCTCATGAAACAGAACAGAGCGGCGGCAGACCTCTGTATCATCGACTATGTTCTGGATCCAGTCGTGTTGAGTTATGTTAGCATAGCATTGATTGGGCTGGGTAGAAGTGGGCGGGCTGGGCCCTAAATTAACCCACAATTAAAATAATTAATAAAACATGATATAATTAATCTTGATTGCTTTGAGATGCGTGCTAGTTTTTTTGAAAAGGGTCTACCGGAGCATTTCTCTAAAATAAAAGATTTGACTTGCTATTTCATTATTCTCTCTCAGATTATGAATTGTGTATTTGAGTGTTTTCTCATCTTGAAGACTTGATCGATTGCCTTGAAAAGGACACACATAGGAAGTCAACTAGAAGAAACTTTGCCCAGCTGAGCAGTATTGACAATGACCGTACTGACGATTGGGACGTCGTACTATTATTTCCAAGTCTACTTATGCTCGTATACGTTTTCTTAATCCGATCCATTTCCAGTTATTTGTTAAAAAAAATGTCCATTTCAATGTAAGGTGTAGCATCTCCAATCGTTTCTAGTATGTATATGTCGGTTTAAGTTGCTCCTCTTCCCAACAAGGGAGCGAGACGACCAAGGACCTAACCGTGTGTGCGCAATGCCCTGGGCGGCTCTTCGCAAGCAACAATGGAAGATTCTACTATTGATGTGAACCATCGGGGTTCATGAAAGGTCATTCACATGCACATACACTTCCCCAGATCTGCCTGTTGTTGCTCGCCAATCAGTAATCCGGCCAGTATCCCTTGGCTTTCAAGAAGGCTGCTGCCTGCTTGAAGGAAGCGACCTCCCTTGAGTTGCCTGCTATCCACTATACCCCGAGATAAAAATTCACATGCCGGTTGCCGCGATCCTGCCCAAAGCGAGCAGGCCAAGTGCGCAGGTTCTCTGAACAACTGCCCGGGCGGTGGCCGATGGCCACTTGGCGTTGGCGGCCGCGCTGCTCCCCGCCGGTCAGGCATCCAGCCCCAGGCAGGCGCTGCGCCGAGGGCGGAGGCTCCCGTTTCGTGGCGTGGATTCCCAGAGGGGATTTCAGGCCCTCGCGTCGCGCATGGGGATTCCGATTTGCTGTCTGAATCGTGTCCCGTGGCTTGCTCGTCTAGACGTCTACAGTCGTCTACGTTCAGTGTTCAGATAAGCTTGGGGTTGTGCGGGGACAAAGGGGTGGTGTTGCGGGTGATCTAGGGAGATCCCGTGTCCCCCGCCGTGCATCCTTGCTGATTGGGCGATGGCTGGCTCGCCGGGGCTTCGTTGGAGAGGCAGTTCTGGTCGGTTCCTGCACACCCGCGACCATGCCTGACTTCAGTAGTCACTAACGGTGTGTTTGGTTGCGGGTTGGGTGGGTTGGAGCCACTCCAACCCAGATTTTAGGGATGACTTCAACCCTCCTTATGTTTAGTTGGCTTTGTTGGGATGGGTTGGCTCTAACCCTTAATTTTTGTTTGGTCAGAGGAATTGGGATATGAAATGGATGACAGATTCACTCCGTTAGTGGGTCCCACATGTCATTCTTCTCTCTCATTTCCTTCTTTCTTCTTCCTCCACGAAGGCGCGAGCCGCCACGGGCTCTTCCCCAACTCCTGTCGCCGCCAAATCCCCCCTCATCCGGTGAGTTTCCCTTCGATTCCTCGCAGCCCCGGCCTCCCCTCGCCTTCTTGGACCCGTTCCGGCGCTCATCCGGCCTCCTCCCTTGCTGTGCAAGGGCCCCCGCGAAGCTCGCCGCCGGCCGCCGCCCCAGCCGCGTGCGACCTGGAACACGCCATGCGCGTGCTGCTCTGCCCTCCGCGGGCGACCTCCGCCATGGCCGCGAGCCGCCGCGGGTCAGGACGAGGACGACGAGGACGGGCGGCACGGGTCGGGACGAGGACGGGCGGCGTGGGTCGGGATGAAGACGGGCGGCTCGGTGCGGGACGAGGTCGAGACGACGACGACGACGGACGAGACGGACGCGGACGGAACCTGGACGGGTTCGCTCCGTCCCTCGAAATTTGACGGGCGGAGCGAACCCGCATCTTGAGAGAATATTCTCTCCGGGAGCCGCTCCGCTCCCTCTGCCCCTCATCCAAACAAACCAAAAGGGGGTCGGCTCCAACCGGGTTCGCTCCGCACCTCCAACCAAACACACGGTAAGTCAGGAGAACTCTTGAGTAGTTTTGTCGTGGTAGTATAATTTTCCAGGGAGCAATGTAGTAGAATCTAAGAAAATGAAAATAAAATATTGTTGTGGGGATTTTTAGGGGTACCCACAGCCGGGTGGCGGAGCGCACCCGCCTATTCCCAGTGAGGGAGTACTCGGGGAAGTACTAGGCGATGGGCTGGATCTTCGCTGAGACAAGGACTCAAGAACACTCGATTTAGAGTGGTTCGGGCCGCCGGAGCGTAATACCCTACGTCCACTGGGAGATGTATTGTCTTGGTTGTGTGAATGAACCTATCCTCTGCTGGCCTTGGCTCTTGCCCAGCCTGAGGTTTTCTAGCGGCGCTCCCTCCTTTTATAGATCAAGGGGGAGCGGATACATAGGACGTCGATGCCCCGACAGGTGGGCCCAACGTGAATGCGGCTACAGTGGTAGCGAATCTTTCCTTCGATATGCGTACTGCTGCTCTCCTGTCACAGGGGTCTTCTCTTGTTCCGTCAGCTAGGTGCCCGTTGGAGTAGCGTAGCTTGCGGCGTGGCCTGCTGAGGCTATTATGTAGCGTCATAATGGGTGAAGCCGAGCCGTCGTATCCGACTGTTACGGCAGACTGGCAGACGCGGCATGGGCGGCGCCATCGGCTCCACTGCCTTGGTAATACGCGATCAATAGTGCCCCCTGGTCAGTCAAACGCCTCGGCTTCCACTATATCAAAGTGGATGTCCACCTACTGCAATGAATGCGAAGGTAGGTGGACCTCAATATGGAGACCAAGGACTTCATACACGTGTCGGCCCCGGACCGCCCTGAGGCGGGGCGTCCAAACTTTCCCTTCGAGAGGGGTCCGGTTGCTATCCAGGACCCTATGAGGGGTCCGGGACCCCGCGGGGGTCTGGATTCCTTGGGAGGTCCGGAGCCCTGGCTGCTTGCGCTTGAGCGCCTGTTTTTCCTGGGACACGTGGCGTTCCCAGACCTTCCCCGGCCGCGGAACAGGTCCGGACCTTTGTCGGGAGGACAGGACTTCGGACTGCAGGGGTCCGGCTGTTTGGTTGTAGTCAAGGATGACTACTAAGGCTCTTGCCTAGTCACAGCAAGAGGGGGTACCCCAGTCCTGGGGTACCGACAGTGGCCCCCGGGCCCACCTCGGGAGAGGTATGAACCCGCGGGTGGGGCCACCACCGTGATGTGTTCCGACGCAACTTGACTGCGTTGGTGTGCTCTTGGAGAGAGTGGGCATCCCGGACCCCTGAGGCCGGTATGATTGTTGCCTGGTTTAGGTACTAGAGTGCTCTCCACGGGGCGACGAAGGTGTAGGCTTAGGGTACAGAACCAAGCTAAGCGGCTACACGGACTTCGGATCGCTCAGGGGGTAGCACTACTTCCCGGACCCGGCTTTTGTCGACCGTCTCCGCCGGAGCGGGCCACCGGAGTGGACTTGGAGCGACCGGGGCGAGCGGTCTCCGCCGGAGCGGGCCACCGGAGTGGACTTGGAACGACCGTGGCGAGCGGTCTCCGCCGGAGCGGGCCACCGGAGTGGACTTGGAGCGACCGTGGCGAGCGGTCTCCGCCGGAGCGGGCCACCGGAGTGGACTTGGAACGACCGTGGCGAGCGGTCTCCGCCGGAGCGGGCCACCGGAGTGGACTTGGAGCGACCGTGGCGAGCGGTCTCCGCCGGAGCGGGCCACCGGAGTGGACTTGGAGCGACCGTGGCGAGCGGTCTCCGCCGGAGCGGGCCACCGGAGTGGACTTGGAGCGACCGTGGCGAGCGGTCTCCGCCGGAGCGGGCCACCGGAGTGGACTTGGAGCGACCGTGGCGAGCGGTCTCCGCCGGAGCGGGCCACCGGAGTGGACTTGGAGCGACCGTGGCTGACAATCCGATGAAGCATGTTACCGGACCTCATAGTAAGGTGCAAAGAAACCAAGCCTTATACTAGAAGAGAGCCCGGGACCTCTAAAGTCAGCAGTCCTGGATACTAGAGTACTTGTAACAGGGTAGTGAAGTACGTAAACTTAGGGTACATTACCAGGCTAAGCCACGCGGAGCTTCTCTACCCCAGGATACAAATACCACTTCTCCAGAGCAGGTCCTTAGGGGTCCGGACCGCCTTCCAGCTAGAAGGGGTGTCTTTACCTGACCACAAGCCAGCAACTTAACTTGGATTGTTAGCAATAAGGGAAACTCCGGTCAAGAGAAAAGAATAGTTAAACCAAGGCGAATAAATGTAATCAGGGTGGAGCCTAGGCAAAACTGAGGAGGAAAATCTCCTTTATTATTGTGGTTGTCACGGTATACATCGGAGGTCGGGATTACGAGGACGGACCTCCACCGCTCCGGACCGCTTTTGCCTGTTTGTGTGATAGGGCCAGAGGTCGGGTTTACAAGGTCGGACCTTGACCGCTCTGGACACACACGTAGACACCACGCTATTACAAAGGAGAAAATCTCTCATTCCTTTCTTAGGAGTAACCTACGGCTGCATGCTATACAGCGTGTTCTTCTTCGGAGGTGAAGGCGCCCTGAACGTGCCTGAACCGCATCATCCAGCATCACCTCGGGAGCTCGGGGGACCCCTCCTTGCCTAAGAGCTGTCACATGCTTACATGGCATGAGACAAATTCTTTGGCTTTGAATGGAAGAGGCCCCCTCCCCCTGCTGTCGCCGTTGCCGATGGAAACCAGAGCCCTTGCGCAGCAGATGGACCGGTGCGACGCGTGGAGAAGTGCGGTCGTTCGCCGGCTTGTCCTTGGTGCTAGCGCCAGGGGCCCCCGCACGAGGAGGCGGGGTCCTGTCTGCAGCAGCACCGAGCAACGCTGAGGTGGATCTCCGGCGCTGGAGACGGCGGGACGACACGGTCAACTTCCTCCGGGATGGCCGTCGGCTCCAGGCTCCATGTTGAGAGAAAGCCTTGAGCCGACACCATGCCACCGCTGAGGAGGCGTGGCCGTTGCTTGAGAGAAAACCTTGAGTCGACGTAGGAGCAGCGGCGCGCAGCGGCGCCTCCGCTGTGCGTTGCTACGCCGGCTCTGAGGTGTCGCGGTGGCGACACACAGCAGGCGCCGCTGCCGTGCGCCGCCGCACCGAGGGCGTCGGAGTGCCGGTGCCATAGCATGCGGAGTGAGTGTGCCTTCCTTCATCTTCAAGTTCGCCGTTGCAGAGGGAGAACACAGCCTAGAGGCCTGAGGATCCAGCCAACGCCTGTCCTCCCCACGGACGGCGCCAAAATGTTGTGGGGATTTTTAGGGGTACCCACAGCCGGGTGGCGGAGCGCACCCGCCTATTCCCAGTGAGGGAGTACTCGGGGAAGTACTAGGCGATGGGCTGGATCTTCGCTGAGACAAGGACTCAAGAACACTCGATTTAGAGTGGTTCGGGCCGCCGGAGCGTAATACCCTACGTCCACTGGGAGATGTATTGTCTTGGTTGTGTGAATGAACCTATCCTCTGCTGGCCTTGGCTCTTGCCCAGCCTGAGGTTTTCAAGCGGCGCTCCCTCCTTTTATAGATCAAGGGGGAGCGGATACATAGGACGTCGATGCCCCGACAGGTGGGCCCAACGTGAATGCGGCTACAGTGGTAGCGAATCTTTCCTTCGATATGCGTACTGCTGCTCTCCTGTCACAGGGGTCTTCTCTTGTTCCGTCAGCTAGGTGCCCGTTGGAGTAGCGTAGCTTGCGGCGTGGCCTGCTGAGGCTATTATGTAGCGTCATAATGGGTGAAGCCGAGCCGTCGTATCCGACTGTTACGGCAGACTGGCAGACGCGGCATGGGCGGCGCCATCGGCTCCACTGCCTTGGTAATACGCGATCAATAGTGCCCCCTGGTCAGTCAAACGCCTCGGCTTCCACTATATCAAAGTGGATGTCCACCTACTGCAATGAATGCGAAGGTAGGTGGACCTCAATATGGAGACCAAGGACTTCATACACGTGTCGGCCCCGGACCGCCCTGAGGCGGGGCGTCCAAACTTTCCCTTCGAGAGGGGTCCGGTTGCTATCCAGGACCCTATGAGGGGTCCGGGACCCCGCGGGGGTCTGGATTCCTTGGGAGGTCCGGAGCCCTGGCTGCTTGCGCTTGAGCGCCTGTTTTTCCTGGGACACGTGGCGTTCCCAGACCTTCCCCGGCCGCGGAACAGGTCCGGACCTTTGTCGGGAGGACAGGACTTCGGACTGCAGGGGTCCGGCTGTTTGGTTGTAGTCAAGGATGACTACTAAGGCTCTTGCCTAGTCACAGCAAGAGGGGGTACCCCAGTCCTGGGGTACCGACAAATATGTGCTCACAAATACTAATACTGAAGACGCGGGCTCGCGTGGCGATTCTCCCGGCGACTCTCCCCGCCGCCCCCCCTCTTCGCAGCCTTCGTTGGCCGCTGTCGCCGCCGGTCGGAGGCGGCGGCGGCGGCGGCTCCGCCATTCCTCCCTCTCTCCTTTCCCACCTCCAAACTTCTCCCGCTCAGACCTAAGTGACTCTATTCAGCCCCTTCTCCGGTGACACCATTGCCGCCGCCGCCGGTCTCGACGCCGGCTGCCGGTGGCCAAATCCGCACCGTCCGCGGCTGGATCTGCCCATCCCCTTGTTGGATCTACGCGTCCCTGATAGGGATGCGCCCCCCTTGCCTCCCCCTCACAGCTCCTGCGCCGTCGGCTTCGTGGCCGCCATGGCCGTCGCCCCTGGTGTGCGGGGTGTCGTGGCTGCGGTCGACCTCGACACCCTTTACATCGACCTACTCGGGCGTTTCTGCGCCTCCATGGCTTCTAGGCGCTGAGGTTGGGAGGTGGCTTCCGGACAGAGGACGGCTCTGCACGCCGTGGTCGTCCTGGTCCATTGGGCCCCTCTAGGTGGCGGCGCCGCTCTCGAGGGAGGGGGGGCTCCTGCGGCTGCACAGCGGCATGATTCTTGGGGCTCTGGGTGGATCTGGGGTACAGGCGAAAGCCGTTTGCCTGCTTGTGGGCCGATGACGGCGACGCCCGAGGATGTCGTTTACCTTGTTGAAGGCGTCATCGACTACCCCATCCTTCTGCTTCTTCGGCAAGTTTTACAGGTGAAAACCTAGGCCACTTTAGTCGGGCGACGGTTGCGCCAGTGGCGTCACATCCTTCCTGGAGGCGTCGTCTTATTTGAAGCTCTGTCGGCCGGCTGAGGCGTCGTTCTTGGCTTGGTGACGGTGGTGGTGGTCTTCATCTTCTTCATCCTGCCTTCGTTTCGTTTGGCCATCATCAGTTTGGTTGCTCACATCATTACAGTTTGGCGGATGTTTTACCGTCAGGGTCCTTAATGCTGTGACGGATGCTGAGCCACCATAGTGATGTTGTAGTACTTTTTTTTTAGGTTCGGATGTAAGCTGGAGTGGGCTCTTTAGTTTGTGGTTTGAGCGTGTTGTTTTTCCCCGTGTTTCTTGCTGGGCCGTGATCTTGGTGTAGTTTTCGCTTGTATGTGTGTTTTTTTAGTGTTTTTCTATTTTTAGTCCTCAGTGCTTTTGTGTTGGCCAAGCTCGGTTTGGCCGCATCAAATTTGTGTTTGTAACTATTTTTTTAATGAAAAATATGCTAAGTCACGGTCGTGAAAAAAAAAGAAAACTAATACTGACGCTAAATTGTGCGGCCAAAGGTGTGCGTGTTGCCATGTTCAGACAGCGGTGAGCGCTCTGCTAGCTCGTCAAAGCAGCCATCGACCCGTGGCCAAGTGACAAGACAACCTGTCCGGCCGGCGCGACCGCGATGTGGAACTACGGGCACCGATCCAGGCCCTACACGTACGGGGAAGGGGATGCCCTCCGGCACGTGCTCATCGTGCTCCCTGGCGAGAACCATGTGTGGCTGTCTCGGCCTCGGCCGTAGCGCCAGCCGGGGCCAACCACTTTTTTTCGAAAGAAAATTCTGCTCGTACTCGCCGCTGGGAGATCTTTGTTTGGTTCATGTTATTACAGAGAATAGTGATATTTTGACCGTTAATTATTTTGTCAAACAAAATCAATTTACAAAATCAATTTCAGAATTCTCGCGCGCTAGGAACTTTGAAGATTTTAATAAAACCATTGACCGCGTGATTTGAGAATGGTTACTGTAGCATCATTGTAGCTCGTCGCCGATTAATTATCGTCATTAGATTTGTCGCGAAAAATTACACCTATCTCTGAAATTTTTTTGCAAATAGACTTTATTTAGTCTGCCATATAGGAGAAATTCTCTTCTAAAATAGTCTAGAAACAAACCAACAAGGCCTATGAAGCACAGCTGCACGGGGTAAATCGAGCCCCAGTAGTTCGATACTCCGATGGATTCCTTTTCCTCTACTCGTGCACAGCACTTGTGCAGAAATATGAGCGGAACAAAAAGTTTCCTTTTAGCTTGTGAGCCTGTGAGGTATCCAAAGGAAGTAAGGGAGGTTTATGACTGCACTCCCTCCATTTAAAATTGCAAGTTGTTTTTAGACTTATCCTAAATCAAATTTCTATAGTTTTCATCAAATTTATAAAAAAAATACACAAATTTCTACAACATCAAATGATAGTGTTTTTTTTGCACTGAAGATGTTAATATATTTTCTACAAATTTAATTAAAGTTAGATAAGACAAAGCTAAAATAATCTGTAAATGAATGGAATAGTACAAAGTGGCAATGACAGTCGACCTTGGATATATAAGCATTGGCAACTGACAACTATGAACGCAGTAATAACACTTGAGCGCTCAGCTGTTAAAAATGGAGGTGTGAGACTGGGGGCAGACCTGCACCCGCAGGGCGGGCGACTCCCGCTGCCGGAGCGCCGCCGGCGGCGGATCTCCATGCTCCGGCCACCTCCGCCCCTTCTGGCCACAGATCCACGCTCCCCTCGGCTCACCCTCTCCATCCATCCCTCCCATGGCCTCCCTAGTGGTCCGTGTTGGGAGATCGAGGCGGGCGACCTAGCTGCCCACACCTCCACACGCCGCCGCCACTGCCACCGCCGGTGACCACTTTGGTCCCGGCGGCCATAGCCCCCGCCGGCGGCCTCTCCGGTCCCGGCCAGAGCCCCCGCAGTTCTGCCCCTTCTCCGCCCGCCCCAATCCGCCCTCGTCTCCGAGCCGCTGTGCGCCTGCTTCGCCCTCCCGTGTGCACTGCCGCTTGCCGGTTGCCCGTCTTGGCGCTCGACGACGACGACGACCTCCTCGATGACATGGCTCGACCTCCCGACCCTGATCCCCCCACCCGCCGCGTGCGGCTCGCGGGAGCACCTCTGCGATTTGCCGCCGCCCACCCGCCCGCCGGCAGCTACTCCGGCGCCGGCGGCCACCACACCACCAACTGTTCCTGTGCCGGGTGATTTCTCCCTCGATGGCTCGCCCACACTGATGGCCACTCCGGCCCCGGCGACCTCCTCCTCGCCGACGGGCACTCCTCTGCACGGAGCTCTCTCCCCGGATGCTGCTCCATTTTTCCCTTGCGGCCACCCTGACGGCCGGGGGAAGCAGCTCCGATGGAGAGACGACACCCCACCCCTCTCTGGTGACGACGGCTCCCCATTCTACCGCGACGTACTGCTGCGGCAACCAAGGGCGACCACCCTGGCCTCAACACCGGCAGCGGCGCTGGTCGACACGCCAGCTCCGATGCCTACTCTCCGCTCCATCGTGGTGCTGCCTCCACGCGGCGAGGGTGGGCACCGCAAGCGTCCTCGACGGCGTGGCCGCCGGCCACCCTCCCCGCCACCCTGGACGGACAAGCGTTCCCGGCGCAGCAGCCGCCGGCGCGGCACGACGGAGCTGGTCGTCGGCCTCCAGCGGCACGACCATCCCCACAAGGTTGGTCGGGCTGCCACAAGCCGTGTCCGGGGTCTGGCAGTGCATTACCCTCCTCGCGTCGACCCTGATGGTTGGCAACGAGTTGAGAGGCGGCGCGCACATCATCGGGACCATCGGGAGCGGCCTCCTCAGCCGGAAGCGCCGCCGCGGCGATGCTTCCCCCAAGGTGCTCAATGGACGATGCTTGAACTGCCTTTCCTTCAAGCATCGAGTTGCTTCGTGTCGTCTGCCATCGCGATGCCTGCGTTGCCACGGTCTTCGGCATCGTGCCAAGGATTGCCTGCGGCCTCGTCGCGCTCCACTTCGCTCGGGCCAGCCCCGGCTGGACGGCCGTGTCATTCCTGCTAGCTCGGACGATCGGCCGTTGCCGAAGACTACTGCTACTGACAGTGGCCTCAACCTCACGCTCTCCGCCACCGATGACTTGGCCGTGGTTGCTTTGGCTGCGGCCAAGTCAGCGATCATGGATGTGCTTCACATCGAGGAGGACGACTTCACCCTTGAGCCTACACTCCCCGAGTTGTTTGTGGCCACCTTCCGGTCTCAGGAGCTTCGAAATCGGACTTCAATGGCGAGTGTTTCCCAGGCGAGGCCATCGCCCTCCGGTGGTCCGCTGGGGCACTCTGGGGCTGCCACACCCATGATGCCTGTGGAGGTGCCGACTGTGGAGGTGCCACCATCGCCCGAGGTGGTGCAGGTTGTGGAGGTGCCGCCTTCGGCCGAGATTGTGGTGTCGTCTTCTGAGGAGGCGACCGGCACGATCGGGAGGTCGGAGGATGGCAATTTCGCGGCCTTGGAGGACTTCATCGGCAAAGTTTCGAAGAATATTCCGCCGCCTCTTGTGGACAAGCCGCCTCGTCACCGTCGAGTTGATCCTGTCCTCGTTGACGCGCCTCCTCAGCTGCCTTCGTCTGAGGCATATGTCCTTAGGCGTAGTCATCGCCAAGCTTTGGACCCTCTCTCGGCCGTCAAGCCGGCAAAGCGAGGGGCGGTGCTCTTGATGCGCCGACTCGATGAGCTTGGCGCGCCTCTACCCTTGGCAGCTTCGGCAGAGCAAGCGGTGGAGAATTTGTTTCGAGAAGGACCTCAGCCTAACCACATGGACGCCTTGCAGGACATATTTCCAATGTTGAAGAATATGAGTAAGAGCTCTCCCTTCGTGGGATGGAGCGATGACTGAGGGCTACGCTTTAAGCCGGTCGTTTAGGTCGTGCGGAATGTGAGTAGTTCATGTTTTAGTTTATCTTTCGGGTTGTGTTCAGCTGGCATGCCGGTTTGTGTCCATCTGGAGTCCGTTCCATTTGGATTGTAACCGAATCCTATACTAATTTTTTCTTCGTCTTAATACAATGATACGCTACGCACGTATTCGAGAAAAAAAATAAATGCAGTAATCAGCTGACAACCATCAACTCGAGGGAGGTCGTCCGGGCCGCTGGCTACAGACAGGGATAGGCAAAGGCGCAAAGCCCCAATTTTCAGTATAAAACAAAGCCGTTTGTTTCCTCGCAAAAAGAAAAAAACGAAGCCATTTTATGAGCACACATCGGATGGCCTTGACCCCCGTTGTATAGAATCCGGGAACGTCGTTGGCGAGGCGCCTTGCCAATCTGTGCCGCCTTCCTTTCATCTGAAAGACTGAAACGACTAATCTGCATCCAGCAGCGTTGGGCACAGCAACTTGCGTTTTCTTTTTTTTTTATCATATCTGGAAAGATCGGGGCCAACCGTGACGTCCCGACGTTAAGTTTTACTTTTAGTATGAGATAACACTTTTGAATCCACGTAGATAATCTCGTTTTACCGGCTGGTCGTGAAACGGGGAAAGAAAACTGTATACGTGTCGATCCTGAAACTTTGAAGCGCATGCCTCGCCTTGGGTGGATTTCTCTGTCGCTCATCAGATGCCACCGCCCGCACGCATGATGGCCCACGTCGGCGGCCGTATTGGGCCGGTAGGCGTTTCGGCCAAATTCTCACGGGCCTTTCTCTAACTGTCGCATTATCAATCATTTGTAATAAGAATCCTGCTTTTACTTGCTTGAAAAGTTTTAACTAGTTGTTTCATCTTTCTCGCACAGAATACTATCGAATCAGCCGGCTTACACAGGATATTGCTAGGAACAGGTGACACTCTCGCCAAGTCGCTACAACTGTGAACCAGTACATCTGTCTGTCAGTTTATCTTCAGCATGTTCCCTGTCGGAAATGGAAGGGAGACAGATACGAGGGCACGAGGCGCATAATCGTGCTCGCGGCTTGCATTGCATTGGTTTCGTTCAATGTTCAGAATTACTCCACCTTGGTTGTTGTTGGGTGCTGTTCAACCAAGGTGAGTCAAGTGCGGAGTGCTCGGGCCGTGATGGCATCCCACAGATCCCCGCAATCAGTTGGCCGGCCCTTTTTCCTCTGGCTCCCACACTACCATCAAAATTGATGGATGGCGCAAAGTTCAGGCCCACTATTTGTCTTGTGCTTCTGCCTTCTGGGCTTCATGAAGCATATCCATCCATATGGACGGCCGGCCTTCTGAACCCAGAACACACAGTACTAATCGGTCAGGATCAGGCAATCTAAGTAGCAACGGACGGACGGACGGACGAATTTAGCCAGCTCATTAGCCCCAACCTCGACAGCGATAATCCACCCGCCGGCCAGGGCAGCCAGGCCATGCTCACGCGATGCTACCACCAGCCCCGTAGGCCGTAGGCGTGATGCTCCCCGCCGCCACCACCGAAAGCCAAAGGACAAGGTCACGCGCCGCCCGTGCGCGCGCGGCGAGCGCTGTGATGGGCGGCGCCTCCGGCACCCACGCCGTCACGCATCGCGGCAACGAGACCGCCGGGCACGCGCGGCGCCTCCGGCACACATGCCGTCACGGGTCGCGGCAACGAGACCGCCGGACACGCGCGGCGCCGCCTTTGAGCGCTTTCACGGGTCCCGGCGCCCGCACGTCAGCGCGCGGAGACGCCCTGCGCTTTCGTGGCCTGTGGCCTGCGGACGGGACGTTGGCGCGTTGCCATCCATCGCCCTGGCTGATTTGACGTCTGCCTGGGGCTTTTGTGAATTTCAAGGGAACTAAACACACCCAAAGGCGTCTTCCACTCTTCCGTTCAGTTCACAACACTGCGGTGCGGACGTTGAAATGAATGGACGGGACGCCAAATTGATTCCATCAGCTGTAGCCAAACGCGTGTGCACATTTTATACACCTGTACTGCTGTACAACTCTACGCCTCCTGTACGGTGCCGCGGCGCGAGCGGTGTATACGTACGTACGTACGGACCTGCAGGGGAGTTACAGCAGCAGCGTGGGCAGGATGACGAGGAGACAGCACCGTGGGAGAGCCACCAGGAACGGCCGTCGGCGCGTCGCCGGCCCGCCGCTCGCGGCCCCCGCCGCCGGGGTGGTCGTCGGCACGTCGGACCCTGCCGCGCAGGAGATTTCGTCAGTGCCGGCACTTTTGTCAGGACCCCGGCGGGTTCATCGAGTAAAAAGGATTTTTATTTCGGCATCACGGTTTTGCTTTTGCAATGGACTACCAATGTGATTCCTACAATAGTTTTACAGTTGATGCATGATCTAGCTAATGGAATTGAATTTGCAAAAGACATTTATTTTTTAGGTATTCGAGACAGAATCTAGTAGGCAAATTAAAAAATCACGCCGCGTTGACATGATGATTTCCTACGTACAGTGCCTTTAGAGTTGTTTATTACTAATCGATTGCTAGTAAAACCCACCAGGACAAGCCGCATTGCAGAACGCAAAGCGCATGGAAAGAAACGGCGTTGCGTTCCCTACACGCGGGGCAGGGCGGAGCGAAAGCCGAACGCACCTGAGTCCACCGGCGAGGCGGCCCCGCCCGGCGGCTCGGCGACGGGCATCCCGAGCGCGGCGCAGAGCCTCGGCGGCGGCGCATCGACGCGGCAGATGGTGGGCAGCGCCAGCGCGCGCACGGGGTCCACGCGGACGCCGCGCGCGCCGTGGCCCGCGAGGAGCCCGCACAGGCACGCGGCGTCGCCGCCGCCCACGACGGCCGCGAGCGCCCCGCAACAGCCCTTGTCCGGCCGCGTCAGCACGCTGCGGTGCTCCACGTACGTCAGGCACGGCGCCAGGCCCCGCAGCGCGCCCGCGCAGTCCAGCGACGGCGCCGGGGCGCCCAGGGGCGCGGCCGATATCTGCGCCCGCGCGCCCGGCGCCAGCGCCGCGGCGAGGGCCAGGAGAACGAGCGCCAAGGGTGGCATCATCGCGGCCGTGGCGTCGCCGCCGCCGCTGCCGGTTCCTGGGATTCCTGGTGTCCGGGGGGCTGCGCGCCGTGCTCTGTTTGACATGTGGGGATGGGGGAAGCTCACTGCTCAGCGTGCGCCTGTGTGTCCGTTTGTGTACAAGGCCGAGGCCGGGTGATGGGGACGTGTAGTTAAGTAGTGGTAGCTTGGTGGCAACGATAGCTGGCTGGGGTGTCAGTGTGTCACCATTGTGGGGCCATGGCGTTCTTGCCTAACGGCCAACGGCTGGGGGTACTACGATGAAACAGCACGAATGAACATCGTAGTAACGACGATGCGCAAATCGAAATCAGCAAAAAAAAGGAGCAATCAAGACCTGTTCATAGGAAACGTACAAGGGGACTGAAGGACATCTTCCAGGCATGCAGCTGATTTGCGAATGCGATTAGAACGTAAATTAGAATAGAATAGGAAGGTGACATCCTGATTGAGACAAGTTACAGTACATATCGGCGGTACACGTACACCGGGTAGGCCATAGAACCATTGTTTAGCAGTAGCCACCACTGTTTCTTCGCTGTCATGCAATTATAGATTTTTGGACGGATACTTGGATTATAATATAAAATCTAGCTACTATTCGTCCCGTTGTTTTTGTCCTCGAGTTTTTTGTTCTACAAATTCAATAACGATCGATTATCATAATATCAATAGCTTCTAAAACACAATTTTTGCAGTAAGACATCACTCTGTTTGCTTGGCTGTAGCTGATGACTGGTGCTGATTTATTATGAGAGAAAAGTACCGCTGACTGGCTAGTGACTGGTGCTAATTTGATACGAGAGAAAAACACTGTTGGCTTGCTGGCTGGCTTGCTGGCTGACAAGCCAAACAAACAGAGTGATAGTCAGAAACTTTAGCCATAATTCCACAAAGCTACAACCAAATCTTTGTCACACGATGGTGTCAAGCAACCAACTCATGAACTCACTGTAGAATACTCCACCCGTTCCAAAATCCAAACTGTTCTTCGTCCGTCAATTCTCGTTTTCCTAGGAGTCAAACCGTTTTATGCATGACCAAACTTATACAAAATAGTATTAATATTTATGTTACACAATAAATATCATTAGATTAATTATGTAATATATTTTTACACTAATCTATTGAAGATATAAATATTAGTAATTTTTTTTATAAATTTGTTCAATTTTGAAATTGTTTAACTTCTTAGAAAACAAGAGTTGCATTTTTTTTAAAACGGAGGGAGTAGGTTATTTTAGCAAATCTACATAGTTGATGCATATAGTTTTTGTTATGTAATATAGCTATATCTAGGTACATAACAAAATCTATATATCTAAGAAATTAAAACAACTTATAATTTAAAACGGATCCTTATAATTTAAAACGGTTCCTTATGGTGAAACTCAAAGTGCCCGAGTTCAATTTACAACTCACCATGTGTTCTCGTGTTTTCTATGGTTGGCCGCAGATTTTTATGTTCGTTGCTGTCATTGGTTCAACCAGTTATATACCCTCTATTTTAAAAATATGACATTTAGGATAGGCTAATCAATTCATAAACGTCAGATATTTAACAGAAGTAGAGGCAAAGACGATGGGTTAGAATGTCACTTAATCATATTAAAGTGAAGGCAATGGGATTAAAATGCATCCACCAGAGAAAGCTAAAGCAAGGTTAGATACACGCTCGCACAGGTCAAAATAGGAGCAAAATCCAACAGATTAGCAGGACCGATAATTTACTTCTTCCATATCTTTCAGGCCACAGGAACTCAACAGAACTACCTGTGGTACTGAACGAACCAAAGCCAAATCATGGTGCCACTAGCACAATCAACATGCTTATACTAATTATTACTCTGATTCAGCATCAATAATAAAAAGCATGAAGGACTTTAGATATGGCAAATGGACAGAAGCTTCGAACCATAAAATCTTCTGTAGCTCATCTAAGATGATGGTACATGAGTACATGACAGACCTAGAGTGAAGGGCTGGTGGTGACTTGAAGGGGAAAATCACTCAGCCAGTACAACATTATTCGAACACCGTACAACTAGTTCCATCCAAGAAAAACAAAGAATCATGCCCCTCATGCTCACATTATCAAGCAGTTCAAAATTCATAACCACCAATACACAGAAAGAGAAACTCTGTAAAGTAGCAAGTGATTACTCCTGTATTTTCCCAGGGCACAAGGGCAAGAACCTGCTCACCCAAAACTGAGGTCTGAAGTGTTGGAACATCCATGCAAAGCGAACTATGTAAGCATCTCAGATGCACCCACAGCCATTGTTTTAGCATAATTACTCTCCTACGGTCATACCGAAACCAAACTTGTAATTCTTCTTACAATGGTCAATCTGCACCACAACATTGTTGACGAATATTAAACCTTGGGGCATTTATTTCTTGTTGATGTGTAGTTCAACAGGAAAAAGAAAACATATCTGCTGGAGTGCTGGAACTGATTGTGAGTCTTTATGTCATGCTTACCTCAGCAGAAAGAAGGAAGTTGACACCCATGTTCAATCTCTCCTCCAAGTATGCAGCAACAACACCATTCGAGTCAATTTTGCCTCTTAGACGGCACTGCAATAGAAGTTATTTCCGAAAAACTATGTGAAAGGAACTAAGTCAAAACAGAGGAAGATGAGGATCACATATAGCATCCTTGTGCTAATTATGGGGTAACTCATTGATAGAAACAAATTGGTGAAGAGATATATTATAGCTAATGCAATGTTATCAAGCACAAAAGAAGTATTTAAACACTGACCTGCCTAAGCAAGTAATCATAACCAAAGCTGGCAGTTACATCTTTCGACATTTGGTTATACATGAAGTCAGATGCGAGGGAAACCTGCAAATAGTGTAAACTTATTATAGTCAAGTCAACACTCAACAAAGCACACGAAAGCATTCTGCTGTCAAGGTGGATGCCCAACCTTCTCAGAAACTTTCTGGACATAACTCAAGGCAACTATTCCAGTGCTTGCAACTTGTAGAGTACCCACCTGAAATGTTTATAAGATAAATCAGTGATTATGTTGCATTCTCAAAAGCAACTCAGGTCCCTAGGTGCAACATAAGTGTGAGCTTTAAGGCTTCAAGCCACTAAGGTAAAGCTTAATGAGCTGAGCAATGATGGAATGGTGTTCTTATGTTCACTCCCTGACAATGTTAATTTCATACTTTCATTTTCCAACCAATTCACAAATCACAAAAAGCTAAGCTATTGAGGAAAGGAGGCCAACTGGGCAACCTACTCATACTCAGGGTTGAATATATAGCCACTATATCAGCAATCATCAACGATTGTAGAACAGGACAAATTTTTTTGACACATTTAAATTTAGATACAAAAATGAGTTCTACTATAAGCATGAAGCGCTTAGGTCAAATTTTCTGGCACATTTAAATTTTGATATAAAAACGAGTTTTACGGTAGCATGAAGCGCTCTATTCCTGGCCCATCCTTTTTTTTCTCAAGAACATTAACTGACATGTGGACCCACTGTCTGCGATAGCCAAAAAGAGGATGCGAGTACAGGGGTTCGAATGTGCGACCTTGCAGATGCAAAGGAATACAACTCCCCCGCTTGGCTAGCCGATCAATACTGTTTGACAACGGAATTTTCTTTTTCTTATTCATCTTTAAGAATATGAAGTTAAAACTATAGGATTTTTCCCATAGAAATTCCAATAATACATAGTATTGAGCCTATCAGCAAGCTTCAACAAAATCTTCAAAAGAAAAAAAATAAAGTTTACACAGATCATATTTCACTGGGCCTACAATGTTTACGCAGCTCATGTTTCACTAGGCCTACAATGCTACGACCAACATCTGACAGGAACCAGTCCGTGTTTGTGACTCCTTCAGACAAAAACATTGGATCCATCAATGATCATAGTTATTTGTTACTACCTCCATCCCAAAAGGAATGCGATTCTAAGTTTGGACTGGTTCAAACTACCTTAAGTCTGGCTAAGTTAAAAAAATATTATTAAGGTTTATGAACCCAAACAGATAAAAAAAAAAAGGACGTACCCAGTGCCGTAGGCTCCCGCACTGCGGGGTCTGGGGGAGGTTATTAGCGGGAGGTCTTTCCCACACATCGTGCAATGTGTAGAGGCCATCGCTCGAACCTGTGACCTCTCGGTTCACAGGCGGCAAGCACTACCACTTGCACCAGGCCACCCTTTTTATGAACCCAAACAGATAAATTATGAAATATATTTCATGGTAATTCTAATTTTAACCAATCGTAAATAATATTATATATATATAGATAGAAAGCTAGAATTGCATTTTGGGGGGGGGGGGAGTACACAAATTTCAGGTAGGTCGTGAACTGAGGATCTTCAGATCTGACACCAATAGCAATCTTAAAACTAAAAGGGACCACTAATTATGTCGACACATAGACACTAGAGAAGTCATTTTTGTATTAAACATGTAACTTCAAGAAAAAGCTTCTAATTGCTTAGAGAAAATCCTCAAATATCTCACAAACTCTTGAAATAAGGACACTACATGCTGGGTGATTACAACTCATGTAACTTTGAACATATTATAAGTTAATAACAAGTTCATCCCATGTTGCTAAATGACCAGGCAAAACATAAATGATTGCACTAGTTTCTTACCATTTTATCCGTATTATAGCGAGAGGCAAAACCAATTCCAGATTTCCTCTGGTGACCAAGCCAGAATATTTCAGTTCCCATTGATAGGTTGGGAGTAACACTCTGAAAAGTTAAGGTTCCATTGTCAGAAAATCTTAAAAATGAGTCTAGCTAATTGAAAGTACAAAAAATGCACACCATTCTTATGGACGAGAACGTGAACTTGCCTACTTCAATTTCAATACAGAGGAATCTGACAATAAAGAGTCATTTAATCAACAGGTGACACCTAGCAAAGTACAAAATCAACATGCCAGCCACAACCTTGATAATATGGGAAATAGTGAACGGTAGCATAACCTAATTTCAGTTGTAATTTGTAAATGCACAAATTTTACTGTGCCCAAGTTATCTTGAATCTAGCATGGAACCTAGCAACTCAATTTTAGACACCCTGTAAGAAAATATAATTTGTTTTCAAGTTTGGAAAACAATTGCAAGGTTCAAATACCAACAGCGCAGAGTTAGTTGATTCTTGGCATCCACATCATGAAGATAGCAAGAATGTAAGATAATCAATTGATGAAATTATGAGAATAAAGCAATCAGATAGTAAATGCTAAACGAAAAAGATATATAAGACTAAACAGATAAGCACATAACCAAAGGCCAGAGAATTGTCTGTCAGTAAAACAATCAAAGAGTCCTTTTTCTCATCAGCACTAAAAAAAGTATGATGGAGTCGAAACTTTAAAATAAATTGTGTTGCAAAAGTTTTTACCTGGATATAATTTGCACCATAGAATGCATTGTTTCCAATTTGAAATTGTGTTCGATAGTCACTTCCCTAAACAAATAAGTGAAGAGTTAACACAAGGACTAAATGTATGATAAAACTAGAAATAAAACAATAGCTTACCAATATATGCTAATAATAAAGTAATTGATCATAAATGCTTGAAAAACTGTAGCTGACTGAAAAGCCATTGGCAGGAATTGGTACCTTGTAGTCAAAGTTAAACATTCCTTGGGAGTAATGCGCCTCTTGGGTAAGCTGGGAAAACAGCAACCATCAGTAAAATAACGGAAAACAAATCATCAACAACAGAAAGGATTACCAGTGAACCAAAACTCATTGATCCATCTACCTGTGCATTTACTTTCAGCGTAAGATTTTCTGTCAAATCACATTTGACACGAGCATTGAGCCTTCCATCAGTCATCACCCTCCCAATGAGCATTAACTACAGATAATTTCATGCACCATAGCAAAACAAGTTAAGAAATACAACATTATGACAGATGCCACAATAATATTGAATACCATGGAACAAACCTTTGGATCTAAAAAGTTGGCACCAAACTCATAATGTGCAGTTGGAACTTTAATAGTTTCAGACGACTGGGCTGGAACTTCTAAGGAGCCCATGAAAACACTGTGGAAGCTGTTAGAATAACTGAACAGATAATAACATAAGATACTTTCCAACATTTATGTAATAATCCCACCTGTGGCTAAGAGAAAACTTTTGATTCAACCCTTTTGTAAAGTCAAACCTCAGTCCTTCAAAAAGTTCAGGTTTCAAAGACACTGCAAAAGGAGCATTTCAGCAGAGCTCAAGAAAGCAACACTACAGAAAAAATTAGAGTGTGTATGCACCAACAAAACAAAACAAGCAATCGGACTACATTCCAGGTTTGTTATTGTGTACTTGATCAAGCGATAATTATATGAACTACACAGTGCATTGATCCTGAGGTTAACCGTAGCTTGACGAGTGAGTGTGCAACATATATGATGAACATATGTACATATGATGGTATTCTATTCTTGTAATCTCAAATTCTTTGAACAGTACTGCAGTTCCACCATTCTACTCGACCATAAGTCCATAACATTTTTAGCTTCATGTTTTTCTTTCTCATATCTTTCTAATGCATTCATGAACAACATTTGATGTAGAGTTGTAGACTACCTTAAAGTCGAACTTGATGAAATACTTAAGAAAATGATTTAGTAAGATTTATTGAGGTTAGGAATACCAAAAAGGGGGCTTGCAAGATTGAACTGTATTTGTAGCTATACTCATCACCTATCAAAGTAAACTGAGTAATGTCAAATATATAAGGTAGTAGGAGTAGGAGTAGGACTAATAGAAATGCATGCGACTTCAGCCATAATAGCAAGCTGCCTCACACATCTGAATCTAAGATGTGCGAAGAGATTTTAGATGTTAAAGATGTGTGCATAACCTATTGCAAGAACTAAACAGCGAAGCAATCTGGAAATTGCCACAAAAATAGATTGTGTTTCACCTAAACTGTGCTACCTAGCCTAGCTGGCTACCAGCATACTTTTGTCTTAGTATATCAGAAAGCCATATTGACTATCAAGTTTTGTCTTCAAATTTTAAGGACTTTGCGTCACAAACTTGACAGGTAAGATGGGAAAATGGATAACAAGTCAATAAGGGGGTGTTTGTTTCTGCTTATAAGCGGATTCTCGGCCAAAATAATCGAGAATCCCACCCAAATGCCTAGATTAATTTTCGCTTACCTGGGAAGCCGCTTATCTGGGAAGCTCGGAATACACATGAACTTCGCTTTTCTCCAACGCGGCACCGGAGACGCGTACGTGATAATTGAGCGCTTTTTCCTCGCCTACCCCTGCCCCTCCCCGTCCATAGCTCACCCCCGCATCCTATCCTCCAGATGGCGTCGTCCGTCCCTGCTGTGGATCCACGCCGGCGCCCCCTACCCCCCCCCCCCCCACGCAGGAGCTGCGCCGCCGCCCCGGCAGCACCCCTGCCCGGATCTGCGCCGCCGCCCTGCAAGCCGCCCCGACGGAAGCAGCGCCTGGCGCCCCTACAGGCTCCCTTGCGGATCTGTGCCGCCACCCCTGCAAGCCCCCAACGCAAGCACCGTCCGGCACCCCTGCATGCTCCCTCCCTCTCTGCCTTTCCTCCCTCTCTTGTTTTTTACTCCCTGAATGCTGCGTACTGTTTGTGTTGCTACTAGATTCAATGAGTGTATTATTGGCTGCTAAATTGCACGTTCTGCTATATAGATGCTGCGCACAATTTTTTTTCTTTGAGGTACTTGTTGCTAGAACAAAATTTTGAATATAATTATGTAGTCAAGATACTCAAAAAATATATGAATTATTGGATTCTTCTTTTATTTAGCAAAAAATGAGATATCATCAGCCTCAAGGGTATTTCAGACATTTTACCACTCAAGTCAGAGAATCGACTCAAAATAATCAGGATTGCCAAACACCCAGCTTATCCAGACAGCCGATTCTCCAGACAGCTGGCTTATTTCAGAATCTTAATTCTCAGAGAAGCAAGGTCTAGAAAAGCGGAAACAAACAGGGCCTAAGTTATCTGGATAAGCAGGCAAAGCTCAGCCTAAAAATCGAAATATCTACTAGTTGCATGAACTTTTATTAAGGGTGAGGCATGGTGTCTATGAATAATTGCAATTTATAACAAGACATACCTGTCAAATGAAATAGTAAGAAAACATTAAAAAACGGCAACTATAGTGTAGTACGGCAAGTCTAAGCAGCATACAACAGAACTTAATGCCTGGGAGCAGATTGCAGAACGTGCCATAGTGACATATACAACAGCATCTCTTGCACTGCCATCACCGAAACCACCATGCGGGTTTTAAGACGCACACATCGTTGCTGTGCAAAAATGGCAATAAACAAAGCACTGAAGCACCACACAGTTCTTAAGGCGCACACGGTACAACAATGGCAATCAACGAAGCACTGAAGCACCACGCGTTTCAGATCCAACAGCAAAGCCGGCAGACATATAAAGCAGCAACCTAGCAATCGGTCCGCGCCAAGCGATTCTATAGCAGCCAAGCAACAAATTCTATCACGGGACGCCAACAAAACGAGGGCACGCGAATACCATGTAGCAATTACCCAATGCCGCAGCAGCAGCACTTCACACAGACTAGCTGGTTAAGAAGGTAAAAGCTGGAGGGATAAGGGGACGAACTGAGGGCCTCGCGCTGGATCTCCTCGAAGGGCACGGGGCAGGGGAGGTTGAGGTAGTCCACCTTCTCCTCCTTCTCCTCCCCCTGCGGCCTCGGCGGGAGGATCCCGGCGAGCCCCGGCCCATACGGCGGCGCGCCCGCCTGGGACTGGGCGGGGGGAGGCGGCGGCGGCACAGCAGCGGAGGCGGCGGATCCCATGGCGGCGGAACCCTAGGTCGAAGGGGTTTGGGTTTGTGGCGCTCGGCTCGGCTCGTCGCTGGCCTAGTGTCGTCTCCCACCTCGCGACGCGGGGCGGCGGGGCTTTTTCAACAAACCCCTCCGCTTCTTTTCGTATCTGCTTGGCAAGGCCGCTGGCCGCTGCCTTTGGCCCTTTGCCCATGTTGTGCGGGTTTTGGCCTTTTGGGAGGGTTTCCTCCAGGGTTTGTGGGGGCCTACCGTCAGCGGGACAGAGAGAGATGAGAATTGAGAATAGGAGACGTGCTTGGAACTTGAAGAGGTGTTCCTTCAAAAAAAAAAAAAGAGAAGGGAAGATCTTGATATAACTGTCTGGAGCCAGGACAAGTGATCTACTACTATATGCAAGAGGAACACCGTAAATTCATAATTTATAGTACATTTTAATTTATTCCCTAGATTATTACCATGATCTAGTTTTCTCTCTCTCTCATTAAGAACATTTTGTCCTCTAACTTTCAATACCATCCGGGACAAATCGTTGTGTTACAGGTCATCTCATCCAGTTCCATGTAGGATTTTTTTCGGTTTAAAAAAAACATGTAGGATTTTTGATGATGTGGAGGAGAAAGGGAAGGAGAGAGAACGAGATGGTTGCTTCACGAAACAACTACCTCATAAGCTAAAATTGAGGACTATAAGACCGCTTACTAACCATTGTATGAGTAGTTGTTGATATGCAACTCACAATATTCCGATTTTTTTCATTCCACATATTAAGGAATATAGCATTATATGAGACAACAAAAAAGATAACTCATTACAAAGGTCTCAGTTAAGTCGTCTCAAGACATGTCAATGCATGAGACCGTCTAGTAGACAAATAGACGACAACAATACTTACTCAAGTTGTTTTTCACATCTAGTAAAGTGATTTGGATGTGGACATGAAAAGGCATACTGACTAGTATCTCCCTTGCTCTCTTCCTCACGTCTTATCTCTCCTTTTCTCAGTTTTCCCAAATTCCATCACCATGATGTTCAAATCGTGCCTGCATCCGCGACCACCAGCGCACTCATCCTTGCTGCCAAGGGCAAGGACTTCCGACCAGGCCGGGATGAGCATGACGACACATCACTTCCATCTCCATGCATATGGACAACGTGATATGTGCATCTCTCTCAAAAGACACACAGCCGGGTTGGGCCTAGCCTGTAACTGTTTGAGCAGCGAAATACCGGCCTGGGCCTGGCGCTTACACGCGCAATTTGGAACAGGTCACCAGCCAGCCCAGCCACAAATAGGCTTTACTCCCAAGTCTCAAATGCAAAGATGTCCTGGGCCTGGCGCTTATACGCGAAATTTGGGCGGTTTTTTTTATTTTCGTTTTTTATAAAAATATATTTTTGATTTGGAAATTTACAGGAACATACCCCGGCCGCCCGGCTGCCGGGCGGCAGGGGTTTTTATGAAAAAAATTTCGCGGAGAAAATTGCGCAGAGGTCTCTGGGGGCCGGTCACCCGGCAGTGGGGCGGCCGGCTCCTCAGGCCGCCCCGCTGCAGGGCGATCGGATCTCCCACCCTTATATAAGGGTTGGCTGGTCCCCCCACCCCTCATTTGCATCACTAAAATTCCAGAAACCAAGAAAAAAGAGGGAGGGAGGGACAGAGGCAAAGCCCTGCCGGATTTTCGAGCCGGCGACTGCAGTTAACCAAAATTCTTCTACGCTTTACTAATAGATTATGTTGTAATTATTTTTATTGAAACAGTAGATTAGCAATCAATTTAATATCATGATTGTGTGTCCAGATATGTCGAGCAAGCTTCGTTTTCAAGTACATTATGGTGACGGATATATTTCTCATGATGCGTATGGAGTAGATCTATCAGCTTTTCATCGAAGAGAGTGCGGAATAGATAAACCCTTAGACATGAGTTTTGGTTCCATACGCAAATGGCTTCACGAGATATTCAATGTGAATACAAAGACTCATTTCCTAACCGTACAGACTGTGACGAATTGGAGAACTGAAGGGGATTTCTGAGAGTTGATGCTTATAGCAAACACCGAAGAATGACGGACTTACATGCAAGCAGCTCTTGACCACGGGTAGCCTCTTGCAATGCTAATTCAGATTCACCAGAAGGCAGCCCATTTCGGTGAAGGGTCAACAACTACATCATCTCATATGAACCAAGCAGTGGAACAAGAAAGTAAAAATCAGAACATACATGTCACAGAACCTGAGCCGCAAGGTATGGCTGATCAGGTAGGAGAAAAAGAAGATCAGAACGTGCATGTCATTCAACCTGAGCCGCAAGTTTTAGCTGATGAGGGGGAGCGGATACCTGGAATAGTGGAAGCTGTACAGAATGAAGACCAAGAGGCTCGAATGATGGAAGAATGTGAGGACTCATCAGACGATGAGGACTACCTGTTGCTAGGTGAATGGCGAGACAAGGGTTTTGGAAATCCAGTGATACAGAATATTAGGAGTAATGAGTACGAATACAGAGAGAATGAGGTTGTGCAGGGGGCAAAGTATCCTAGCATTGAAGCTGCGAAAGATGTTGTGAAGCTTTGGGCTATATCGTTGAGGAAGGAATTCAGAGTTGTGAAGTCTATCAGCAAAGAATATGAGGTGAAGTGTGTCAATGGCGATTGTACATGGCGAGTACATGCCTACAAGGGCAAGTACAAGATACACTGAGAGTCTTCAATTGTTACACCACATACATGTAGATTAACTGCTGTTGCGGAAACTCACCGTAACATCACATCCACTTTCGTGGCCAAGAAGATGTATGGGGTGATTCTGGACAAAATTGATTATGAGCTAAAATTGATAATTAGGGACATCGACGACCGTTTTCAATACAAAATCAGCTATGCAAAGGCTTGGCGGGCAAAACAAAAGGTGTTTGAGATGAGATTCGGCACATATGAGGCATCATATGATAATCTGTCTCACATGCTGTCAGCAATTGTGCAGAGAAATCCTAGAAGCGCGGCTGATACCTACATTGTACCGAGTTTAGATGGGGGACCTGGGTTTCTGCTTCGTGCTTTCTTCTGCCTTGGTGCATGTGTGAGGGCATTTATGTATTGTCTTCCTGTTGTATGTATTGACGGCACATTCTTGACAGGAAGATATAAGGGGACAATACTGACAGCGATTGGAGTTGATTGCAACAAGCAGGTGGTTCCCATCGCCTTTGCTTTTGTTGAGAATGAGAACATAGAGAGCTGGTACTGGTTCCTTGAACGTGTGAAGATTCATGTTGTTGCTGGAAGGCCTGATGTTTGCCTCATCAGTGACAGATATGCTGGTCTTCTAGCAGCAATAAGGCAACTACATGAAGGAAGTCGAGGACAGCCTCCTCTATGGCCAGATGTTGTGAGTAGGTGGTGCATAAGGCATATGGGTGCAAACTTTTATGAGCGCTTCAAGAATAAGTAACTTATGAATTTGTTCAAGAGATTGTGCACTCAGAATCAGCAGCGGAAGTTTGATGCATTGTGGCAGGTGCTAGATAACATGTGCGCCGAGTTGCTAAAGGAACAGGCCTCAACCTCCAGCCGGAGATGTTCCGACGGCGGACCTTTCACACAGTGGATTAAGGATGCACCTAAGGAGAAGTGGTCAATTCTATACGATACTGGTGGTCGTCAATATGGGATCGAGACAACCAACCACGCAGAGTGTTACAATATGGTAATGCGTCATGTTCGTGGATTTCCTCTTGTTGGCATAGTTGAGTTCATCATGTACGGATGCACAAGGTACTTCGGAGAGCGGTACCAGGCAGCTGCTGTCTTACTTAATGATCCAGGAGTGACTTTTTGTAATAAGGTCACTAACTATATGAAAGAAAAGATTGAAAAGGCTCAATATCACAGAGTGGTCTCCATGGGCACAAAGGATCAAAGGTTTGAGGTTTCATTCAAGGACAGGACAGGGCAGGGTGTCCGCAGACAAAGGGTCATTCAGGATTGCTTGATAACGCCGGATGGCAAGGTTTTTTTACAGATGCAAGAAGCCACAGCTTCTTCACTTACTATGCTCCCATGTCATTGCGGCATGTTCAGAATCTGGTTTGGATCCTGGGGTTTTTGTTTCATAATATTACAGAAAAGAAACTGCTGTGCACACTTGGGGCCATGAGATATATGGCATATGCAGTCTAGGATCATTCACTACACCAAATATCTCTCCAATGTACATTCCCAATCCAGATGCTAGGAGAGGGGTAGGTCGACGGCAGACACTTCGTATCCGTAATGGAATGGATGAGTCTGAGGCAGGAAAGAAGAAAAAAAGATGCAACCTGTGTGGAGCAGATGGTCACACTTACAAGAAGTGCCCTAAAATGTAACAAGATAATGCTGGTGCTGAGGTTGGACCTTCTGGAAATCCCACCGATGGATTGCCTGTGGATTTTGGAGTCCGTCGCGTCTAGATTTCGTTATGTGTGCATATGTATTTGAACCAGATATATGGATATGTATTCCGACCTATATGTGATAATTACATTTCGTTATGTATGGATATGTATTTGCACCAAATTGTAGCAGGTAATATTACGAAGGTATTTGTGTAGTAAGATTTCTTGGTTGCAATTCTAAATGTGTAGGTTGGTTCAATTAGATTACTCACTGAATGTAGTGTACTGAAAATAGAAGGGTAGTTACGAATCATAAATTTTCGGTTTGCAATACAGTTTTGTAAACAATGCTACGATTACAAAGCAGAGGCCTAAGGCGTTCGTACTACTAGGTACTTGAATAATGAAAAGTATGGCATGTGCAACACGATAACCTCGTGTTGTGAGTAAACCTAACGTGCCTTAGGAAATGTAAAATGTCAGGATTACATGGTAGTGCTTTACTGAGTGCACCGGGGATATTTTCCCTTCCTAATAGCTTCAGACCCTACTTCCTTAGCATGGCGGGCCCTCTCTCGCTTCCTCTCCCTATCAGCTTCACGTTCCTCTGCCTTCTGACGTTCCACTTCTGCAATCCTCTTCTGAATCTCTTCCTGGTTTTTCTTGCGCTTCTCCTCCATCTGTTCTTCATGCAGCATTCGTTGCCACCTTTGTGCAGCCCACCTTGCTTGACGCTCCACGTGGTCCTTATCCTGCTGAGATTGCTCGGTGTCTAACCACTGCACGAAATCACATAGAGGCGGTGGAGTATTTCCCCAAATCATGTTAGAAGTCATTACTAGATCTGAAAGTGACAAACTCTGATAGTGTTTTGTAGTACCTTTGCTCGGTCTTTGCCGTAATGCTTGGGCGGGTCGTACTCGTAATTCTCGCACATGAAGAATCTCTTGCTAAAGTCGTCCCCCAAAACCCTTGATTTCATTAGTTTGCACAATGATCCGCAAAAACACATAGGCATCTGGACTCCTTGGGGGACTGTTTCTGTCACCTTACTCCATGGAATGTAGGTGGATCCTGAGGATGCCATGGTGTAGAGCCCTGGCAATTACAAGTGAGCAATCAGATTGCTAATATACTATATCAACGCTAATCATTATCAGTAACTACACCTAAATGTACCACTAATCACTCCTAATAATAATTAAACTGATTGCTAAATTACTGTTTCAACAAAATACTTTCTACAATTTTCTAATATTTTCTAAAATTTTTAATATTATCTTCCAATTTTTAAGACTTTCTAATACTTCTCTAACAATTTTCTACTACTTTATAATACTTAATCTAACACTAAATGTACTGTATCAACGCTAATCATTACAATTAACTACACCTAAATGTACCACTAATCACTCTTAACAATAATTAAATTGATTGCTAATCTACTGTTTCAACAAAAATAATTACAACATAATCTATTAGTAAAGCGTAGAAGAATTTTGGTTACCTGCAGTCGCCGGCTCGAAAATCCGGCAGGGCTTCGCCTCTGTCCCTCCTTCCCTCTTTTTTCTTGGTTTCTGGAATTTTAGTGATGCAAATGAGCGGTGGGGGACCAGCCAACCCTTATATATGGGTGGGAGATCCGGTCGCCCAGCAGCCGGGCGGCCAGGGCCGGCCGCCCCGCTGCCGGGCGACCGGCCCCAGGGACCTCCGCGCAGCGGGGCGGCCGGGGTATATTCCTGTAAATTTCTAAATCGAAAATATATTTTTGTAAAAAACAAAAATAAAAAAACCGCCGAAATTTGGAACAGGTCGGCACCAGCCAGCCCAGCTACAAATGGGCTTTACTCCCAACTCTCAAATGCAAAGAAGTAGACAAAAAACGGGCCTTCCGGCAATTCGTCATCCTCCTCGCTTCAAGAGCCCTCGCCGGCGGAGGGGAGGAGAGGGATCAAATCGGTGGCGGGATTGTTTTTTCCTTCCTTATTTTCTAATCTTTATTAGCTGGGGTTAGATTTGTATGGTTCCAGTATAATATGGGCCGCGTCTTTTGCTCCATAGGCTGATGGCGGAGTTGTTTTTTTTATAATATGCTTCTGTATTTCTTAGGTAAGGGAAACATACGGATACATATAGGAGTACATAAACGTATGCAAAGGATACAAAGACAGCTGAATCAACCTAACTTCGGAAAGGACCCTAAACAAATAAGATATTACACAGAAGTCCCTGGACCCTTCCTGAACCCCCAGGAAACGAACTCCTCGCCGCCGGCCATCACCACTAGGGAAGAAGACGCTCCACACCATGAATTGGAGAAGCCCCTTTGCACACATGCGTTGAATGGAGTCGCAGTAGAGAAGAAGGCCATCGGTTGTCGAACATCGATCGGGCATGCGCCCCAACTCCTCCAGTCCCCGGATCTGGGCTCGCAGTCGACGACCACCGTCGCCGAGGTAGAACCAAACCAGATCCGGCCACCCATCCTCCACCAAACTCTCAGCAAGCCTTGAATCCCGACGAGCAAAATGCCTGTGGACTCACCAGACGACGAGCCGCTCGCTGCAGACTCCCGTACGAAACTCGCCGACCTTGCTACCGACGCCGAAGTAAAGCGCCACCGGAACGAGGAACGGGCCGCGAGAACTTATTCTCCAGCGCTGCTGCTGCCATCGCCTTGCCGACGTCGCCCAGAAAAACTTGCCAAAGAGGAGCTCGCCCCCGGCAAACCCTAGCTCCGCCGACGACCACCGCCGGCGAGCACGATCTAGGACTAGGTATATTAGCTAGCCTATTTACATCCGCATGATGATTCCCCGGCCATCCTCCCTCTCCGGTGCCGAACTGGCCGCCGGAGAGGGGATGGGCCGACGGAATCCCCGTCGGAACACGGCGTCGCCTGCTTTTCGCCCTTTCCTGTAGCAGCTAGAAGAGGCAAGAAGCAGCGAGAGGCAGCCTCGCTATGCGACGCGCGCTTGAGTTGGGGGAGTTGGTGAAGCTGCAGGCGGTGTTGGTAAACTGGTGAGCTCCTCTTTGGAGGCAGTCCATGAAGAATAAAATGGCCTTAGGCAGCAATGTGCCTCAATTTGAGGCCTTTCTTCCTCCCTATTCCAGCTCCAAGTGAGCGACGACGTCGTGGGGATGACTATAACTTCGGGCTGAGCTTCTTTAGCGGGAGCCGGGAGCTGCTTCGACATCTCCGATGATTTCCCCGTCTCCACTAATGCTGGCAGAGGGAAATTTGTCTACCAGCTCGTTTCAAAACCGGGTTGGATCTTAGCTACCACATGTTCTATTGGCTTGCCTCCTGTCAGACCCGGGCCCACAGGACTGTGCACACGGCATAGATATGAGGAAGATTCCGGATACACACAAGGAAGGAAGAAATCGTACTCCTCCTAGGACTCTATATTGTAACCCTCCTAGGACTCCTATCTTGTAAACCGACTAGGATTCCACCCCCTGGACTATATAAAAGAGGGCGGGGTACCTAGATCGGTATGAACCAACAGATAGCTAGATTGCTCAACAGAGCTCAACACCCTAGCGCAGGGCGCAATATACCAAACCACAACTCAGGACGTAGGGTATTATGCTATTCCGGCGGCCCGAACCTGTCTAAATTTATGTCTTGTGTCCTTGCGTTTACCTTCAAGTTCCAGATTCGGCGATCCGCTCCCAACAATCTCCTACCTTAGGGTATCCCAAGGTTGGCGAGCGGTAAAAATACCGACAGTTGGTGCCCACCGTGGGGCCGATCGTCATGATCATTGGGAGAGCTTGAAGGACCTTTTAATCAATCTAACTAGACAGGATCATATCTGATCCGAGCAGATCAAGTGGCGGCTTAGCATCAATGGAGTTGATTTTCCACACCATGGCTCACTGGGTTCGACAGCTTGTTTCGATCTCGTCGACAATAGTGCATATTGTTGACAGCCAAATTTGGCAAGTCAGAGGCCGACCGGTCAGACCGGTCGGGCCGACCGGTCAGACCGGTCTGCCTAGTTTTAGTCCGAGTATGAATTGTTTTATTTGTGGAAACTTTGTGTAATCCGACTTGGAAAAGGGGTACGACTTCCCCGGCCTATAAATATAAAGGCTAAGGCTGATTGAGGAATTCCCAATCGAATCAATAAAAAATACATCTACTTTTTGTTCCTCTCAAACCCTAACTTTTCCAAACCCTAATTTGTTGTTCTTCTCGCGTCACGGCGACATTTGAAGGCGTTCTGAGTGGCCTTGCCGACCTCAGGGCAACCCTAGCCGCGCGAGCTCCGAGGGGGTCCCTCCCGAGCTTGCGTTTCTAGGTCTTCGTGACGTTTTGCACTCGACCAGTCAGACCGGTCGGCAGAATCGCTCAGACCGGTCCTGGGCGTTCTAGCGCATTCGAGTGTGTTGGCACGATTCTGTCAACATACTTTTTTGCAACTCCGCTGGGGATAGATTAATCTAGTTTTAAAACTGATCTAATCTAATCCTCGAAGAAGATGGGCTCTTCAGAGATCAGAAAGGAGAATATCATCACAGCTATGATGGAGGAGCTCAACGAAGAGGAGCGCAAGGCCTACCTTCTTGTGGAGGAGCACGTCAAGGCTCAATTCCTGAAGGGCTTCAAGAGGGATCGTGGTGGCCTCGTCAAGAGGGTGGAGGAGTTCGTGCTGCCGTCTCTCAAGCTTACCAAGGACAAGATTGAAGAGATACCCAATGTAAGCCTTTCTCCCTCTGATATGTTTGATAAGATGTCATCCATGATGGATCAAAAGATTGTTGCTGCACAAGCCGCTACAGGTGACGTTTTAATTAAGTTGAGTAGTGATATTGATGAACTTAAAGGTAAAAAACCTATGTTAGATCCTAACTCATCAGATCCGAGTTCGGCTACCCCTGAGTTCACATCTGGACCATTCTATGGTATGCCGCCGAACTCGTTCCCAGGGCAAACACTGCCACCGTCGACCATGTGCACTGCACCTACCGGACAAGTCCCACAGACCGGTCTGACCGGTTACCCAGTGCCGTCGCCGACGCCTCTCGAAATAATTCCAGGTTTGGCTGCCCCTGGGCGAACCAATGAGCTGTCACTGTATGCACCACCTCGTACCACTGTTGTAGCAGGGGGGTCACAAGGATCTGGGTCTAACCAAGGACTGATCCCAAATTCTTCACAGACGATGACACATGGAAATCCGAATGCACATCATCGATTTTCTGAGTTTTATACCAGCCAGCACTATCAAGCCGATCTCCTTAAATTCAAAGAAGATCTAGCTAATGCGATTAAGAGTAAGCTTGGGGTGGATATGGGTACTACGCGTTTATATCAAAAACCTTATCCTGCCGAATTTGATTTTGTTTCTTTTCCTGCTGGTTGGCGTATTCCTGAGTTTACTAAATTTAATGGTGATGATTCTCGTACAACTTGGGAGCACGTTAGTCAATATGTCTTGCAGTTGGGAGAAGCCGGTTTCAATGATGCTTTGCGTGTGCGTTTATTTTCTTTATCTTTGACTGGAACGGCTTTCTCTTGGTTTTCCTCGCTTGCTCCTAATTCTATTCGCAATTGGGCTAAGTTGGAGTATAAGTTTCATGATCACTTCTTTAGTGGGGAAACCAAAGCGAAATTGTTGAACTTAACATCGATTAAGCAAGGCCGTGATGAGTCTGCTTCGGATTATTTTAAATGGTTTAAAGAAATTAAAAATCGGTGTTTTAGTTTGATGATTTCTGAGAAAGATTTGGCGGATTTGGCATTTAATGGCTTGTGTTCTTATTTGAAAGAAAAACTTGAGGGCTTTGAGTATCATACGGTGAATTTCTTGCAAGTCAAAGTCATGGGTTTAGAGTTTAAGCTTAAAAATGCCAAGGATACTTTCAAGCCTCATCGGTCCAACACGCATATCCTTGATCATGATTCAGATAATTCGGACGATGACAGCAAGGAAGTATATGCTACTGAATTTGTTTGGCCATCAAAGGCCAAACCCGGTTCAGTTCCGTCTCTTAAGCCGATTCAAAAGAATCGGCAAGAGGAACTAAAATTTACGTTTGATGTTTCTAAGTGCGATCGGATTTTTGATGAATTACTTAAAAATGGTAACATCCGATTATCACATGCTATTCCATCTCCCGATGAGCTCAAATGACATGCGTACTGTAAGTGGCATAACTCTACATCTCATGCTACTAATGGTTGTAATGTTTTCCATCGACAGGTACAATCGGCCATTAATGAAGGACGATTGGTACTTTCTGAGATGCAAATTGATAAAGCTCCTTTTCCTGTTCATACACTGGAATTGAACAATCCAAAGGTGCTCATTCGGCCGGAACAAGCCGAAGGAGCTAAGGGGAAGAATGTTGTCATCGGTGACCCAAGACCGATGAATACAAGTGATAAGATTCTTGCCAGGGAGGTTATCAAAGAGAAGACTGATGATGGCAAGGATACTCTGAAGATCATCATCAGAAATCCAAGGCTCGGGGGCAAGGAAGTTCTCCACTAGAAAATCGGTCTAATGCTCAAGCACGACCGGTCAGACCGGTGCCTCCGACCAGTCAGACCGGTTCGGCTGGTCAGACCGGTCCGGGCGGTCAGACTGGTGCATCCAACTGGTCAGACCGGTCTGGTGACCTTTCCCGGACTTTCAAGCCAAAGCGTCCGGAAGTGGGTACTTGGAAGACCAACGAGGTGAAGGTGCAGGGAAGAGCTGCCAATCATAAGCCCACCTTCAATCAGTTGTTGAACAAGTACACAAAGGCCGTTCAGAAAGATCGGCTGCTAAAAAAGAGACCGCGATCACCACCGCGCCAAGATCATCCAGTGTCCCCAAGGAGGGAATCCAGCAGGCGCAGAGGTGATGTTGTCACATTGTATCCTCCCCAGAAGATGTATGCCACCATGCCATGGGTGCCACCAGCGTCAAATGCAATAAATCCGGCGTGGGAGCATGAGGGTATATGGATGTTGTGTTTCCCGATGCCATATCCTCCGCATTAACAAGGGGAAAACTCCAGAGTACCTGTGCATGACCGATTGGGACCATGCCAATCTGGTCCAGTGCGGCAGACTGCACCGGTCAAACCAGTCGCCACTGACCGGTCAGACCGGTCTCATCAGAGACCGAGTCAAGCTCCTGTTCCAAGGTTCGAGTATCACATCAAGGAGAAGAAGGAGGAGCAGAAGCTTGTTGTTGATCCAGAGAAGCCTAAAACCGATGTTGTTGTTCAAATCGGTGAAATCGAGGTGCCCATAAAGGATACGGGCAAAAAACTGATGGACATAGAGAAATTGGTTGATGTTCCTGCGCAAAAGCCGGTCATGGCCAATGATCATGAGGCCGATAGTAGCAAGAGCGCAGTAGACAAGTACCATCAGCCTAGGTGGTGCCCTTCGGGTTTGACTCATACACAGAAGAGGAAGCTGCAGCGCCTTCACAACAAAGAAAAGAAGGAGCAGGAGGAAGAGAAGATGAGGGATGGGGACTTCAACAGATACAAACTCATGTTCCCTCAAGGCAAGGTTTGGAAGATCAAGACGACTGTTCAGCCAGCCAGACCAGTCGAACCGCCGCAGCCGACCGCTCAGACTGGTGGAGCCCAGTGCAGATCCAGCAGCCGAATCGGCGCCACCCATTTTGGTTCCTCTTATTGATGAAACCCCAGCAGTTCCTCCAACAGCAGAAGACGAGGAATTGGTGGATTACGAGGCATCTCCGGAGCATGCCAACTTGGAAGTCAATGTGGTGCACTTATCTTCAGATTACTTTGTGGTTCCAGAGGAGGACATGGCTCATCTTCAGTTTGGGCCCCGTGAGGCTGTGTTCCAGAAGCCAAGCGAAAAGGATAATCAAACTTAAGGCTCTTTACATGAGGGGACACATCAACGGGAAGCCGGTAACTCGCATGCTAGTAGATGGTGGGGCCATTGTAAATCTTATGCCCTACTCGTTGTACAAGAAGCTCGGCAGCCAAGACGAAGACTTGATCAAGATGAATATGATGGTCAGTGGCGTCGGTGGAAGCGAGCCCCTTAGCGCCAAAGGAGTTGCTTCCATGGAGCTCACTATTGGAAGCAAGACGCTTGCTACTGCCTTCGTCGCGGAGGTGCAAGGTAACTACAACTTAATTCTTGAAAGGGATTGGATTCATGCAAATCAGTGTGTTCCTTCTACCTTGCATCAATTTCTTGTTCAGTGGATCGGCGATGAGGTTGAGGTAGTCTATGGAGTCACTTCATCTTTTGTTGCTTTGGCCGATTCCGATTCTATTAGTGCACATGACAACGTCAAGTGTTTATCGGGCGTGGATCTATCCGATTATGATTTGATCAGTTGCACTAAGGATGGTTTTGTTTCTGCTGTACTAAAGCCTATGGATAATCGGCTGAATCGTTTAATGTAAATCAGATGAGTACAACAGAGGCTCCAAAAGCGACCGGTCAGACCGCTTGTGCAGATCGGTCAGACCGGTCCAGTCCCGTTCGGCGCACAGGGCTGACCGGTCAGACCGGAACCCCTGACCGGTCAGACCGGTCCAACGCAGAATGGCTGCAGCAGAGGCTAGATCAATATCGGGCATGTACGAACGATATGTGTGAAGCCATTGAAGACTCTGATGATCTAGACAAGCTGGTCCATGGGTTTACTTTGGCCGATCCTTTAGAAAAGGTAGACATTGGTAATGGAACTATTCCTAGGCCGACCTTTGTAAACAAAAATTTATCGATTGAATATAAAGCCGATTTGGTTAATTTGTTGAAAGAATATGTTGATTGTTTTGCTTGGGAGTATCATGAAATGTTTGGTTTAAGTCGTGATCTTGTTGAGCATCGTTTACCGATTAAAGTTGGTTTTAGACCTTATAAGCAACTGTTTAGACATTTCAATCCTATTATTTATGACCGAATTAAAGCTGAAATTAATCATTTACTTGATGCTGGATTTATTCGGTCTTGTCGTTATGCTTATTGGATCTTTAATATTGTGCCCGTTGAGAAAAAGGATTCGGGGAAAATTAGAGTGTGCATTGATTTTAGAGATCTTAATAAAGCTACTCCCAAAAATGAATATCCTATGCCTATAGCCAATATGTTGATCAATGAGGTCTCCGGATATCGTGTTATTAGTTTTCTTAATGGTAATGCCGGTTACAATCAAATATTTATGGTCGAAGAAGATATATCTAAAACGGCCTTTAGATGTCCGGGATTTGTCGGCTTGTTTGAGTGGGTTGTTATGACTTTTGGTTTGAAAAATGTGGGTGCTACTTATCAAAGAGCTTTGAATTTAATCTTTCATGATTTGCTTGGTGTCATATTGGAAGTGTACATTGATGATATTGTCATTAAATCGGCTGGTTTTGATCATCATTTAGCTGATTTAAGACTTGCTCTTGAGAGAATGTGCCGGTATGGTTTGAAAATGAATCCACTCAAATGTGCTTTTGGAGTATCGGCTGGAAAGTTTCTTGGCTTCATTATTCATGAGAAGTGAGTAGAGATTGATTCTAAGAGAATTGAAGCCATGAAGGAGGTTGAGGCTCCTACATGCAAGAAGGACTTGAAGAAATTATTGGGCAAGGTAACTTTCTTAAGAAGATTTATATCTAACTTGTCCGGGAAGATCGATGCTTTTACTCCTATTCTCCAGTTAAAAGATGAAATCGAATTTACTTGGGGGGCAAAACAACAAGAAGCGTTTGAGAAGATCAAGATTTATTTGTCTTCACCATCCGTGCTCAAAGCGCCTAGGAGAGGAGTACCTTTCAGACTTTATGTGGCTGCTGAAGACAAGGTTATTGGGGCTGTTTTGACTCAAGAGACCTGTCGGTGTCCTGACCCGGCGGTCTGGTACCAATTTGTACGATGCTGCGTGATCCCTCACTCCAGATGGTTGATGCAAGAGGTAACACAGGGACGCACGGGTTTATCCAGGTTCCGGCCGCGAGGCCGTACGTCCAGCAAAGGGGTGTGCGAATGCACTATACTATCTTGCACCGGGGTGCCTGTAGTAGGGGGTACAAGCGAGGCGAGAGAGAGAGAGGGAAGCTCCCAAGTCTCTACTAGGTGATTGAGGCAAGTGCCAATATCGTGCTCCAGGGAGCGCGTGCGTGTGTGTGTTGAGGGAAGAAGAAGAAGGAGATGGATAAGATAGAGCCCGCCTCCTCCTTTTATAGACACAAGGAGGGGCGGAGTAATTGTACGGGGGGGGGGGGGGCGTAGTCGCCGTTCCTCCCCGAATCGGGGGCGCACAATGAACTACTACTGTAGAAAGTACACTGTGGGGCTCCGGAGATCATGGCTCCGGGCGTGCAGTTGTCCTGGGCGGTGTTCTGGCCCGGCGGAGATCGCGCCGGCGTCGCTGTGGCTCCTGCAGGCGTCGCGGCGTCTCCTGTAGAGGGTACCGTCCTCTGTGCGCGACGTGGCGGTGTCTCGAGGGTCCTGCAGGCGGGAGTCTTGCTCCGGTCAAGGCCCGGGCTGCACTCGAGGGTTGCGCCCATGCTGTTCGAAGGTTCCCCGATGGGGAAAGTACGAGGGAAGTACGGGGAGTTGGCGGCATAGTGGTAATAACAGTGCCGAGCACGTCGGGACTGTGCGTCGCAGGTTCCCACAGTGTCGTCACAGTGTCAGGGATGACAGAGCAATGACCGAAGTTGGTGGAAGAGCCTTCGGGCGCTGTTACTGGGTGGAGTGGCGGCCGAACGCCGCCTGACTCCCCACTCCGCGGTAGAGTGGTTGGCATTTGTTGCCTCTGTCAGGTGGGCAGGTGAGCCGATGGATCGCTAACTCCGTCGGCCGAGCGGTAGCCTCGAGCGAGGCGGAGCTAGTACGCTCTCCCGAGGGTAGGTCCGCTACCCTCGAGCGAGGCGGAGATGCGGGGCACTGTCGAGGGTCTCGGCGGGGAGGCCTCGAGCGAAGCGGAGGTGGCTCCGCAGGTTCGAGGGGGGTTCGAATGGGTTGTACTGTAGAGCCAGGCCATGGGCCGAGCGCGAAGTGGGCCTCTTTGAGTCCTTTCCTTTTCTTTAGATCGGAAGAAGACTGCAGGCCTTCATGGGCCTGATTGCTTAACACATGTCTTGCGTTTTTGAAGGTGATTTAGTCCCCTGATTAGGGTGCCCCTAATCATGGTACCCGATAGTAGCCCCCGAGCCTTTGTTCGGATGAGCAACAGCCCTGCAGAGGCTTGATCCCTCGAGGGCGTGACTCGGGTGTTGACCGTGGGTTTAGTTTGCCCCGCGGGGGCGCGTCGGCGCGCCTGCGGGTGTTGCTAGAGGAGATTAGTTCAAGATCGGAGTTCGCCTACAGAGAAATGGCGGCAAGGCCACTCCGAGTTGTCTATGCAGATCATAGTCGCTTCGAGCACCATGGCGTTGCCGCTGGGGGGTGCCGCCACCGTGCTGACGGGGGCGTTCGAGCCGGGCCGCGGAGCAAGACGAAAATGAAGAGAAGGGTCGGATGCTTGTGGCAGATTTGATGCTCGAATGTGTGAAGTTTCTTCCATGGGGGCGCGTCAGCGCACCCGCGGGTATAGCCTCCGAGGCCTTGGAGGAGTTCTTGCTCTCGTCCAAGGGCTGTAAGCGTCGCTCTGCATGGTCGATCAGGTGCGGCAATCGCCCAGCTTCTTTTTCAGCCAGCTTCGGTATTCCTTTCAGCCGGCCTCGGCGTTTTTCGTGCTGCTACGGCGGCCTTCAACTCTGTTGATCAATCCGGCAGGCGCATGTAAGCGCAGGAGGTTCGTTCGGCACGTGGGATTTCACAATCGACGGTAGCCGATTTATTCAAGGGCGCAGCCTGAGCCATGGTGTGCGAGGAGCCCCCGAGCCCTAGCCTGCGTGAAGGCGTTCAGGGAACCCTCGACTTTTTGTTACGACCCTCGTCACCCTTCCGCAGGGAGGAGGGGTGAAGCATGCCATGCTACCCATGCTCGGGCCGCGAGCCACGGTTGCTTCGGTGAGCTATTAGCGGGTGGTTCAAGTGGACGTCTGTGCCCCATTCGACAAGGGTCTGCATATGGTCCATGGACACGTCACATAAAGTGCTCGCAAAGGTTCACTAGGCGGGGCTCGGACCCATTCGATAGGGTCCGAGGGCTCGATGCTCTCCCTCAATGGGATCCCGTTGCTAGGCACCCTCGACTGGCCTTGAACACTGCGTAGGATGTCTCGAACTCCGCATTCGAGGGTAGCTCGTACGGCACATCCATGCAGTCCCTGACTCTAGTGATCTGGGGCGCCTGTCGAACCCTCGGCGGCCAAGCTTTGAACCCCTGATCAGTTAGGCCTCGAAATAAAGTTCATTCGAGGGTAGGGCGCCCCCGAAGGGAATATTCCGTCACGTTTTATAAACAGCGCAGAGTCGCCGGTTGTGTGCGCAGGTCTTCCGCTGGTCGTGGGCGATGTGGCCCGGTACATGCGGTGCGGTGCGGGTGCGCCTTTTTAGGCGGTCTCCTCGGGTAGGTGGAGAGGAGTGGGCGGCGGCCGGCTGATGAGATGGCACTATAGTGCCGCCGTCCGTGTCGGTTACTGTGCGTGATTATTGTCGTGCGCGCGTGGGGTTTTCCGCAGGCGTGGGTCCCAGTTGTCGGTGGCTGCGACATTCCTCGCATTCAATGCGGTAGATTCGGGGTCGCAATGGTGAATCCACCAGGCACATTGAATAAAAGTGAGAGAGGGGGGATCCGTTTGGCTCACCTGGCCATTTGCTTTTGCCTTCCCTGCCTTCTTCGCCCCCTGCGCCCAGAGCCCAGAGCCAAGAAGCGAGAGGAGGAAGAAGAGGAGAGGGAGCGTACCTTAGCCTCCGTTCGAGCCTGTTCCCCGTGTTCCCCATCGGTTGAAGTGATGGCGCAGTTCGCGGAGCTAACGCCATGGGGCAAGACCACCGCCACCGAGGCAGTCCTGGAGGCGCTGGTCGACAAAGGGCTCTTGCTGCCGCACACCGAGTCATCGCGGCCGGTGTGGATCGCTCCAGGGCTGGAGGAGACAGAGCCGAAGCCTCCCAGCGGCTACATCGTGAGCCTCGTGCGGCTCCACGAGCGAGGGTTCGGCGTCCCCACCGGCAGATTTGTCCGCGCACTCTGCGACCACTACGGGGTGGAGCTGCACAAATTCGCCCCCAACTCCGTCACACAGGCGGCGGTCTTCGTCGCCGTTTGCGAGGGCTTTTTGGGGGTGGAGGCGCACTGGGACCTATGGGTGCATCTGTTCCGCGGCGAACTCTACACCAAGTATGTCCAGGGACAGGCGAGGAGATACGCGCGCGCGGGTGGCCTCACTCTCCAGGTGCGCGAGAATAGGGGGAATCTGTACATCCCCTGCAAGATGACCACGAACAACGCCGGGTGAATCCGAGAGTGGTTTTACCTGCACAACGACGACGAGCGGCTCCCGGCGTTCACCGACAAGGTGCTCCGGGAGAAACCGAACGCGTGGAAGTGGGGGGTACCCCGCGAGCACCAGCCCAGGCTCAAGGTGCTCACCGACGCGCTGCAGCGCCTGGCGAGGAAGGGGCTGACGGCGCCCGCCGCTTAATCGCGAATTTTCACCGGCAGAGGGTGATTCCCCTCATGGAGAGGAGGTTGGCCATCTTCGAGCTGACTCCCGAGGCCGCGGCCGAGGGCTCGAGGATGTTGATTGTGTTGCTTTCGCTCGACACTGCTGCCCTGAGGGCGAAGAGTGCGGTGTCGCACTTCTCCACCAACCCCGAGGATCTCTAGATGATCAAGATGTACCCCGTGGAGGGGTACATCAGCCTGGTGAGTCCGGCTTTCGATTATTGTTGATTTCGCGCCGTCCCTTCTCCTTCTTTTTTGTCTTTGATCTGGAGTGCATAGCTCTCCGATTGTACGCTCCGGCTCCGGTAGCGCCATCCCTTGGTGAAGCGGCGCCTCCTTTGGACTTGTTGGTGGAGTTGCTTGAGGTGAAGACGATAAATCGTCGGCTTCAACTTTTGGATCTACTAGTTCCAGCTTCCTTGATCGTGCTTCTCGTCTCCTTTGCCTGTAAATTTTTTCTGGATCATCCACAAAATTTTCGAGTTTGTTGGAGAGGCTCCCGTCCATCTCCTGTTAGGGGTTAGTGAAAAAGAAGAAAAATATATACGAGATCTAAAAGATGAATATACAAGATCTAAAACATAAAAGAAAAATAAAACAAACTAAAGAAAACTCTAGATTAGATTGATTTTCGTGGAATAGATCCGTTTTTTTAGTTATCTCAGAAAAATAAGAGATCTAAAAAGGTCAAAAAGAAAAATCAAGAAATATTTACGAATGCAAGTAAGATTGGATCTTAAATCGATGGTTCCCCGGCAACGGCGCCAGAAAAGCTTGTTGACGCTCCTTAGCACCCCCGATTTATATACCGCAAGCGCACGGTTTCGTGTAACTTTTCCCTTAGAGTATTCCCCCAAGTTTTATCAATCCACGGAACCAAAGAGACAAGAAACAATCTACTAGCATAGAGATTCCTTTGTGTTGATGTGGTGTAAAACGAATCTAATCTACTAAAAACGACAAACACCGAAGGTAGCAAGAGAAAGTTAGAGATAACCAATCTAGATCACCTAGATCATGCATATGTTGTAGTTCCAGCTAGATGAAGTGAAGTAAGGTAGATGTGAATCTCAATGAAAAGCCTCTTTAAACCCAAAATCTCCAATCCGATCCCTCGATACTCCGCCTACTCTGTGGAGACGGCATGTCACGACACCCCCCTTTTGAACGAAATACCCTGAAGCAAGTCGAACCCCCTTTGGTAGTTCCGCCATGAACCTCTAGCCACCATGACTACAAGATCATGCTAAGCGATCTATCTCAATAATAGATCTAGGATGAAGCAAACCCAAAGAAAAGAACGAAATCGAAAGAGAGAACATGGTCGCTAAACATTTGGAATCACAAATAACTTCACCATGAATGATTGTACATCACAAGATCACAACCGGGGCCCTACCTTGATCTTGATGATCCTAGCTCCAGAACTTCGACGTGGTCTTCCTTGCAAGGTTCCCACATCGGCTAGGGCGAACCCTAGACAACTAGCACGACCCTCGGCTCTCCGAGAGGTGTCACTCTATCTTCTCTGCTCCTTGACGTCGTCTCCCGAATTGATCTCTGCGTGAACCTTGGGGAGGGGTCTTTAAATAGCCTCAGGGAATTCTAGGTCAAATGGGAGGTCGAACCAACCTAAAAAAGGGCTGGGCCGGCCGGCCCAATAGGCCTAGGCCGGCCGGCCTGGCTCTTTCCTTCGCCGTCTCGTGTTCATCTTTCTCCCCAAGTCTCCTGGAATCTTCTAGAGTTTATGTCTTCCACGATTGCACCCCATTAGACGTCATTATCTTCGAGATTTCTTCGAGGAAAAGGATAGGATGGAAAATCCTTCCTTAAATATCTCTTTGCTTTGCTTAGCCCCGAAGTATCTTGATCTTATCTTGTGGGCTTTGTCCTTTGGGCTTCATTGGAGGGTGGATGTGCATGAACGGGCCTCTAATCATCATGGCCTTCGATCCTTTGTTCGGGCTTTGGCCTTCGTCTTTCTTCGTGTCATCGCGTGATCGTGGGCCTCGCCATTTCATGCTCCAAAATTGGTCAAAAACCTACAAAAAACGAAGTACCTCCAAAATATATGTGCAAACGCGAAAACGACCAATAGTTGGCCGAGGTTAGGATGGTTAGTGATTCAGAAACTAAATTCATGCCATTATCAAAGTTAAACAGGGGATAAAATGGATACTTAAGGAGCGCCAACATTCCCCCCATGCTTAAACCTTGCTCGTCCTAGAGTAAGTCTTTGATAAAAATCAGCGCTACCTTTCAGTGTCCAATCCCTGCACTCGATCATACACGAGAAAACACAATGCTCCCAAAAAAATATTTAGCAGTTAATAGTTCAAGTTGTACCCAGCTTTTTCAATGTGGAAGGTAGATACAAGTTAAATGCTTCCCCACAATTATTAAGCACATGCTCTCAAAATTAAACAAGTCTCAAAATTAAGAAAGTAAGTTCCATAAGTAATGCTAAACCAAGATCAATAATTCAAACCTCATTGCAATTTGCTCATGGAAATTCTCAGCACATCTTGTCTCTCAAACTTGCTAGAACTCTCTCCTTTCTTTCTCTCATATGTATGTGTAAGGCTTTATCTGGAGCTCTGGAAAGGTTAGTCCTAACAAAATATATTATAATCAAGATATTATCAAAACAAGAAATACTTCTTATGGATTTACCGAGACTCTTTAAAATACCATTGGAAAATAATTTCTTTGTGGAGATGGAGAGAATGGAACACACACTTTGGATGGTGGACATGTGCAAATGGCAACGGTTGATCCCAAGGCACAACTGAAGTCCTTGTTATCGGATTGCACATGGTTGGAATAATTGAGTATAGAATAATCTTCAAAGTACCTGGAGTTTAATGAAGCAAACGGGACCGAGGAGCTTTTCATCATCATTCATTTTTTTCTTCTTTTCTCTCTTTCTTTTTTTTCTTTCTTTCTTTTTGCTCCTCAGAACCGTTGGCAACACAATGCACTTACTCCACCTCCCCCCATGCTTGAACTTTTGCTTGTCCTCAAGCAATGAAGTGATGATAACTTGATGGAGTGAGTGCGCAAAACCTTTATCAATTCTTTGGACTCAACTTTGGAATTCAATGGAGCATCTCCTCGTGAAAGATTGAAGCCAACAGAGGAGGAAAAGGGGCAGGCCGGCCGGCCTAGGGGTGTTGAGCCGGCCGGCCTACTGCCTGTAGGCCTCCACTTCTTCGGATTTTTCTTCTGCGAACTATTTGATGCTTTCCAAGCTTATGTTTTATTGAATTTTGCTCTTGATTCCACTGTTTTGCCGTCGAAACAAATATATACTCAATATATAGGTTGTGGTCAAGGAGGTGTTTCACAAAAAAGACGTTTTTGGTTAAGGGTGGATATCCAGCGAGGTTTGCGATGTTCACGGTATAGAAACTCACAATGCATGGATAAAATGGCTAGCAAACGAGAGGTACGCAAAAATACGGAATGGTCAGCTTCTTAGTCTCGTACCAAAGAAGATAAATCTTGAATTAACTCACCTGAAAATAATTCTTGCTCTATGGTTTGTTATGATATATCATTTAGGTTTGTGGAAAGGTAGAGCAATTGTAAAAGGTATCATTGATAAGGTTAGCTCAGAATTAAATCCAAATTAAATTTTCCTTGACAAGCTTAAGTAAGAGAGTAAGAATAAAAGATATGGGTCTTAATTTATCATAACCTCCACAATTGAATTAGCCAGCATTTAATTAATTTTCAGATCATGTTAGAGAGAGCATTAGTTTAATCATGCATAAACCAAGCACAAAAAAGTAGACAAAGAGGCAACGATCATCATATTTTAACATGGCACAAACTTTCTATCATCATTACTAACCATAACATTAAAGCGTAGGTGATGCATTTATTTATCATGGTGATGAAAGCAAAAGAAAATAATTTGCACACATGCTAAAAAATAAATAAAACAGAAAATTGCTACGCACACACAAGCTTGCACACATGCTGAAAATAAATTAAAAGAAATAGAAAAATCCAAACCACACGTGCGAGCATTTTATTCATGGTCTTGTCGTCGATCACGCTTCTTGATTGGCTCTTGCGTTGTATCCTTGGTCATAATACTGCTGAAATGCTCCTCCATTAAATTGTTCCGGTGGCGCCAGGCCTAGAAGACCCATTTGATATGCGATTCCCGCGGTTCCATCTTCTATTGGGTTGTGTGCCTCCGGATGGCGTCTATATCTTCCATGTTTCTTCTTGCATAGGCACCCATGATTCTCATTCCTTGTTCCGATTGAGGGAGGTCAAAATATTGTGCTCCAAATGACGGGTCGGGCATCTCTCCTTGATATGACGAGGGTGGGTAGCCGTATTTGCTAAATGGTGGGGGCGCCGCCGCAGCATGCCCCCATGCTTGTTCTTGGCTTCCTTCCCATTGACTCGTCCATCCTTGCGGGTATCCTTGTCCACTTGAAGCACCTTGAAATTCATTCCTCCAATAAGCAGAACTTGGCGGTGGAAGGTTTACTTCCAAGTCTTCTTGTTGTGCCGATGCCGATGTTCCTTCAATTAATCTTCCTCTTTTTGATTTCTTCACCTTTTTTCCAATATTTTCAACTCGCCAATCAGTCCTCCCTCTTGCAAATAATTTCAGCCTTTGATCGGGGAGGGAAATATCCATCTCAGAAATAGTGAATCCCTTCTTTTCATCCCCTCTGATATAATGGCCTTGCTCAAATGTTCAATCCCAATATCTCTTCCCGGGACATAAAATTTTTGGATCACTCGTAACCTCGGATTCATGGCTCGGGCTATCATTGTGAGATAACACCCCGAACCAACTTCTCCCGTACCGGATGATGCTTCACAAATCCACCTTTCAACCATGATGTAGGTGGGATCAACTAATTGCTTCTTCACCAATGCAGCATACATCCAATTTAATTCTTGGTCGGTGACCTTCGATTCTCTCATCCTCCAGAGAATTCTCTTGCTCAACCAAGAGTGGAATATTTGGAGGGTCACATTACTTATATTTTTCCTTTGACGGTTGACATCTTTTGCTATTTTTGTCCAAAATTCATCAAGCTCTCCATCTTCAACTTGCACCATTTCATATGCATTACTTTTGAATCCGACCAAGCTTCCTATTTCTCCATAGGTGATTACTTTCTCTTCATTCTTGAGCCGAGATTTCAGACATGGAACTTCTTCATCATCCACCACTTCCGTTGATTTTTCTAATGTCATGAACATCTCAAGAGCCACTTCTTCTTGCATATCAACCGTGACACCGTCGGAAAATAACTTCCAACCGATGTTCTCCAAGAGCTCATAGATGTCATGATGAAATCTCAGCTTCACCAATGTTTCATCATCAAAATCATAATTTGCTCGCAATCTTCCCTTCATGAATTTGAGCCTTTCTTCTTCTTCCTTCGACAAGATAATAAACCCATATTCTGAATTCTTGGGCTTGTATGGTGGTGGTGCGGATGACCTTGTCGAACATTATGGAGGAGGTGGCATCCCTTCGGTGAATCGCATGGAGGAGCTTCTCGGGTCTCTCATCCCACCAAGGAGCAGCATGTCACTCCTCGGCGCGGGGTTGTCTTCCTCCATGCTCCGCGGAGACTCGGAGACCGAGTGCCTCCGCGAAGAACTTGCCGATGCGTCAGATGTTGATGAACGCGTCCTTCTCCTCCTGGCGATGAACTTCATGAGGCCACTCATGGTGATTCCTTGCTGCACACACTCAAAAACAGACACACCGGGGGTTTCTTGCCAGCGGGAGAACAATATATCGAAGAGTGGAACAAACTAGGAATTGTGGTGAATTTTCTGAGATTTTTGGAGTAGATTTTGGTGGACGAATTTTTCAGGGCTCTAACTGATATTTCTGGGCAAAGAACTTGAAGAACATAAGCAAGGAATTGAATGAGGAGTGCACCTGTCAAAGGGGAGCACCAGAGCTCTTAAAAAGAGGCTAGACCGGCCGGCCTAGGGTGTTTTTGGCTCTTCTCCACTTCAATTTTATCTGGTGGCTTCCTGGTGCAATTATTTGCTTCTGTCCAGTACATCTTGCATGCTTTGCACCGTCCAAATCCCGTGAATCCCTCCTTCTTTGCCTTTGATGTCCACTTGCAACATTATTTCTCCACTTTGTGTCATTCACCTTGTCCCATGCTTAATCATTCATCACATGGTGCCATCTTTGCTGAAAATCACATGTCCTTCCCATGCATGGCTGCTCCCTCCTTTGAATTATTTGCATGTGGTGGTAGGTAGAGAGCACAACTCTTTCCCGTGAACTCACTTTGATCAATGGATGTTAATCAAGCACATAAACCCTTTCTAAATCATGCTTAGATGTTTAATCCTCCTCTAACTTCGAAATTTCAGAATTGACTCAAAGCATGCAATGAGTTTAAATGAATAATTAGAGGGGAATTGAAACATCTTTACATTTGTAAGTCGAAAAATATTTCCCGACTACATTAATTTTGGTTGTACCGGAACCGTTCACTTTCATGAATTGATAGCGAACAATCTCGAATTCAACTGTGGGTCTTGGGTTTATGCTCTAATTTTTGCCAAAATGAGAAAGAGAATTTGAAAAAGAGAATAATTAAGGTTAGGAAAATTCTAGTCCTATGGTGATGAAACTGAAAATCCTCTCTATGTTTGTGCGAACCTACGCATCAAGAATTTAAGTAATATAAACATAGCGCGGCTCTACTCAAGTGTTTTACCTCAACTTGGTCCGGCCGTCATGGACAGGACGGTCGCCAAAAATGGCTCCTGGACTTACTCGAGGACGAGTAAGGTTTAAGCATGGGGGGAATGTTGGCGCTCCTTAAACACCCATTTTATCCCTTGTTTATCCTTGATAATGGCATGAATTCAATATCAAAATCACTAACCGTCCTAACCCCGGCCTAATTATTGGTCATTTCACATTTGCACATATATTTTGGAGGAACTTCGTTTTTGCAGGTTTTTGGCCTATTTTGGAGCATGAAATGATGAGGCCCGTGATCGAGCGCTAACACGGAGAAAGACGAAGGCCAAAGCCCAAAGGAAGGACCAAAGCCAATGTTGATTCGAAGCACATTCATGCACATCCACCTTCCAAGAGAGCCCAAGGACCAAAGCACGAAGCCGTAAAACTCTAGGGACATAAACAGAAGATGCTGGAGCTTGGACGACAGGCACCCCTATCTAAATCGCGGAGATAATGACGTCAAAAGCCCACATGTAAATGTGAAGAAAGTCAAAATGTCGAGAAAAGCCACATGGAGGAAGATGGGCTTGAGATTTAGAGGTTTACCCATGAGATCAACTCAGCCCGAGAGATATTCACGCAAACAACATGATCTTTTGGGTATCTTATCTTCGTTTCCAAGGAAAGCAATGAATACCAAAGTTGGAGATAATTTCGTGGCACACAATCTGGACACCGAATTTGCATTATTTAGAGTCCGTACATAGGAAATATGGCATCGGCAAGGAAGGGCTGTGAAACAGGAAAATCTGGACGAGGTTGATTTTATGGAAACCAAGTTTGCTTCTCTCCCAAGGAAGATCTCGTGCAAGGCAAGGTGGAACACGCCCCAAGGCTCCCCAAGGGCATAAATACAACCCCCTAGGCGCCCAAGGGAGGGGATCCAATCCACCCAGAACTCGACGAAAACCTAGGGCTCAGACCGGAGGGAGACGACGGCCGCCGCAAGTCTTCGAGGGTAGCTAGGAGATGGCTTAGGCCACCCTTAGCCTCCATGGCCTCCCCGCGAGGTTGTGCCATGGTGGGGTTCGAGAGTCATCCCCAACATTCGTCGGGGTATGTACACACACGATGGTGATATCAATCTACTCTTTATTCTAGTTGTCTCGACTTTGGTCTACTTCAATGCATGCTTTCTTTCTCATATGTAATGCATCCATATGTTCATAGTAAGATTAGATCTATTCGTGGTAATTAGTCTACATCTTGTGGATACGTTGAGGTAGCATGTTTTAGCTAGTGGTTGATTACCCTGGTGTGGTGACAGCATGGCAGAGGGAAAAGTTCTAGCGACGACATGATGTGGAATAGGATCGATGGCGAGTACCATGGGAGTCTGGGGTAAAGCTTTGGGAAACCTTAGGCGTCGAGACGCACCTCGCACCGGCGACCTTGGGAAAGTAGGCCGCTTGCGAGCTGCCTTTCGAAGAGATGATTTCGTGTACCTTTAGTTGAGATGCAATCTATGCTTTGATCACCTTTTTCACTAGAACCGTACCTAGAGACGATAGGCCCTAGCTCCTTGGTTGTGTTATCTCATCTACGGTTGTGGGTGTGATGAACATTTATGCTTCATTCATATCTATCAAGTGTTCAATTTATATGCAATCTTCACTTCATGTTTAGGATAGGCTTGATAGATTAGATAGTAAACCCTAGTCGATTCGCTTCCGATCCACGGATGATAAACCTTGGGGGAGTACTCTAAGGGAAAAGCTACCACGATCCGTGCGCTTGCGGTACGTAAATTGACGCTTTAAGAAGTGTTAACAAGCTTTTCTGGCGCTATTATTTTTGGACTAGTTTTTTGAACTAACCCTAATTTTTTATTATTGCATATACCCTTATTTTCTTGTTTGTGTCCTTCAAAAAGCAGGTGGAAAAAGTTAGACACCAAATTTGGACTTCGAGAAGTCAATAATCCACTTCGACAAATTTCAACAATCAGCAACAAGATGATCGAGGAGCCTCGACATGGAACATCGACAACGTCCACATCGACATGACGGCAACAACATCAAGATTCGCTCTTTAGTGGTAGGTGCTAACTTTTGTTAGTGGCCCAGCATCCGCAATCGAGTCCCCACTCCCCAAAGCAAAAGATGATAAATAAGGTACGCCGCCGTGTCAATTGATTTTAAAGACTGATGTTTTTGGGAAGAATTGTTTGTTCAAGCAATAGGTATGAAGCATGCCCGCGAAGAAAATCATTCGATCATCATCATCTATGAAGTGTTACTGTTGTGATGAGTTTTTCGTCCAAGATCAGAGAAGTACCATGAGCAATTAATAGATTATTTTAAAGCTCCATCAAGTTTTCTTTCCAATGGATCAAGAACCATCAGCTTTGGAGATCGGTGTGAAGAGTTATGATAAAATCTTTCAACGCTGCGCGTTCTGAAATCCCAGTGGACAGATTGCAGCGCCGTAATAAAATAAGCATAACTTCTTTATCCGGAGTCCAATCGGGGCGAATAACCACTTGTTGGAAATATAATTTGATGCACCTTGCAATGAAGTAGAAGTTTGGTACATTCTCTGCACTGGATGAAGGGGAATTCAACAAGGACAGAGGCAGTAGCAACCGACGAAGAAGGTGATGATGATGTCAAAGGATGATTAGAAGGCTGTGTACACAAAAGATGATGATTTGAAGTTAAACAAAGCTGGAGGAAACAAGATTAGAAGAACCACGACACCACCTATCTTCTCTAGTGGGATGCTCGATATATTTCTAATCGAGTGATGCTATCAAGGAAAAAAACCGTTCGGATCATCAACACGAAGCACAGGAGCATCTTCTAATCCCGACACCTTGGGTAAAGCAAGAACAACGAAGAAGACACATTATTGAAGCCGTGATATTTTCTGGTAATCAATGGTGATGACCTTGAAGCCTAGGGACGCACGACACTATGCTCCAAAGACCACATGATCGAGATCATTGACATCTTCGGATGAATTCACAAGAAGATATTAATCTCATCAATGTCCATCTCGACCTCAGAATCAAATAGCGGCATATTTTTGGATATTCAAAAGCCCCATGAAGTTACAGTTCCAACGGATCAAGAATGAAGTCGATCGAAGTTTCCTACAAGAAGTTATGGCCAAAACATCGAAGGTCGTGCACTTTGAAATTTTCTGGACAGCACGCAGCGCTAAAGTAAAACCGTCATAACTCTCTCGTTTGAACTCGGTTTAGTATGAATGACCACTCATTGGAAAGGTAATTTCATAAACATTTCAATAGATCTATATTTTGGTATATGTTCTGCTGAGTATATAGGAGAGATTCCATGAAGAAGAGGCAGGAGCAACGCGATGAGAACAAGATAGAGAAGATGACGATGACAACAATGAAGGGGAGCTTGGGCGATGCTTTCATCAAGCGTACATGATAAAATTCAGAGGCTTGGAGCAGAGGAAGAACCCCAATGACATTGGCAAATGAAGGCACAAGCGGTCGACTTTCGACAAATGAAGATGTTGCAAGCAAACCACGATGGATTACAAGAGGCGACATCAAGCTACATGGACACTTCGGTTTCTTGCATGAAGGACCATGGCTTCGCATCAATTAGAAGGTATGTGAGAAAGTCGAGCTCTATGACTTTAAATGAAGCGCTTTGCGGGAGGCAACCCGATCTTTCATTATTATTATTATTATTATTATTATTATTATTATTATTATTATATATATATATATATTAACATGACCGTCTACATTGCACTCTTTAATCGGAATATCAAGTAACATTGTACCGTTGCTCTAACAAAAACCACAACTTCATGTTGTTCATTCTAAATGTTATTGAGGGAGCACTTTATTATTTGATCTTGGGAAACTTGTAGACCTTTTTGTGTGCCTATTAGTGTTTTGAGTCTTTTTCTGTGTCTTTTTAGAGAGATTTATGAAGCATTGCACCACCCTTTGATTCTAAACTTGTGGCTAGTTAACTTAGGCTAATTTTTTGTTTTGTTTTAGACCACCTCATCATGCCATATCATTTTGTTCACCCACCCCGTGTTGAATTGCATAACATGTTGTTCGTCTCACCCTTGCATTGCATTACATGTTGCATAAAAAAACTTATTCTAAAAAAACATTGACTAGCCTCGCTTTTGAGATCGTAAAACCCTTAGGAAAACCACTCATAGAGCAATCCCAAAACCATAGGGTATGTTTTTCATTCAAAAAAAATCTAACTTTTGTTTATCTCTAGTTTTTTTTTTGAAACCACCTTAGATAGAATTTCTATACCCAACACTCTCTCTTCAAAATTTTTGTTTTAAGCCAAAAATATAGGAAACCCATAAACCTACTTCTAAAACCTTGTTAGCTCGGTTACTTGATCCTTTTTCGATAAATAACCTTTTCATTGACAAAGGTCTCACTTCTTATGAAGTGTCGCGAATGCTTTTTGTCACTCTTAGCAATTGTTTTTGAATAAGCTAGTTGCGGAACGACATCGAAAGGTCCTTTCAACCTCGCTAACACCTGTTTTTGCTAACTTTGCATTTGCACTTTGCATCCATTCCATTGTTCATGCACTCATTTTGCTAGCTTGGTCTCAATCTTATTGATGTATGCTTTCCTATCTATGTAGTGCTAATCATGATAGCTTTTACCTTTTGCAATCTTGTGTAAACATGGTGTTCAGACATGATTGAAGACCATCATCATTTAGTTACCAAGCTATGAGGTTGCATTTGGTTGGTTTATAAGCTTTGCAATACGCTTTATTTTTTTCTTGTGCTATGAAGGCCTATTGATCTTGGGATAGACATGGTGTTTTGACTTAGGTTAAATAAGTCTTTTTGGCTATGGAGAAGTTCGGCAACCTAGTTGTAAACAAGGTGTTTAGAACTAGGTGTAAACGTTGTCTTTGTTTATATACCTTCCTCTCATTTGCATTTACACTAGCACACACATACACTCACTAGTTTCGCTAAGCTAGCTATGCCACAAATTGAGATCTTAGGAATGGTGGGTTTGTTGGCATTTGTTTCTACTCCCAACCGTCACCTTGGGGGTAGACTGTGCACTTGAATTGTTTTGCAGGCATGACAAAGCGTTCCCATGAATTCGTGATCAAAGAATACATCAAATTCGTCAACATCTCCAAAGTTCGAGAGCAAGGCACGCTGTTTTCATCAAATTTTGCGCATGGACAGAGACATACAAGGAAGAAAAAGTTGATATTCAGAAGTTCCATGAAATTACCATTCCAACGCATCCAAGATCAATGAATTTGAAGACCCGTACAAGGAGATATGGCAAAAAACTTTGGACGTTGCGCGTTCTGAAATTCGGAACAGATTGCAGCGCTGGGATAAAATGGACATAACTCTCTTGTTCGGAATCAATTTTGGGCGAATGAATACTCGTTGGAAAGAAAAATTCGTGCACTTTGCAATGGAGCAATGTTTCAGTATATGTTCTGTTCTGGAAATTGAAAGAAAAATTCGTGAAATGAGGCAACAATGGGACAACGAGGAATTGAAGGAGGCGACGACGATGAGAAGCAGGGTTGGGACCATGACTTAGTACAAGAAGAAGTTGAAGGAAATTAAGGCAACAAAGGTGAAGACAAATTGAAGATGATATTCATACACATGAGGGAATAACTTCAAGAATTACAAGATGGTCCATCTTCTCCTTCCACGCCTAGCATCATGCTAAGCATGGGGGAGGATTTTGTGGACAAGGAAGAAAGATCTCATGGAGTAATATAATCACGGTTGCCACAAGATGCTCATGATTCTTCTTTCATGCTTAGCACAATGCTTAAGTATGGAGGAGGCCGCGCTACACTTCATTACGAGCATCGAGAAGGACGGTAATTCTTCCTCAACTCTCTCTTTTTCTAAATGCTTGTACATATATGCCTTCAACCAAAGATGCAACCTTTGTATATCTCTCCGTATAATAACATGGCTACTAGGAGTACAACCTAGATTTATTTTTGTTTTCAATGAATGATAACCACCATCACCTTGAGCTCACCACGATGATATTCTTATATGCTCTTGCTTATGGAAAAGTGATGAAAGTTGCTGTTTTGTTTTACCTACACTATGTGGTATATGACTTGACCATTTGCTCTCAATTAAATGGAATTAAAATGATTAAATACCGGCTCTTTTATTTGTGGAGGTTAAATGACTAAATTCTAAACCCACATATTCTATGTTGCTCTTTGATTTAAGTCTACCGATGACCTTACACCTTGTGTTGTTTAATTTGAAAACTTAGTTCCTATGCTATCTACATTTGTGAATCTCTTGCAAAGTTCTACCTACCAAAGCCTATACATACATATTCTTTCATGATGAAACCTTTAGATTACAAACTTATATTTTGATGAGTTGGATTAAGATTGATTTCTTTGGTACGAGACTAAGAAGCTGGTCAATCCATTTTTTGTGTAACCTTCTTTTTGCTAGCCTATTTATCCATGCATTGTGAGTTTCTACTTCGGAAATTTTGCAAACCTCGCTGGATATCCACCCTAAACCAAAAATATCTTTTTGTGATTACCTCCTTGACCACAACCCAATTTGAGTATGGATTATCATTTCGACGGAATCAAAAGAATCAAGGGCACCATATAAAGAAAAGTTTTGGGAGACAAGGCTCCCCAGAGATTCAAGAGGTTCTACGAAGAAGAAGGTGAATTTGAGATACTTACCCTAACTAGTTGGTTCTCCCACTATTCATACTCGAGGACGAGTATTCATTCAAGTATGGGGGGTTGACTGGGTAAGTATTCTATGTTATCAAAAGTTCTAAGGAGTAAAAAAAAGAAAAAAAAGAGAAAGAAAGAGAAAAATGAAAAAAAGGAGAAAAAAAGGAAAAAAAGAGAAGAATAAAATGCTCCTTAGTTCTTTTTGGCTTCATTAATTTTCCAAGTTACTTTGAAGAACTATTCCATACTCAAATCTTTCAACCATGTGCAATCCGATAACGAGAACTTCATTTATATCTCGGGATCATCCATTTGCCACTTGCACATGTCCACCTATCTAAATGTGTGTGTTTCATCTTTCTCCCTCTCCAACATTATTTTCCAATGGCATTTTTGACTAGTCTCGGTAATTTCATTAGATATCTCTCTTAGTTTGACAATATTTCAGATATAATGTTTTGCTAGGATTATTTTTTACCTACCAAGCTCCACATAAGTCTTCCACTTTTATATATTAGTAGAATAGGTTGAAGACAATCTAATGTAGGCTTGAGAGACTTGATGAGATGAGTATTTCCATGATCTTTTGCAAGAGAACCTCACTTATGTTTGATATGTATTCTTTTGAAAACTCTTCACGATAAAACAAGGTAAAGGTTAGAAGTTTGCTTAAGTTTGAGAGCATTGCATTTATCTATTATTGTGGCTTGTTCTTTAATTGCTAGTCTATCTTCCATAATGAAAAAGTAGCCAGTCACAACATGAACTTAAATGCTAAATACTTGAGAGAGCAATGTGTCTTGTTATGTATGACTAAGTGTAGAGAGGACATTGAGGGGTAACGCTGATTTCTTTATAAGCAAAGCTCCTGGATTTACTCGAGGACGAGTAAGGTTTAAGCATGGGGGAATGTTGGCGCTCCTTAAATACCCGTTTTATCCCTTGTTTATCCTTGATAATGGCATGAATTCAATATCAAAATCACTAACCGTCCTAACCCCGGCCTAATTATTGGTCATTTCACATTTGCACATATATTTTGGAGGAACTTCGTTTTTGCAGGTTTTTGGCCTATTTTGGAGCATGAAATGATGAGGCCCGTGATCGAGCGCTAACACGGAGAAAGACGAAGGCCAAATCCCAAAGGAAGGACCAAAGCCAATGTTGATTCGAAGCACATTCATGCACATCCACCTTCCAAGAGAGCCCAAGGACCAAAGCACGAAGCCGTAAAACTCTAGGGACATAAACAGAAGATGCTGGAGCTTGGACGACAGGCACCCCTATCTAAATCGCGGAGATAATGACGTCAAAAGCCCACATGTAAATGTGAAGAAAGTCAAAATGTCGAGAAAAGCCACATGGAGGAAGATGGGCTTGAGATTTAGAGGTTTACCCATGAGATCAACTCAGCCCGAGAGATATTCACGCAAACAGCATGATCTTTTGGGTATCTTATCTTCGTTTCCAAGGAAAGCAATGAATACCAAAGTTGGAGATAATTTCGTGGCACACAATCTGGACACCGAATTTGCATTATTTAGAGTCCGTACATAGGAAATATGGCGTCGGCAAGGAAGGGCTGTGAAACAGGAAAATCTGGACGAGGTTGATTTTATGGAAACCAAGTTTGCTTCTCTCCCAAGGAAGATCTCGTGCAAGGCAAGGTGGAACACGCCCCAAGGCTCCCCAAGGGCATAAATACAACCCCCTAGGCGCCCAAGGGAGGGGATCCAATCCACCCAGAACTCGACGAAAACCTAGGGCTAAGACCGGAGGGAGACGACGGCCGCCGCAAGTCTTCGAGGGTACCTAGGGGATGGCTTAGACCACCCCTAGCCGCCATGGCCTCCCTGCGAGGTTGTGCCAAGGTGGGGTTCGAGAGTCATCCCCAACATTCATCGGGTTATGTACACGCACGATGGTGATATCAATCTACTTTTTATTCTAGTTGTCTCGACTTTGGTCTACTTCAATGCATGCTTTCTTTCTCATATGTAATGCATCCATATGTTCATAGTAAGATTAGATCTATTCATGGTAAAAAGTCTACATCTTGCGGATACATTGAGGTAGCATGTTTTAGCTAGTGGTTGATTACCCTGGTGTGGTGACAGCATGGCAAAGGGAAAAGTTCTAGCGACGACATGATGTGGAATAGGATCGATGGCGAGTACCATGGGAGTCTGGGGTAAAGCTTTGGGAAACCTTAGGCGTCGACACGCACCTCGCACCGGCGACCTTGGGAAAGTAGGCCGCTTGCGAGCTGCCTTTCTGAGAGATGATTTCGTGTACCTTTAGTTGAGATGCAATCTATACTTTGATCACTTTTTTCACTAGAACCGTACCTAGAGACGATAGGCCCTAGCTCCTTGGTTGTGTTATCTCATTTACGGTTGTGGGTATGATGAACACTTATGCTTCATTCATATCTATCAAGTGTTCAATTTATATGCAATCTTCGCTTCATGTTTAGGATAGGTTTGATAGATTAGATGGTAAACCCTAGTCGATTCGCTTCCGATCCATGGATGATAAACCTTGGGGGAGTACTCTAAGGGAAAAGCTACCACGATCCGTGCGCTTGCGGTACGTAAATTGGAGCTTTAAGAAGCGTCAACAAGCTTTTCTAGCAACGGCGCCAGAAAAGCTTGTTGACGCTCCTTAGCGCCTCCGATTTATATACCACAAGCGCACAGTTTCGTGTAGCTTTTCCCTTAGAGTATTCCCCCAAGGTTTATCAATCTACAGAACCAAAGATACAAGAAACAATCTATTAGCATTGAGATTTCTTTGTGTTGATGTGGTGTAAAACGAATCTAATCTACTAAAAACGACAAACACCGAAGGTAGCGAGAGAAAGTTAGAGATAACCAATCTAGATCACCTAGATCATGCATATGTTGTAGTTCCAGCTAGATGAAGTGAAGTAAGATAGATGTGAATCTCAATGAAAAGCCTCTTTAAACCCAAAATCTCCAATCCGATCCCTCGATACTCCGCCTACTCTGTGGAGACGGCCTGTCACGACGCCCCCCTTTTGAACGAAATACCCTGAAGCAAGTCGAACCCCCTTTGGTAGTTCCGTCATGAACCTCTTCAATTGTATACGAAGAGGTACCGAATTTTGAATGGAAGAGCTTGCATTAAATTGTGGTCTACCTTGCCCGTAGCGGAAGTTGGTCGGCGGAATCCATTCTCCCATCTTCATGTAGTCGAGCATCTTGGCTTCCTCCGGGCAATTCTTTTGGACGTGGCCGTACTCTCCACATTCTTCACATGTAGACCTTGCTTCGGCCGCCTTCAAATCGATAGCTTGGGCTTCTCTCTTTTCCACTTCCATCTTCTCCAACCTTCTCATGAGCGAGTCGATCTTCCCTTCTAGCACTTCTTCGCGTTCCACTTGTAATACACTCTTCGCGGCGCCCACGGCTTGGAGTGGTTGTAGGCGCCCCGATGATGCGTATGCGTCATTGTCCGCCACCTTCTTGAATAGCTTGAAAGCTTGAGTAGGCGTGAGCTCAATGATAGAACCTCCGGCCGATGCGTCAATGATCCCCCTTGATGCAGTAGTGAGGCCTTGATAGAACTTCTGGACCACATCCTCCCTTGAAAACTTGTGATGAGGTACGGCACGGATGTAGTCGTTGAAGCGCTCATAGGCTTCCGCAATAGTCTCCGTCGGGGCTTGCACGAATGTTGCAATCTTGTTGCGCAGAATCTGGGTCTTGCCCGGCGAGTAGAACTCCGTCATGAATTCTTTCATCAAGGACTCCCAATTTTGCACCGTGCGCGGTGGTAGAGAATGAAACCATTGCAGCGCTCTCCCAAGTAGAGAGAAGGGAACGAGCCTCGCTCTTATTTGATCTCGAGTCATCCCTTGCATGTTGAAGGTGCGGCATAGTTGGAGGAACACTTGAAGATGTAGATTAGCATCTTCTTTTCCAGTGAAGGGCGAGCTTTGCACCATCCTTATGATTGAAGTCTTGATCTCGAACGGAACTCCGATGTTGTCGAGATTTTGGATCGGCAAGTCCCGAACGTCCGGAGTGCATAGCTCTCCGATCGTACGGTCCGGCTCCGGTAGCGCCATCCCTTGGTGAAGTGGCGTCTCATTTGGACTTGTTGGTGGAGTTGCTTGAGGTGAAGACGATAAATCGTCGGCTTCAACTTTTGGATCTACTAGTTCCGGCTTCCTTGATCGTCCTTCTCGTCTCCTTTGCCTGTAAATTTTTTCTGGATCATCTACAAAATTTTCGGGTTTGTTGGAGAGGCTCCCGTCCATCTCCTGTTAGGGGTTAGTGAAAAAGAAGAAAAATATATACGAGATCTAAAAGATGAATATACAAGATCTAAAACATAAAAGAAAAATAAAACAAACTAAAGAAAACTCTAGATTAGATTGATTTTCATGGAATAGATCCGTTTTTTAGTTAGCTCAGAAAAACAAGAGATCTAAAAAGGTCAAAAAGAAAAATCAAGAAATATTTACGAATGCAAGTAAGATTGGATCTTAAATCGATGGTTCCCCGGCAACGGCGCCAGAAAAGCTTGTTGACGCTCCTTAGCGCCCCCGATTTATATACCGCAAGCGCACAGTTTCGTGTAGCTTTTCCCTTAAAGTATTCCCCCAAGGTTTATCAATCCACGGAACCAAAGAGACAAAAAACAATCTACTAGCATAGAGATTCCTTTGTGTTGATGTGGTGTAAAACGAATCTAATCTACTAAAAACGACAAACACCGAAGGTAGCAAGAGAAAGTTAGAGATAACCAATCTAGATCACCTAGATCATGCATATGTTGTAGTTCCAGCTAGATGAAGTGAAATAAGGTAGATATGAATCTCAATGAAAAGCCTCTTTAAACCCAAAATCTCCAATCCGATCCCTCGATACTCCGCCTACTCTGTGGAGACGGCCTGTCACGACGCCCCCCTTTTGAACGAAATACCCTGAAGCAAGTCGAACCCCCTTTGGTAGTTCCGCCATGAACCTCTAGCCATCATGACTACAAGATCATGCTAAGCGATCTATCTCGATAATAGATCTAGGATGAAGCAAACCCAAAGAAAAGAACGAAATCGAAAGAGAGAACATGGTCGCTAAACATTCGGAATCACAAATAACTTCACCATGAATGATTGTACATCACAAGATCACAACCGGGGCCCTACCTTGATCTTGATGATCCTAGCTCCAGAACTCCGACGTGGTCTTCCTTGCAAGGTTCCCACGTCGGCTAGGGCGAACCCTAGACAACTAGCACGACCCTCGGCTCTCTGAGAGGTGTCACTCTATCTTCTCTGCTCCTTGACGTCGTCTCCCGAATTGATCTCTGCGTGAACCTTGGGGAGGGGTCTTTAAATAGCCTCAGGGAACCCTAGGTCAAAGGGGAGGTCGAACCGACCTAAAAAAGGGCTGGCCCGGCCGGCCTGGCTCTTTCCTTCGCTGTCTCGTGTTCATCTTTCTCCCCAAGTCACTTGGAATCTTCTAGAGTTTACGTCTTTCACGATTGCACCCCATTAGACGTCGTTATCTTCGAGATTTCTTCGAGAAAAAGGATAGGATGGAAAATCCTTCCTTAAATATCTCTTTGCTTTGCTTAGCCCCGAAGTATCTTGATCTTATCTTGTGGGATTTGTTCTTTGGGCTTCATTGGAGGGTGGATGTGCATGAACGGGCCTCTAATCATCATGGCCTTCGATCCTTTGTTTGGGCTTTGGCCTTCGTCTTTCTTCGTGTCATCGCGTGATCATGAGCCTCGCCATTTCATGCTCCAAAATTGGTCAAAAACCTGCAAAAACGAAGTACCTCCAAAATATATGTGCAAACGCGAAAACGACCAATAATTGGGCCGAGGTTAGGATGGTTAGTGATTCTGATATTAAATTCATGCCATTATCAAAGTTAAACAGAGGATAAAATGGATACTTAAGGAGCGCCAACATGGAGCTACCGCTGAGCGAGGAGTACGGGGAGTCGGAAGATAACGACCCGGCTGCCGCGGCTAGCGCCGCCGCCCGTATTGCCGAGTTCGTCTTGGCCTCCAAGGGTGTCCTTGGTGCAGAGATGTCTGGGGGACCCGGGCATGGGGCCAGCTACGCGATTGTTCAGTCCGGAGTCCCCTCAAATTTTGCCCGCGTTGAGCGGGAAGAAGATGACGCCTGGCCAGCGCACATTGTCCCCCCGGATTTCATCCACGCCGAGCGGGTAGAGGGTGACGCCTGGCGTGTGCATATGGCCATCGGGGCCCAGATCGAGGAGGACCTCTCTCGGACTCTGAATCTCCTTTCTCGAATGCATCGCGATGTCAACAGTGTGAGTGCCTTGTTTGCCCACTTCCGGTTTTATGCATACGATTTCCTGCTCACGTTTCTTCATCTACAGCAGCTGCTATCCATGTCGCGTGACAAGAGCGATAGGCTGACGCGGCTGTATGCCAGGGTGCATTGGCTCGATCGGTACAACGCTACCCTGGTGACGTAACTGAGCGAGGCCAATGCTCGGACCGACCAGATGACACCCCTGGAGGCGCAGATCCGCGGGCTGGAACGAGAGCTGGCCCGAGCCAACAGCGAGCACGACGCACAGCGGGCCGCAGCTGACCAGAAGGCACAGGAGGCCGAGGCGCGTGAGGCAGAGCTACGGCAAGCTAAAGCAGCGCTTAAGCAGAAGGATCAGGCGCTCGAGGCGAAGGAGGCCGAGCTCCAGCGCAAGGAGGCCGAGATCCGGGGCAAGGAGGCTGAGCTCCAACGCGAGAAAACAGCCGTCACCACGCTCATCGCGGCCCTTAAGGAGAAGGATGCATCCCTCGAGGAGAACGAGGTGGCCGTTCAGAATGTAGAGGCCGCCCTCAAGGATAAGGAGGCCTCCTTGTCCACGCTCCAGGAAGCCGCGCGGGCCCAGCTGGAGGAGGCACGAGGGTCCATCGCGGGTAAGTGTCTGAGATTTTGTTTAACTTGGCTCTAATTTGCCGCAACTTATCTTCGCTCCCTCGTTCAGAGCTGAAGAAAGTGGTGGCGGACGAGACCGCGGCGAAAGAAGCTGTCCACATCACGCTCACGGCGGCACAGGCTGAGTACGCAGACCTGGAGCAGACCGCCATGGCCGTGTGTCAGGAACTCGAGGGGGAGGGGGCCTTATCTGGTAGCTCGGTGGCCAGCCGCCTGCTATCGCTGGGCGGTCGGGTGGCCGAGCATATCAAAAGCACTTTCTGCCTCGGTGTTCAACGGGCCCTCGCCGTGGCCTCGACGAACTATGACATGGACCTCAAGCTGGTGTCGTCGGGGTACGTCGACGCACCCGACGTCGTTGGGGATGCCGCAGCGGCCGCTATGGACGAGGCCGACGCCGCCGTCGAGGACTTCGCCGCCGCCTTGGCCAAGAAGCTTGAGGACGACATCCCCCCATAGCCAAAATCGACACTGTTGAAGATCCGCAGGGGGGAGAAGGCAACCTGTAGGAAGTCTGGGCCTCGGAGCCCACGTAAATAAGTCAGTATTTTGTCGTAACTGTGTTTCTGGGCGAAGAAACTAGTTGATGTATTGACAGTGTGGCCGATTGAGGCCTTGTGCATTCGAGCCCTCGTTTTCTCTACTTTATTTCCATGTTCTCGTATGCGTCTTAGATAGGCCTCAGCGAGGGAGTTTGCGTTCACAAGCAACTTAGGCGTAGGGAGGTGAGTGGGGATGCCGTATCCCGGAGGCATAGGCAGTCCTGCGGCTCGGCCGATCCCATTACATAGTCGTTTGTGCCTTGCATCTACCTTTCTAAGTATACGAGAAACTTAGATACGGAAATTTTTCGAAAAAAACGTTGGCGATTTCGGGGACGTTCGAGGGTTCCCCCCGTAGTAGCCCCCGAGGGACACTTGGCTTTGCCGAGGGTAAAGCCGAGCCTACCTCAGTGTTCGTGCGCGTCCGAGCCCCCAAGGGTTCGGAAAGTTTTCAAAAAATAAATGAGTAAAGCGTACTCTTTATTGCTTCGGGAAATTTGAAATATAAATACAAACTATGTACAAATAGCTTGGAATCTCAAGTATAGAAGCGGCGTAGCTACTGAAGGTTTACCTAGAGCTATCAATGGGAGATACTTGAAGAAGTTTTATCCTAACGTGTGGCAAAGTGCGTGAAGACGAAGATGGCCGGTATTAGATATCGCCCTTAGTTTTATTTTTAGACTTATATGCTCTGTGTAAAACATGTACATCAGGATAGTTCTCACTTTTTGGCTTGTAAAACTCACCAAAAAGCAGGGGGGCATATGTTAACAGCAAAATTTGGCAAGTTAGAGGCCGACCGGTCTAACCGGTCGGGCCGACCGGTCAGACCGGTCTGCCCAGTTTTAGTCCGAGTAGAAGTTGTTTTATTTGTGGAAACTTTGTGTAATCCGACTTGGAGAAGGGGTACGACTTCCCCGACCTATAAATATAAAGGCTAAGGCCGATTGAGGAATTCCCAATCGAACCAATACAAAATACATCTACTTTTTTTTCCTCTCAAACCCTAACTTTTCCAAACCCTAATTTGTTGTTCTTCTCACCTCCTGGCGACATTTGAAGGCGTTCTGAGTGGCCTTACCGACCTCAGGGCAACCCTAGCCGCGCGAGCTCCGACGGGGTCCCTCCTGAGCTTGCGTTTCTAGGTCTTCGCGGCGTTCTGCACTCGACCGGTCAGACCGGTCGGCGGAACCGGTCAGACCGGTCCGCTCAGGGCACTGCTGGTTCAGATCGTTTTGACGACCTCATGCGCGTTCTAGCGCATTCGAATGTGTTAGCGCAATTATGTGTGAACACATATATTCCGCTGCTACTCGCCGGCCTCCAGGAGTACCGCGTGCGGGTCCGAAGCCTGAGACACAATTGAGCTCTCCGTCCGTCAGAATCCCAAGCCGAGCAGTACTCCGTCACAATCCCAAGCCGAGCAGTACTCCGTCACAATCCCAAGCCGAGCAGTACTCTGTCACAATCCCGTTGTTCGGATTCCAGGCGCAAGACAGAGGGAGACCGCGATTCCAATCCAGCACGCGAGCGCCAGGGAGCGTCCTCGCGCTCGATTTTCCGACCGCGGCCCTGCGTGACTCGCCGTCTGTTGCGTGTATAGCATTTCGTGACTTTAATTTCTTTCCTTTCATGAGTCCACGTGATCAAGCAAGGTACATTATCTCTTTTTTTTCTCTTCACCATTTATCTTTGTCCTCCTCTTTAGACTCGGTGGGAGGGAGCGACACAGGTATTTATTTTCTTTTTTCATTTCTATTTTTTTCCTTCACATTCCATTGACAACTTTTGCATAAAAATCATACTAAAAAATTATACCGAGACTTGTGTTCCGAAATTGTATGATAGATTTGAGCGTAAAAAGTTATACGAGAAATCTTCCAGATAACATCTTTATACAATTTATGCTAAAATGTTGTCCTCTGTAAGTTATATTTATAAAAGTATACATTAAGTTATATATGTATCATGAAAGTTGTGCTAAAAATTGTATTTCAAGTTATTACGAAAGAGTTGTATGTAAAAGTTATGTACACCATAAAAAGTTATGATGATAATTTTTCCTTTTCAGTTGTTCTCTTTTTTTTATGTTCTATTATGTGTTGAAGTTCTCTTGACAACTTTTTTTTTATAAAAATTGTTGACTATTTGTACTCAAAAGTTGTATGATGAATTTCATGCGTAAAAAGTTGTATGATGAACTTGTGTAAAAGAATTTGTACGAGAAGTCTCCCTGATAAAGATAACATTCTACAAGTTATGCTAAAAGTTAAGTACAAGTTGTACTAAAAAATTATTCCTCAAGTTGCTAGAAAAAAGTTATACGTAAAAGTTATGTATATCATAAAAAGTTATGATGATTATTCTCCACTGAAGACGCGCAAAAATTATACTAAAAATTTATATTTACAAATTATAAATTTCCAAAAATAGAAAAATGCAGAAAAAAAACTTTCCAAAAAAGGAAAGGTCGCTGCTGTCGGAGATCGCGCGCCAGGAAGCCTCCTGGCGCGCGCGCGGACTAGCATGGCCCGAGGGAGACCGAGAGTAGTACTACATCGGCAAAGCAGATTCCCTCAACAAACAAGGAAACGAATTTGTCGGAATTCTACTATGCATACACGGGAAGGGCTACCACGAAGACTCCAGAATGCTAGCTAATTGTACATAGAGGTGTACTCGTGCTACTCTCCAAAATATACACATTAACAAGCAACGTCCATGCAGCCGACCACTTCGACAAGACTCCAGCTTGCGCCACATCTTCGACTACTCGGCAACGCCAACAATCGCCGTCGACTACTTCGACTACTCAGTGACGCGGCGTCGACTACTTCGACTACTTGTCTTGACTAGAAAACTAGTCAAGAACAGACCTCGCACCATCAATAACTAGTCGGATTCAACTCCGACTAGTCGGCTTCAATCAAACTAAGTCACTTATATCTTTTTCGACTTGTTTTTTCAAGATCGAATGCTTTTTTGGGGTACGCCTCTCGACCGAAGTCACGCTCGGGGGCTACACCATGATCGACTGCTTTGTGCGCGACCCGCACTCTCGCCGACCTTTTTTGTGCGCAACCCGCACTCTTGCCGACCTCTTTTTTGTGCGCAACCTGCACTTTTGCCGACTTTTTTGTCCGCAACCCGCACTCTCATCGAGTGCTTTATGCGCGCTGCGCATCTTATTTGTCGCTTTGTCGACTTCTTCTTTGTTTTCGTTGTTGTTGGCGCCTACCAACGTCACCAGCGATGACGCCCGCAGACGCCAATTTGGGTGGCAGTTAAATCATGGGCCACGAATAAATCCACAAGCGCACGGAGTACCGCCGTAGCATTTTACCCGAGAGTAACCGGGGTGTCATTTATATTTCCGCAGGGAAGGCGATGGTGTATAGAATTTAATTAAGCTCGGAAAGACCATTATGATTAATGTCAATGATCCGAACAGGGAAATAATATTCATGGTAAAGGGGGTAGTGAACACACAAGCACAACTAGATAACACACTTAGGATATCGGAGAGGGAAAAGCAAGATCAAGGATAACTAGAGCTATATTCTATTGTACTCTCATGAACAGTTGAACTGAGTTGTTCACAGCAAAAGGAAAAGTCTGATCAATGGACTAGGGAGACCGCATCCAGATGAACAGGAGAAGTCTGATCATCCGACGGCTTTATGTACCTCCTACTCCTCTACCCGAACGTAGAGGATTTCTCGGGACACGGACAGTGCTGTCACCACCTACCGGCTAGCTCTACAAACCGTGTGGTAGAATCGCATTCAAATGTGGTCATCAACCTAGGCACCACGCCTACGCTAACGAGTACCACTCTAGCCTTGCGCAAGGACACCCTTGTCTATCCGGGGCCTTAGTTCTAGAGCGCCCAATTAAGGAAGATGAAACAAAGCCATGATACACGACTAGTCTATACATGCGAATCACTCAAGACATTCATAACTCACAAGATGGATCATATACACAACAAGGGCATACGAACCAAAGTACTGAATAGAGTAAATAAGCATCTAGTACAAACTCAGAGAATTACATGTAGAGAAAGTAAAAGACATACCGGACTCTCCATGAAGACTCTAAGACCTCGAACTACGACTCGAATCTGAACTCCTCTAGTCCTAAGACCTCTACAAGAGAAGATGAACTAAATCTTGAGAAGGTAACTTGATTGTTTGGATGCTTGGTGATGCTTGAAATGGAGCCCCTCCCCTCATATATATAGTGGGGAGCCATCCCTTTCTCGGCCGGGAATTCAGCATGGAACCTCTGGAACCGACTTCACCCTTCAATGAGGAGCTGCCACGTCGAAGACTTGAGGCGGTGGGGCCCATGGTTAGGTCGGCCGGCCTGTAGGTCGACCGGCCTCCCACTAGGCTCACTGACCTTCCCTTTTGCCCCATGGGCTGCCCTCGAGGCCCACTTGTTACTGGTGTGTGGCTCGGCCTTGTTCCCACTGAATTTCTGCTCTTGTGGCCTTTTGATCCATGTGTGATGGTGTCTGATTAATCGGTGTTTGCTTCTCAGCCAAAAGGGTGTGATTGCCCTCCATTTTCAGCTAAATCCTGCACTCATAGAAATCTAGAGGGACATGTGGAATTCGGTTATTTTATTAGTTGCATGAGTGTAAGAAATATAAGTCCATCCATTTATTATGGCAATATTGACGCTCAGAACTGGTCGTTAGTGAGCGTCAACAGTTGTCTCCTCTCAACGGTCGCTAAAGTACTCGAGGAGCATATGCCAACCTCGACTCTTCTGTACGCCTATGTTCCTACGTGTGCATGCGGCCACGTTCCCTACGCAATGGGCTATGGCTATCAGGGATCAGGTGCTTACACGTAATAGGCTAAACTGCTCGGGGAAATTACATGACCTAGCTAGAACAAGACACGAAAAAAAGTTTTATCTGCATTCTTTAATGTTGGGATTCTCTCCCTTTCTTTTACGAGCATTTTCTACAATGCTGGGATACTCCCAACATGATATCATGTATATCATTTTACAACATATTTTTATGTTTGTTTCATAGGAGACCGGACTTGGAGCATGCTGCTGCCATGTCCTTCTCTCAGGCTCGGGGGCTGGACAACAAAAACTACTCGACGTGGCTTCTATGGCTCGCCTGTCTTGCAGGCTCGGGGGCTGGATGCCGCAAAACTACTATGCTGACTCATGTGAAGACTAGAGGCGAGAAAAATTCGACACCGTGTGCCCCGACTTTCGGATCCTTAATTCCAAATCTTAGAATTTGGATTCAAGGTTCGGGGGCTGCGGGACATGTGTCATTGACGGCTTATTTTTCAAATTTTTGGAAGATAAAGACCAGAAGATTGAAGACTGATTTGACCCTCAGCCTGATTCTGCGTTTCAGCCTAAGGCTCGGGGGCTACTCTATATGGAGCGCGAGTTCATCGCACACCATATAAAAGAAGACTTTCGGGGCTTGAGCACCTCACAGCCTCGATGCAGCCAGAAGTACTCGAAAGATCACTCGAAGCACTCGATGGAGCACTCGAAGTACTCGAAGACATTTCAGAAGTACTCGACACCTGCAGTACTCGGCTACGAAGAGCTCGAGTGCTTGTCAGACCCGGGCCCACGGGACTGTGCACACGACATAGATGTGAGGAAGATTCCGGATACACACAAGGAAGGAAGAAATCGTACTCCTCCTAGGACTCTACATTGTAATCCTCCTAGGACTCCTACCTTGTAAACCGACTAGGATTCCACCCCCTGAACTATATAAAGAAGGGCGGGGTACCTAGATCGGTATGAACCAACAGATAGCTAGATTGCTCAACAGAGCTCAACACCCCAGCGCAGGGCGCAATATACCAAAGCACCACACAGGACGTAGGGTATTACGCTATTCCGGCGGCCCGAACCTGTCTAAATTTGTGTCTTGTGTCCTTGCGTTTACCTTCAAGTTCTAGATTCGGCGATCCGCTTCCAACAATCTCCTACCTTAGGGCATCCCAAGGTAGGCGAGCGGTAAAAATACCGACACCTCCCCCTTCGGGTTTAATCGTCGTATGGCGATGCCATGGCCTCCGACCATCTTGTTTTGGGCTGAGTGTTCAGCGGTTACAAAGCATATTGGAATTTTTGATGTGCTAGTCTTGGTGACAATGAAGATATCTGATGTTTCTTCGTCGGGAAGGTGGTCGGTCTCAACAAGTTTGCCCCGATCGTCGGCGACAGACAACCCGGATTATCTTGCAAGGACTTGAGTGTAGTTTTTATTTCTTTCAAGAGCGTCTTTTGTAGGATATGGAATGTAAGCTATCAGAACTCTATATGAAATATAAATCTGGTTTTCTCAAAAAAAAAAGAAATTCTACCCAGCTTGAAAACATTGTAAAAACTGACAACAGATGCAAATTTCAAGTTGACTTTGCTAGATGCTTGAGCACACCCTATCTGTCTTTGTACTAGCTAGTTTTTTTTCATAACCATTTATTCATGAGATTCCATATCCATTTTTATGACTCTCTGATGATAGGTACTAGCATATAGTACCTCCGTTTTTTGTTTAGTTGACGCCGGTGGATGGAAACTTAGGCAACTAGTGTAGCTGTATGAAACGTCATGTAAATAAAAGGAGGTAGTATATACTATTTCTCACTGTAGCAGTCGGATGCGCAGAAGCTATTATTCACCATACGGCTCTCTTGTTATCCGCCAGTGTTGGCAGTGTAGGAGGGAATAAAAGCGTGCACTCCTCAACTTCAGGCGGTCTTTTTTTTTAGAGCAAGTGGTCCAATTAATTACGTTTTGTATCCGCATGAACAATTAGTGAAACAATTGTGCTTAAACACACCTGTGGATGAATGACGTGACGACATGTGTCGAGATGTCATCTGATCGATAGCTCCTTCACTCGGACTCTCAGCGGCCTTTGACATTTTGCTCTGTTAGCTTGTGGGTAGAAATGCATGCACGGCAGCTCGAGGTTAAGAAACTGTAGTGACGTGCTGTGTTTTTCAACGACGTGACACGCACACGGCAGTGGGCGTACGTGGCTACGTACTCTCCGTGCAACCCAGGACTCGTTTGAGATGAAAAAATGATGATGCGTCGGTATCGTTCCTCCTCGCTTGATGTTACCACTATACCCCCAAACACGCAAGTGTGGCTATGTATTGTATGGCTGTAAGCAGAGCTCGTTAATGCAAAGATGGCAGCAGCGTAGAAAAACAGATGAGTACTGCAGGGCAAACGAGAGCGAACTGCTAGCACCTGTCCTAAGCGTTTACCTTTGATCAATAAGAGGGTGTGTTTAGTTCCACCCCGTAAACGTAAAAAAGCCGTAAACGCATTAAAGTGAAAAGGAATCTTACTAATTTGAAGTACTAAATGAAATATATTTATAAAACTTTTTACATGGACGGTCTGTAAATCGCGAGACGAATCTAATGAGCCTACTTAATCCATGATTTGCAACAGTGATGCTACAGTACCATCCGCTAATTATTGATTAATCATGAATTAATTAGCATCATTAGATTCGTCTCGTGATTTACAACCCATCTGTGCAAAAAAATTTATAAATAGACTTCATTTAGTGCTTCAAATTAGAAAGATTCGAAACGCAAATTTTTTTTGCGTTTACACACTACCGAACTAAACACGGTCTGAGGCGTTGAATTTCCTCCGTTGCTGTTGCTTTCTGGGTTCTGATTGATCAGCATGCGTGTCGGTCACAACTCCTCACAAACGCCAGCAGGCACACAGTTGCCTGCTGAACCCACGGTACGGTGATGATCAATTAGCCAGTCGGCGCCTGCTAATCGCCTACCAAAGCAAGGATCATCAATCGGTGGACGTGTGTTTAAGCTTACAGCGGCAGGTGGCAGCTGGTAGCAGAAAAGCGACAGCTCCATGGGCGACGAACCATTCGTCTAGAAACACGTCGCTTTCACGTAGACTAGGAGGGGTCTGGGTCTCCCCACGTCACCGAATTCTCTCTCGCCGAGCCAAAGCTCGCTAGCCCCACGGCCCCACCCGGCCATGCACTCACACACACCACACACCAGCCGGTCCAATCGATCTAGAAGGCTTTGTTTATTTCCACATCGTATATATATATATATATGAGGTCACAATCATCGATCTAGGCTGGAAATATATATAGCCCTTGTTTAATTACATCTAAAATTCCGAAATTTTATAAGACCCCGTCACATCGAATCTTTGAACGCATGCATAAAATATTAAATATAGCTAAACAAAATAATTAATTACACAGTTTGTCTGTAATTTGCGACACGAATCTTTTAAGACTAATTAACCCATGATCGGATAATAATTACCAAATACAAACGAAAATATTACAGTATTAAAATTCCAAAAAATTTTGCAACTAAACAAGGCCATAGTACAGCCATCGTATATACATATCTCACTAGAAACTAGTACAGCTATCTAGGAGAGATTGTGCATCTAGAATCTCACTAGACAACCAGGGAGACCGATCCAAAGAAAACCACGGTAAACAAACAAGGGATAGATGCTGCTGGAAAATTACCCAAGTGCCGGCCATCTATCGGCAGCGACTGATCTGAAGCCTGAAGGTGCGTGCCGCCTGTTTTCTGATTTGGCAGACCATTGGATCGATCCGATCCTCTCCGTTGACAACTTTCTTTTGTTTAGAGTATCGAAAAATTATTAAGGTGTTCTGCACCGACCACAGTGATCTCCGCAATGGCGGGACCAGGGGGTGCCAGAGCCTTGCGCCCCTAGCTCCAGTATATATTTTAGGACCCTCTACGCAGTAGCAAGTCCGCAACGTATACGTGCAGTCTAAGATGTAAAAAAAACACATAAGTTTAGAGAGAAAGATAGCTGGCTGCCCAGTAGAACCCAGAACCTTTAGAGTCACTGACTAATTTTGCCAATTTGCATGAGATTGAAGATCTAAAGGAGCAATTAACTGCACTGTGGAAACACAAGAAGATCAATTTATATTTGAGGAATTAAGTGTTAAATGGCTATAACTTATATGATGTGGCACCCATCGCTTGTAGGATGCCTATACGCGGAAGACCAACCCCATGGTAAGAGCTAGTGTAGCACAACTATTTATCGATTATTCTCTCGTGTGAAATTTTCATCTCTATAGGTTTTACTCCCATATATTTTTATTATCTAAATCCTTTGTAAAGGGACAAAATGAGGGTTTCTTCTAAAAACCAATTCATCAATGAAATGAAAGAATTTGGCTTCACTTTGCTTCTTGTTCATATTCATCTCAATTTGTAAAACAATTTTCACTCTTCAATGCTTCAATTTGTATAGAAGATATGAAAGCAGAGTCAATACCTCCCAAACAGATTTTAAATGTGTTAGTAATAGAAAATTTAGCTTGAATACAATTAGATTTATGTAGCTTCTTTTATAGTATATATTGTGAAACACCGATCACGTTTGTCCAGCCTCCTCATGAAAATTTCTTGGTTCTGCCACTGGATCTCCGTCAACCTTGTTGCCGATGGTCCTCGTGAGGCCATTGTCGACGGTCAAATTGTTGTGTTTTGTGTCTATTATTCAACCTTCCGTGATTCTAGATATCTCAAAAATTATGTCAAAAGCTCTTGCATTCACTTAAGACTAAGGGGGCTACATATGATTCTTTTTTTTCTTTTCTAGGAAAAAGCTACACGGGGTCCTAGGTCGGTACTCGGTAGGTTGGGAGCTCAACCAGACCCCTACATGCAAGCAAGCAATCACTCTCCACTGTGCTCTAGATCTGCCATCTCCTATGGATCTAGAAGCAGGTTTCTTCCTCATCAAATAGCCTTTAATCTAAAACTCTGAACACAAAAGGTTTCTCTCATGCAGCTTCAAAATCTATTGCCACACTCACGCCACCCACAACAATTTTTGGATCTGTTGAACTAGTATTGATTGGTAGCTCCAAAATTTCCTAGATCTTGGGTTGAAGTCAAGAGGAATTATAGGAATAACTTTATTTATAGTTTAGACTAAAAATACGTACACATTATTTTTATTTAGTCTAAAAAGTACATATCCAAAGTTTGACACATTATTTGAATTTTGAAATAACAATGATTCACGTCTCATGACAGAATCGGTTTGTAAATCCTCTTGTGTCGATGTCACAAGGTAAGTTAGTATAGCCGTGGCACAGTCCAGTTCTGGGTTTGATTTCCCGTGAGAGTGAATATTTTAATATTTAATAGTGTTATTCTTTCAGTAGTAGGTGACATTTTCGTCGACAGTGAGGCGTCTGTGATTATTTTGTCAATCTCGAAAATTTGTAAGCTCGGTCATCGAAGATGCTCATAGGGATAGAATCTGCGTACATACGTTCGTAGGAATGAGTGTCCGTATATTGTAAGGGGGCGTTTAGTTCCTAAAAAAGTTCATACAATACTTGTCATCGAATCTTCCGACACATACATGGAGCATTAAATGTAATTAAAAAAATAACTAATTATATAGTTTAACTAATTTATACGAGACATTTTTTAAATCTAATTAGCTCATAAATAGATATTAGTTGTCAAATAACAATGAAATATGATACAGTACTAAAACCCAAACTTTTCGCCAACTAAACACCCTCTAAGTGTAATTAAAAAAAGAAATTCTCGCCAAGAACAAACCAATCACACAGCTGCCAGCGCACTTTACAAGTCATCGGGTCAACGAGCAGATCGCCAGAAACAAAAGGCCAAAAATCTAGAAGCGACTTACGTTAAACGGCGCGGCACGTCGGGTCCCGTTCCCGTTCCCGTTCCCGTTCCCGTCCCCCCTCTCCTGTCGGTCGCCGACCAAACCTCTAGAAGCCCAGATCGAGCGGAGAACAATTCCAGGCAAGGCAAACCGCCGGCCGCGGCACAAGCGGAAACAGGGATTGCCAACCAGCAGAATTGCAGAAAAGATCAAGATGTCTTGGCGCGTCAAACAAAATAACCCGCGTCCCGTGGGCGGTGACGCCCCTGGCTTATCCCTTCCGCCTCCGCCCCTTCCAGAACAGAGAAGGTCTCCGACCTTCGTGCTGACGCGCTCGCGCGCGCTATATAACCGGCAGGTCCGCGGCCTTTCGTCGCCACGGTTGCAGAGCCAGCGAGAGACGCGACTTGCTTTTCGCTTCATCCGTAGCGAGCTTACGAGTTGCTGCCCATCACTTTCTTGGTCGTCTCTGATCGATCGGCCTGAGCTCCCGGCAGCGGAAGCGGAAGGAGAGGAGGAGGATGAGCTCGGTGTGCGCGAGGCCCGTGGGCTCGGGCTGCTACTTCGCCGGGGCCAGGGGCCAGCGGCGGGCGCGGGTGCGGGTGGCCGCCGCGGCGGCGGTGGCCGCGCCGGCGTCGAAGGCGACGATGTACGAGGTGCTGGCGGTGGAGGAGACGGCGGGGCCCGAGGAGATCAAGGCGGCGTACCGGCGCGCGGCGCGGCGGTGGCACCCGGACGCGTGCCCCGGCGGCGCCGACCGCTTCATGGCGGCGCGGGAGGCCTACGAGATGCTGTCCGACCCGGAGCGCAGGCGCGGCTACGACATCCAGCTCCGCTGCGGCGGCTTCGGCTTCGGCGACGCGGGCTGCCGCGCTGCGCGGCGCGCGGGGTTCGCCGACTGGGAGGCGCAGCTGGCCGGGCTGCAGTGGCGCGCGGCGGAGCGGCGCGGCCGGGAGACGTGGGGCAGCAGGATGCGCCGGGCCGCCGCGTAGCAGACCCGGTAGGGGTGGCGTCGTACAGTAGGTGCTTGTTGATATATTTTTTTCCACTCCTCTTTCTTCTTTCTCGCTCCAGCGTTCGCGCTGTTTGTAGTGTACGGGAAGCTCAGGAATACTATGGTGTACAGAAGTAGTGAAGCAAAACATTTTCGTTTTAAGTACTATTAGCCTAAGACCCTTTGAGGTGCAGTACGGTTAAATTTTAAGTTCAAACTCTGTTCGTTTTACCCAAATCGACACTGTTGTGCGTGCCGCATCACTTGAGAAACGACAGCTGGATTAGATTAGTATACCATCAAACCTGCACATCATGAAGATTAGGAAATTGCGGGGACCTGTGAGCCAGAGCCAGCCGACATGCCCGCAGCCCGCAGCCCGCAGCCCGCAGGCGACACAGCGGCACAGGTAACGCCCACTGGGTTCGCTACTTGCCATGGATGTGGTCTGTGGACCTGTGGCGTGAGTAGAAAGCGAGATGAAGCCGTCACCCGAATGGGTTTCGACTTTCGAGCATATCCGCAGGAGCTCAACTCATCCGAAGCGAGTCATCAGAGAGTGGGATGTACAAGGACGCACGGCGGTCTGAACAGGTCTGGTGTGGATCTCTGACGCAAGTTGGAATTTCTCAACGAGCCATCCCGTTTATTTAGAATACATGAAGTGGATAGAGAATATATACACACTCAACGTACCGGCAAGAATCTTTATAATAATTCTAAAATTTTATTTGGATCCAAGTACAAGTACTAATAGATGAAAGCGCTAAACTTTAACACTAGTGCATCCAAATAAAAATGTTAATATTTTAGCTCGTTGGAACATGCCTAAATACTCCTCCATTGTAACCCTGGAGGCGCTATCAAATACCATTGCTTCATCCGGGTTCTTACGAAATGCGATCACCGAATCAAAACAACACGACGTTTCCTGTCACCGGTTCACCACTCCTTGTTTTTTTTTGATAAATGTTTCCTGTCACCACTGTCTATGCAAAATCAGGGGCGGGCCCACTTGGTATGCATGTGTATTCATTGAATACCAATTATTTTTGTTAATCTTTAATATTTAAAGGTATAACCAAATGTATATATGTGAATAATAGATATAAAAGAGCCATTTTTCTTTGTGTTTTGAATTTTTGAATACACAGCCCTCAAATCCTGGGCCCGCCACTGTGCAAAATGATTTCCGGTCGATACCGTGCCAACAGATATTTTTCTGGATCAACAAAGCTGAACTCAAGTGACTGAGTAGCCTGAATAATGAGTGATGGATTGTACTGAAGCAGGCAGCAGGGCCGAGACGCCGGGTAATTTAGGGCCTGATTGTTGCTCGTACGAGCTTGGCTTGCATCGCATCAGGGAATCAAGCTCACACGAGCTAGTCTTACTACATGCAAAATTGTCTTTTTTGGTTACCTATGTGCACGTAACCTGGCTCAGTAAAGAAATTGTTATGGTTGGTTGTATCGGTCTTCCCACCATCGCTATCAAGCAGCTAATGTTGAAGCAGACTTGCAAAATGTTTTCCGTTTCCGCCGAGCCAGGCCAGCGAGTGCATTTTGCATCCGGCGAGCCAAGCTCTAGTGCCCGTGCAAGCAACCAATCAAATGAATATTGCATCCTGAGAACTTGGATGGCGCTGATTCACCCAACCTATCAGCCCCTTACCGCAGCGGGGAGTTCGGAGCCTGCTGAACATGCACATGGTGTTAGTGGGTTCGGTGTGAACAGCATGTAGAAAGATAATCGCTGATAGATGCTGTCCAGGAAATCACATATACTACCCTCCGTTCCTAAATAATTGTCGCTTTCGCTTTCCGAGAAATAATTTTGATTAATTTTATATAAAAAGATATTAATATTTATGATACATAATTAATATCATTAGATATATCTTTTAATATAGTTTTTAATAAATTTATTTGGAGATACAACTGTTGCACGTTTTTTATACAAATCGAGTCAAACTCGTGGCACGCACACCAACAGCGACACTTAAAAGGGACAGAGGGAGTACCATAAGATGCTGATAGAACATAAGCACACCAGCTGCTGGTGATAATGTTTCAGGTAAACCATCAAGGAAAGCTGGCAAATCTGAAATAGACAAGGCCCCTTGCAATGACGTTACGGCCACGAACTGCAAAAGATGGAGCATGTAAGGAATTTGACTGATAGCAAGTGTAGTTCAGGATATTGATGCCAAGTCGGCCATACTGGCCAATACTGGATAGGACTGCAGGAGTAGGATCGAATGTTAAAGTAAGCTTACCATTAGTTCTAACTTCTAAGTGGCCAAGTAAACAAGTATAATGATTGAGTTGACTGGTTACGATTAGTTCTGCAGCAATTGGCTGTAACGGTTTTATCTATGAAAGAATATTCTAGAATACAGTCAACTTCTAACCATTCTAATTCTAACTACTAGTACTATAAATCTGGAAATTTGTGCGACTTCCAAGTGCCATTAGGACACCAATTGTGCTGTTATATGATTGAGTTGCAACTTTTCATGATTTTTTTTTCTTTCAGTGTTGACATTGCTAGGAAAAAATGATAATAATGACATCCAATTTCTGATCGTCAACAGGCATTAGACAATTCGTTTTGGTTGCCCCCATTTGGGTGAGGCATTAGCTCCGGAATCCACATCACATCATCTGGTATTCTGGTAGATTTGAGTGCAGCAATGGATCCTCGGGGAGGTTGCCATTGCCATGGACTCTCCAGCCACAAAGCCTACGACGATGCGATCAGACACTACGGCTTGGCAGCTCAAGGGGGGAGATCTGCGCGCTGAAGGATCCAATGGGGGAGCTCTGCACGGTGGCAGCCTTGGCGGCGACCGTCCAGTGTGGCCTCCTGTCGCTAGTGCCCTCCGCAGTAGAAGCCGTGAAGACCATGAGGGGGGTTTTCACAGGTCCGGAGACAAAAAAAAAAGCCGAATTAGTGTAGGAATGGAGATTTCTACTTTCCGTAGTTGGGTTTGAACTTGAATTTAGTTTTGTGGTGTCCGCTTCGTCTCTAGATTATACTTCGTCTCCAAAATTCCTAGACGTGTCGATTGTTGGTGGTATACTTGGGCCGGTCACACGGGTGAGCCGAGCTCGACCCTCGTCAAAGTAAAACCCAAATCTCAACGAGCTGAAGGTTCTCTCCATCCGTAGCTAGGTAGAGCAACGAGCGGTGGGAGGCCCTGCTGGCTCGCCATCGGCCATCGGCTATCAGCGGTGGAGAGGGGAGTAATTTTGCAAAATAGCCTCTTTTGATATTTGCTAAATTCTTCTGATTTGGATCGAATTATTAATCGCGATCTAATTAGTTATTACTAAAATCTCAATATCTGAATTGCGGTTAATACTTGCGATCCAAAAACTTTTGAAGAACTTCTAAATATTTCCATAAACGCCAGCTCAGTTGCCATTTTTTTAAAAAGTTTGTCCCTCGTTTGCAGCTACTGGCCATGGCTTTCTAGTACGACGCTAACCGCCGGCGTGGATTCACCAGACAGCGCTTTCAACTTCCCCCTCTCCAGTCGATGGCGCGCGCCAAACCATTCTCTGGAGGTACACTCAGACAGGAGTACCCTCTCCTACAAGACAGAAGACGAACGTGCTCAGGAGCGGCAACCACGGACCACGGGTTCGGACCCCCGCGGACAGGTCCCGAACCTCCGCGGGCCGGACCTGGGCCTCTACAAGTGGAAGCCGGACCTCCAGGAGGCCTGAGTCATCGAGCCAGCCAAAGGACCCAGACTCAGCACCCTATTTGGGTAGGAGTCCGGAGCCCTCGCAAGCACCTGTGGGCACGGCCGCCGACCCCAGGGTCCGGCGCCGCCACGTGTCCCACAGGGCCGGCCTCCGATCCTCCGCTCTCCGCTTGGGCAGGGGTCCGGAACCGCCACGTGTCCCACAGGCACGAGTCTTCTGCCTGAAGTCAGCCCTCCTGCCGCATTAAATGTTGGTGGTTGGGGCGTGCGCTGCCAGAGCAGGGCATCGGATACCCGCTCACGGGTTGGACAGGCATGGCATGACAACACGGTAAGCCCACCTGTTTCCAAGGTGGCTCGTCTGTTACCGAGGCACGCAGCAGTGTCTCAGCGCCGCGTGCGTGGACGACGAGTCATGATGACCAGCTACTAACTGGAGCAATAGTGCACGCTACTACAGCGGACTGAGTTAGTAGTTCGGCGCTTTATCATGACCTCGACACGTGGCTCCAAAGGCTAGACTCTACTCCTACAGGACAGCTCAAGACCATCCCTGGTCAGAAGCTACGCACGGAAGCCGACAACAAGATCTCCGGATTTGAGGCATTGCAAGCCAAAGTGTAGTTTATAATTCATCGCCGGGCCCACCTGTCGGGGTCCCGCTCAGTGTACTGCTCCCCTTGGTCTTATAAAAGGGAGAGCACGCATGGTAGAAGGGGAGGTTCTACAAGTTTTCACACATGTAGAGATAGGCATAACTCCTCCCCCAGCTTGCACACAAGCTCAGGCAATACATCACACAGTGGACGTAAGGTAATACGCTCCGGCGGCCCGAACCATTCTAAATCTTTGTGTGCTTCCGTGTTCTTACGCCTCTAGATCGAGCATTCTTTGACTGCCCCCAAGCACATCCTACACTTAGGATTAGGCGGGTGCATTCCGCCACCCGGCTGTGGTTTTCCACACCACGATATTTGGCGCGCCAGGTAGGGGGCTAGCTTGGTTTCCGCTTGATCGCCCACTTGGCATCTCCATGGCTCGGATTGTCGAGTCCCATGACCACCCGATGGGGGAGGACGCGGCGACACCCGCGCCGCAGGCCTCTCGCCGTCCAGCGCCGAGGGCTGCTGCCCACGGCGCGCAGCAGCGTGAAGCGGAGCATGCCCCCAAAGCCCCCGTGCAGGCCGCTCCGAGCGAGCCGATAGCCGCGGCCAGGGAGTTGCTCCGCAACCCGCCAGATCTAGCGGCCTCGCCGGACGTGATGAGGCAGTGGCGCGACGACATCGACCGCCTCATCATCCCGCCCAGGCCACCCCCGGCTCCACGGGGACTGGGTCGGGACAACGTCGACGACAGGGCGGCACACCAACCTCTGCGTGCTCTCCTACAGTGGGAAGCGCGCGGACAGCTGATCTGCGGGCAGAACTCAACTGCAGGCGTGCGGGAGAGGATGCCCGCATCACCATGGAGCGGGCACGTGAACGCCGGCTCAACATCGAGGGTCGGAACCTCGATGCCGATCTCGGTGCGGCGGCACCAAGGTCCCAGGGTTATATCCAGACCCCGGTGGTTGGTGCGGGCTGCGTCGCGCTCGCGGAGCATCTCCGCATGGTGGCCTGGCCACCCAAGTTCCGCCCGCACCTGCAGGAGAAGTACGACGGGACGACCAACCCATTGGAGTTCCTGCAAGTCTACGTCCCCACCATCACCGCGGTTGGGGGTAACCACGCCATCATGGCGAGTTACTTCCACGTTGCCTTGACCGGGTCAGCCCGGGCTTGGCTCCTGAACCTCTCTCCCGGGTCGATCCAGTCCTGGGAGGAGCTCTGCGCGCAGTTCACGGTGAACTTCGCCTGCGCGTACCAGCTGCATGGTGTGGAGGCCCGACGTGGGCCCCACCGTGAACAGTATGGGTCCACTGTGAACAGTATTGCGTGGGTCCCGCGTGGGGCCAGTACGCACGACAGGTCGAAATCTTGGCGCGTTAGTAGTAGTACTTAATTAATTAGGATCTACAATACTGTGGGCCCATTGTGAACAGTATGGGTCCGCTATGAACAGTATTGCGTGGGTCCCACGTGGGGCCAGTACGCACGGCAGGTCGCAAATCTTGGCGAATAAACGGAGGGGAAAAAACTTGGAGGAGAAGGCTAATATTATAAGGGAAGGGCGTTGGAGAAACGGTGTGGCTTGTTGTGGATAGTAGTGTAGAGTTCATTTTTTCTAGAGGAATATTGGAAGGTATAAAAAAAGATGATACTGCAAGAAAAGGAGAAGACACAAATCGGTTGGTCCGATAGGAAAGAAAAGATTTATATATGTTATAGAAAAGTGATTTATGGTTTTGATAATTTTTATTTGTAGTATATGTTTGAGTTTATGTTTATTTAGAGAGGTTAAAAAATTTGGAGTGTTGTTGTATATAAAATTTAGAAATCAAATATTGGAAAGAATTAAAAATAGAAAGGGGAACAGAGAACAACAAAGGAGGAGTCGGCTGCAGTACCGCGAGGCCTACTCTGAACAGTATTAGGATCTACAGTACTGTGGGCCCCACTGTGAACAGTAATGGCCCGCTATAAACTGTGCTTGTGTCGACCCGACGTGGGCCCCACCGTGAACAGTATGGGTCCACTATGAACAGTATTGCGTGGTCCCGCGTGGGGCCAGTACGCACGACAGGTCGCGAAATCTTGGCGCGTTAGTAGTAGTACTTAATTAATTAGGATCTACAGTACCGTGGCCCACTGAGAACGGTAATGGGTCCAGTATAAACAGTGTTGTGTGGGCCCCGATGTGGGCCCCACCGTGAACAGTATGGGTCCGCTAGCAACAGTATTGCGTGGGTCCCACGTGGGGCCAGTACGCACGGCAGGTCGCGAAATCTTGGCGAATAAACGGAGGGGGGAAAAACTTGGAGGAGAAGGCTAATATTATAAGGGAAGGGCGTTGGAGAAACGGTGTGGCTTGTTGTGGATAGTAGTGTAGAGTTCATTTTTTCTAGAGGAATATTGGAAGGTATAAAAAAAGATGATATTGCAAGAAAAGGAGAAGACATAAATCGGTTGGTGTGATAGGAAGAACAGATTTATATATGTTATAGTAAAGTGATTTATGGTTTTGATAATTTTTATTTGTAGTATATGTTTGAGTTTATGTTTATTTAGAGAGGTTAAAAAAATTGGAGTGTTGTTGTATATAAAATTTAGAAATCAAATATTGGAAAGAATTAAAAATAGAAAGGGGAGCAGAGAACAACAAAGGAGGAGTCGGCTGCAGTACCGTGAGGCCTACTCTGAACAGTATTAGGATCTACAGTACTGTGGGCCCCACTGTGAACAGTAATGGGTCCACTATAAACAGTGTTTGTGTCGACCCGACGTGGGCCCCACTGTGAACAGTATGGGTCCACTATGAACCGTATTGCGTGGTCCCGCGTGGGGCCAGTACGCACGGCAGGTCGCGAAATCTTGGCGCGTTAGTAGTAGTACTTAATTAATTAGGATCTACAGTACTGTGGCCCACTGTGAACAGTAATGGGTCCACTATAAACAGTGTTGTGTGGGCCCCACCGTGAACAGTATGGGTCCGCTATGAACAGTATTGTGTGGGTCCCACGTGGGGCCAGTACGCACGGCAGGTCGCGAAATCTTGGCGAATAAACGGAGGGGGGGAAACTTGGAGGAAAGGCTAATATTATAAGGGAAGGGCGTTGGAGAAACGGTGTGGCTTATCGTGGATAGTAGTGTAGAGTTCATTTTTTCTAGAGGAATATTGGAAGGTATAAAAAAAAGATGATATTGCAAGAAAAGGAGAAGACACAAATCGGTTGGTCCGATAGGAAAGAACATATTTATATATGTTATAGAAAAGTGATTTATGGTTTTGATAATTTTTATTTGTAGTATATGTTTGAGTTTATGTTTATTTAGAGAGGTTAAAAAAATTGGAGTGTTGTTGTATATAAAATTTAGAAATCAAATATTTGAAAGAATTAAAAATAGAAAGGGGAGCAGAGAACAACAAGGGAGGAGTCGGTTGCAGTACCGTGAGGCCTACTCTGAACAGTATTAGGATCTACAGTACTGTGGGCCCCACTGTGAATAGTAATGGGTCCACTATAAACAGTGTTTGTGTCGACCCGACGTGGGCCCCACCGTGACCAGTATGGGTCCACTATGAACAGTATTGCGTGGCCCCGCGTGGGGCCAGTACGCACGGCAGGTCGCGAAATCTTGGCGCGTTAGTAGTAGTACTTAATTAGGATCTACAGTACTGTGGGCCCCACTGTGAACAGTATGGGTCAACTATAAACAGTGTTGTGTGGCCCCGACGTGGGCCCCACCGTGAACAGTATGGTCCACTATGAACAGTATTGCGTGGGTCCCTCGTGGGCCAGTACGCACGTCAGGTCGCGAAATTTTGGCACGTTAGTTGTAGTACTTAATTAATTAGGATCTACAGTACTGGCCCATGTGAATAGTATGGTCCGCTATAAACAGTGTTGTGTGGGCCCGACGTGGGCCCCACCGTGAACAGTATGAGTCCGCTATGAACAATATTGTGTGGGTCCCGCGTGGGGCTAGTACACTCGGCAGGTCGCGAAATCTTGGCGCGTTAGTAGTACTTAATTAGGATCTACAGTACTGTGGCCCACTGTGAACAGTATGGGTCCACTATAAACAGTGTTGTGTGGGCCCTGACGTGGGCCCCACCGTGAACAGTATGGGTCCACTTTGAACAGTATTGCGCGGTCCCCCATGTGGGGCCACTACGCACGGCAGGTCGCGAAATCTTGGCGCGCTAGTAGTACTTAATAACCCGCGTCACGTGGGCGGGGGCGCCCCTGGCTTATCCCTTCCGCCTCCGCCCCTTCCAGAAAAGAGAAGGTCTCCGACCTTCGTGCTGACGCGCTCGCGCGCGCTATATAACCGGCAGGTCCGCGGCCTTTCGTCGCCACGGTTGCAGAGCCAGCGAGAGACGCGACTTGCTTTTCGCTTCATCCGTAGCGAGCTTACGAGTTGCTGCCCATCACTTTCTTGGTCGTCTCTGATCGATCGGCCTGAGCTCCCGGCAGCGGCAGCGGAAGGACAGGAGGAGGATGAGCTCGGTGTGCGCGAGGCCCGTGGGCTCGGGCTGCTACTTCGCCGGGGCCAGGGGCCAGCGGCGGGCGCGGGTGCGGGTGGCCGCCGCGGCGGCGGTGGCCGCGCCGGCGTCGAAGGCGACGATGTACGAGGTGCTGGCGGTGGAGGAGACGGCGGGGCCCGAGGAGATCAAGGCGGCGTACCGGCGCGCGGCGCGGCGGTGGCACCCGGACGCGTGCCCCGGCGGCGCCGACCGCTTCATGGCGGCGCGGGAGGCCTACGAGGTGCTGTCCGACCCGGAGCGCAGGCGCGGCTACGACATCCAGCTCCGCTGCGGCGGCTTCGGCTTCGGCGACGCGGGCTACCGCGCGGCGCGGCGCGCGGGGTTCGCCGACTGGGAGTCGCAGCTGGCCGGGCTGCAGTGGCGCGCGGCGGAGCGGCGCGGCCGGGAGACGTGGGGCAGCAGGATGCGCCGGGCCGCCGCGTAGCAGACCCATTGTAACCTTGGAGGCGCTATCAAATACTCCATTGTAACCCTGGAGGCGCTATCAAATACCATTGCTTCATCCGGGTTCTTACGAAATGCGATCACCGAATCAAAACAACACGACCGTTTCCTGTCACCGGTTCACCACTCGTTTTTTTTTTGATAAATGTTTCCTGTCACCACTGTCTATGCAAAATGATTTCCGGTCGATACCGTGCCAACAGATATTTTTCTGGATCAACAAAGCTGAACTCAAGTGACTGAGTAGCCTGAATAATGAGTGATGGATGGTACTGAAGCAGGCAGCAGGGCCGAGACGCCGGGTAATTTAGGGCCTGATTGGTTGCTCGTACGAGCTTGGCTTGCATCGCATCAGGGAATCAAGCTCACGCGAGCCAGTCTTACTACATGCAAAATTGTCTTGTTTGGTTACCTATGTGCACGTAACCTGGCTCAGTAAAGAAATTGTTATGGTTGGTTGTATCGGTCTTCCCACCATCGCTATCAAGCAGCTAAAGTTGAAGCAGACTTGCAAAATGTTTTCCGTTTCCGCCGAGCCAGGCCAGCGAGTGCATTTTGCATCCGGCGAGCCAAGCTCTAGTGCCCGTGCAAGCAACCAATCAAATGAATATTGCATCCTGAGAACTTGGATGGGGCTGATTCACCCAACCAATCAGCCCCTTACCGCAGCGGGGAGTTCGGAGCCTGCTGAACATGCACATGGTGTTAGTGGGTTCGGTGTGAACAGCACGTAGAAAGATAATCGCTGATAGATGCTGTCCAGGAAATCACATATACTACCCTCCGTCCCTAAATAACTGTCGCTTTCGCTTTCCGAGAAATAATTTTGATTAATTTTATATAAAAAGATATTAATATTTATGATACATAATTAATATCATTAGATATATCTTTTAATATAGTTTTTAATAAATTTATTTGGAGATACAACTGTTGCACGTTTTTTATACAAATCGAGTCAAACTCGTGGCACGCACACCAACAGCGACACTTAAAAAGGGACAGAGGGAGTACCATAAGATGCTGATAGAACATAAGCACACCAGCTGCTGGTGATAATGTTTCAGGTAAACCATCAAGGAAAGCTGGCAAATCTGAAATAGACAAGGCCCCTTGCAATGACGTTACGGCCACGAACTGCAAAAGATGGAGCATGTCAGGAATTTGACTGATAGCAAGTGTAGTTCAGGATATTGATGCCAAGTCGGCCATACTGGCCAATACTGGATAGGACTGCAGGAGTAGGATCGAATGTTAAAGTAAGCTTACCATTAGTTCTAACTTCTAAGTGGCCAAGTAAACAAGTATAATGATTGAGTTGACTGGTTACGATTAGTTCTGCAGCAATTGGCTGTAACGGTTTTATCTATGAAAGAATATTCTAGAATACAGTCAACTTCTAACCATTCTAATTCTAACTACTAGTACTATAAATCTGGAAATTTGTGCGACTTCCAAGTGCCATTAGGACACCAATTGTGCTGTTATATGATTGAGTTGCAACTTTTCATGATTTTTTTTTCTTTCAGTGTTGACATTGCTAGGAAAAAATGATAATAATGACATCCAATTTCTGATCGTCAACAGGCATTAGACAATTCGTTTTGGTTGCCCCCATTTGGGTGAGGCATTAGCTCCGGAATCCACATCACATCATCTGGTATTCTGGTAGATTTGAGTGCAGCAATGGATCCTCGGGGAGGTTGCCATTGCCATGGACTCTCCAGCCACAAAGCCTACGACGATGCGATCAGACACTACGGCTTGGCAGCTCAAGGGGGGAGATCTGCGCGCTGAAGGATCCAATGGGGGAGCTCTGCACGGTGGCAGCCTTGGCGGCGACCGTCCAGTGTGGCCTCCTGTCGCTAGTGCCCTCCGCAGTAGAAGCCGTGAAGACCATGAGGGGGGTTTTCACAGGTCCGGAGACAAGAAAAAAGCCGAATTAGTGTAGGAATGGAGATTTCTACTTTCCGTAGTTGGGTTTGAACTTGAATTTAGTTTTGTGGTGTCCGCTTCGTCTCTAGATTATACTTCGTCTCCAAAATTCCTAGACGTGTCGATTGTTGGTGGTATACTTGGGCCGGTCACACGGGTGAGCCGAGCTCGACCCCCGTCAAAGTAAAACCCAAATCTCAACGAGCTGAAGGTTCTCTCCATCCGTAGCTAGGTAGAGCAACGAGCGGTGGGAGGCCCTGCTGGCTCGCCATCGGCCATCGGCTATCAGTGGTGGAGAGGGGAGTAATTTTGCAAAATAGCCTCTTTTGATATTTGCTAAATTCTTCTGATTTGGATCGAATTATTAATCGCGATCTAATTAGTTATTACTAAAATCTCAATATCTGAATTGCGGTTAATACTTGCGATCCAAAAACTTTTGAAGAACTTCTAAATATTTCCATAAACGCCAGCTCAGTTGCCATTTTTTTTAAAAGTTTGTCCCTCGTTTGCAGCTACTGGCCATGGCTTTCTAGTACGACGCTAACCGCCGGCGTGGATTCACCAGACAGCGCTTTCAACTTCCCCCTCTCCAGTCGATGGCGCGCGCCAAACCATTCTCTGGAGGTACACTCAGACAGGAGTACCCTCTCCTACAAGACAGAAGACGAACGTGCTCAGGAGCGGCAACCACGGACCACGGGTTCGGACCCCCGCGGACAGGTCCCGAACCTCCGCGGGCCGGACCTGGGCCTCTACAAGTGGAAGCCGGACCTCCAGGAGGCCTGAGTCATCGAGCCAGCCAAAGGACCCGGACTCAGCACCCTATTTGGGTAGGAGTCCGGAGCCCTCGCAAGCCCCTGTGGGCACGGCCGCCGACCCCAGGGTCCGGCGCCGCCACGTGTCCCACAGGGCCGGCCTCCGATCCTCCGCTCTCCGCTTGGGCAGGGGTCCGGAACCGCCACGTGTCCCACAGGCACGAGTCTTCTGCCTAAAGTCAGCCCTCCTGCCGCATTAAATGTTGGTGGTTGGGGCGTGCGCTGCCAGAGCAGGGCATCGGATACCCGCTCACGGGTTGGACAGGCATGGCATGACAACACGGTAAGCCCACATGTTTCCAAGGTGGCTCGTCTGTTACCGAGGCACGCAGCAGTGTCTCAGCGCCGCATGCATGGACGACGAGTCATGATGACCAGCTACTAACTGGAGCAATAGTGCACGCTACTACAGCGGACTGAGTTAGTAGTTCGGCGCTTTATCATGACCTCGACACGTGGCTCCAAAGGCTAGACTCTACTCCTACAGGACAGCTCAAGACCATCCCTGGTCAGAAGCTACGCACGGAAGCCGACAACAAGATCTCCGGATTTGAGGCATTGCAAGCCAAAGTGTAGTTTATAATTCATCGCCGGGCCCACCTGTCGGGGTCCCGCTCAGTGTACTGCTCCCCTTGGTCTTATAAAAGGGAGAGCACGCATGGTAGAAGGGGAGGTTCTACAAGTTTTCACACATGTAGAGACAGGCATAACTCCTCCCCCAGCTTGCACACAAGCTCAGGCAATACATCACACAGTGGACGTAAGGTAATACGCTCCGGCGGCCCGAACCATTCTAAATCTTTGTGTGCTTCCGTGTTCTTACGCCTCTAGATCGAGCATTCTTTGACTGCCCCCAAGCACATCCTACACTTAGGATTAGGCGGGTGCATTCCGCCACCCGGCTGTGGTTTTCCACACCATGATATTTGGCGCGCCAGGTAGGGGGCTAGCTTGGTTTCCGCTTGATCGCCCACTTGGCATCTCCATGGCTCGGATTGTCGAGTCCCATGACCACCCCGATGGGGGAGGACGCGGCGACACCCGCGCCGCAGGCCTCTCGCCGTCCAGCGCCGAGGGCTGCTGCCCACGGCGCGCAGCAGCGTGAAGCGGAGCATGCCCCCAAAGCCCCCGTGCAGGCCGCTCCGAGCGAGCCGATAGCCGCGGCCAGGGAGTTGCTCCGCAACCCGCCAGATCTAGCGGCCTCGCCGGACGTGATGAGGCAGTGGCGCGACGACATCGACCGCCTCATCATCCCGCCCAGGCCACCCCCGGCTCCACGGGGACTGGGTCGGGACAACGTCGACGACAGGGCAGCACACCAACCTCTGCGTGCTCTCCTACAGTGGGAAGCGCGCGGACAGCTGATCTGCGGGCAGAACTCAACTGCAGGCGTGCGGGAGAGGATGCCCGCATCACCATGGAGCGGGCACGTGAACGCCGGCTCAACATCGAGGGTCGGAACCTCGATGCCGATCTCGGTGCGGCGGCACCAAGGTCCCAGGGTTATATCCAGACCCCGGTGGTTGGTGCGGGCTGCGTCGCGCTCGCGGAGCATCTCCGCATGGTGGCCTGGCCACCCAAGTTCCGCCCGCACCTGCAGGAGAAGTACGACGGGACGACCAACCCATTGGAGTTCCTGCAAGTCTACGTCCCCACCATCACCGCGGTTGGGGGTAACCACGCCATCATGGCGAGTTACTTCCACGTTGCCTTGACCGGGTCAGCCCGGGCTTGGCTCCTGAACCTCTCTCCCGGGTCGATCCAGTCCTGGGAGGAGCTCTGCGCGCAGTTCACGGTGAACTTCGCCTGCGCGTACCAGCTGCATGGTGTGGAGGCCCGACGTGGGCCCCACCGTGAACAGTATGGGTCCACTGTGAACAGTATTGCGTGGGTCCCGCGTGGGGCCAGTACGCACGACAGGTCGAAATCTTGGCGCGTTAGTAGTAGTACTTAATTAATTAGGATCTACAATACTGTGGGCCCACTGTGAACAGTATGGGTCCGCTATGAACAGTATTGCGTGGGTCCCACGTGGGGCCAGTACGCACGGCAGGTCGCAAATCTTGGCGAATAAACGGAGGGGAAAAAACTTGGAGGAGAAGGCTAATATTATAAGGGAAGGGCGTTGGAGAAACGGTGTGGCTTGTTGTGGATAGTAGTGTAGAGTTCATTTTTTCTAGAGGAATATTGGAAGGTATAAAAAAAGATGATACTGCAAGAAAAGGAGAAGACACAAATCGGTTGGTCCGATAGGAAAGAAAAGATTTATATATGTTATAGAAAAGTGATTTATGGTTTTGATAATTTTTATTTGTAGTATATGTTTGAGTTTATGTTTATTTAGAGAGGTTAAAAAATTTGGAGTGTTGTTGTATATAAAATTTAGAAATCAAATATTGGAAAGAATTAAAAATAGAAAGGGGAACAGAGAACAACAAAGGAGGAGTCGGCTGCAGTACCGCGAGGCCTACTCTGAACAGTATTAGGATCTACAGTACTGTGGGCCCCACTGTGAACAGTAATGGGTCCGCTATAAACTGTGCTTGTGTCGACCCGACGTGGGCCCCACCGTGAACAGTATGGGTCCACTATGAACAGTATTGCGTGGTCCCGCGTGGGGCCAGTACGCACGACAGGTCGCGAAATCTTGGCGCGTTAGTAGTAGTACTTAATTAATTAGGATCTACAGTACCGTGGCCCACTGAGAACGGTAATGGGTCCAGTATAAACAGTGTTGTGTGGGCCCCGACGTGGGCCCCACCGTGAACAGTATGGGTCCGCTAGCAACAGTATTGCGTGGGTCCCACGTGGGGCCAGGACGCACGGCAGGTCGCGAAATCTTGGCGAATAAACGGAGGGGGAAAAAACTTGGAGGAGAAGGCTAATATTATAAGGGAAGGGCGTTGGAGAAACGGTGTGGCTTGTTGTGGATAGTAGTGTAGAGTTCATTTTTTCTAGAGGAATATTGGAAGGTATAAAAAAAGATGATATTGCAAGAAAAGGAGAAGACATAAATCGGTTGGTGTGATAGGAAGAACAGATTTATATATGTTATAGTAAAGTGATTTATGGTTTTGATAATTTTTATTTGTAGTATATGTTTGAGTTTATGTTTATTTAGAGAGGTTAAAAAAATTGGAGTGTTGTTGTATATAAAATTTAGAAATCAAATATTGGAAAGAATTAAAAATAGAAAGGGGAGCAGAGAACAACAAAGGAGGAGTCGGCTGCAGTACCGTGAGGCCTACTCTGAACAGTATTAGGATCTACAGTACTGTGGGCCCCACTGTGAACAGTAATGGGTCCACTATAAACAGTGTTTGTGTCGACCCGACGTGGGCCCCACTGTGAACAGTATGGGTCCACTATGAACCGTATTGCGTGGTCCCGCGGGGGCCAGTACGCACGGCAGGTCGCGAAATCTTGGCGCGTTAGTAGTAGTACTTAATTAATTAGGATCTACAGTACTGTGGCCCACTGTGAACAGTAATGGGTCCACTATAAACAGTGTTGTGTGGGCCCCACCGTGAACAGTATGGGTCCGCTATGAACAGTATTGTGTGGGTCCCACGTGGGGCCAGTACGCACGGCAGGTCGCGAAATCTTGGCGAATAAACGGAGGGGGGGAAACTTGGAGGAAAGGCTAATATTATAAGGGAAGGGCGTTGGAGAAACGGTGTGGCTTGTCGTGGATAGTAGTGTAGAGTTCATTTTTTCTAGAGGAATATTGGAAGGTATAAAAAAAAGATGATATTGCAAGAAAAGGAGAAGACACAAATCGGTTGGTCCGATAGGAAAGAACATATTTATATATGTTATAGAAAAGTGATTTATGGTTTTGATAATTTTTATTTGTAGTATATGTTTGAGTTTATGTTTATTTAGAGAGGTTAAAAAAATTGGAGTGTTGTTGTATATAAAATTTAGAAATCAAATATTTGAAAGAATTAAAAATAGAAAGGGGAGCAGAGAACAACAAGGGAGGAGTCGGTTGCAGTACCGTGAGGTCTACTCTGAACAGTATTAGGATCTACAGTATTGTGGGCCCCACTGTGAATAGTAATGGGTCCACTATAAACAGTGTTTGTGTCGACCCGACGTGGGCCCCACTGTGACCAGTATGGGTCCACTATGAACAGTATTGCGTGGCCCCGCGTGGGGCCAGTACGCACGGCAGGTCGCGAAATCTTGGCGCGTTAGTAGTAGTACTTAATTAGGATCTACAGTACTGTGGGCCCCACTGTGAACAGTATGGGTCAACTATAAACAGTGTTGTGTGGCCCCGACGTGGGCCCCACCGTGAACAGTATGGTCCACTATGAACAGTATTGCGTGGGTCCCACGTGGGCCAGTACGCACGTCAGGTCGCGAAATTTTGGCGCGTTAGTTGTCGTACTTAATTAATTAGGATCTACAGTACTGGCCCATGTGAATAGTATGGTCCGCTATAAACAGTGTTGTGTGGGCCCGACGTGGGCCCCACCGTGAACAGTATGAGTCCGCTATGAACAGTATTGTGTGGGTCCCGCGTGGGGCTAGTACGCTCGGCAGGTCGCGAAATCTTGGCGCGTTAGTAGTACTTAATTAGGATCTACAGTACTGTGGCCCACTGTGAACAGTATGGGTCCACTATAAACAGTGTTGTGTGGGCCCTGACGTGGGCCCCACCGTGAACAGTATGGGTCCACTTTGAACAGTATTGCGCGGTCCCCCATGTGGGGCCACTACGCACGGCAGGTCGCGAAATCTTGGCGCGCTAGTAGTACTTAATAACCCGCGTCACGTGGGCGGGGGCGCCCCTGGCTTATCCCTTCCGCCTCCGCCCCTTCCAGAAAAGAGAAGGTCTCCGACCTTCGTGCTGACGCGCTCGCGCGCGCTATATAACCGGCAGGTCCGCGGCCTTTCGTCGCCACGGTTGCAGAGCCAGCGAGAGACGCGACTTGCTTTTCGCTTCATCCGTAGCGAGCTTACGAGTTGCTGCCCATCACTTTCTTGGTCGTCTCTGATCGATCGGCCTGAGCTCCCGGCAGCGGCAGCGGCAGCGGAAGGACAGGAGGAGGATGAGCTCGGTGTGCGCGAGGCCCGTGGGCTCGGGCTGCTACTTCGCCGGGGCCAGGGGCCAGCGGCGGGCGCGGGTGCGGGTGGCCGCCGCGGCGGCGGTGGCCGCGCCGGCGTCGAAGGCGACGATGTACGAGGTGCTGGCGGTGGAGGAGACGGCGGGGCCCGAGGAGATCAAGGCGGCGTACCGGCGCGCGGCGCGGCGGTGGCACCCGGACGCGTGCCCCGGCGGCGCCGACCGCTTCATGGCGGCGCGGGAGGCCTACGAGGTGCTGTCCGACCCGGAGCGCAGGCGCGGCTACGACATCCAGCTCCGCTGCGGCGGCTTCGGCTTCGGCGACGCGGGCTACCGCGCGGCGCGGCGCGCGGGGTTCGCCGACTGGGAGTCGCAGCTGGCCGGGCTGCAGTGGCGCGCGGCGGAGCGGCGCGGCCGGGAGACGTGGGGCAGCAGGATGCGCCGGGCCGCCGCGTAGCAGACCCATTGTAACCTTGGAGGCGCTATCAAATACTCCATTGTAACCCTGGAGGCGCTATCAAATACCATTGCTTCATCCGGGTTCTTACGAAATGCGATCACCGAATCAAAACAACACGACCGTTTCCTGTCACCGGTTCACCACTCGTTTTTTTTTTGATAAATGTTTCCTGTCACCACTGTCTATGCAAAATGATTTCCGGTCGATACCGTGCCAACAGATATTTTTCTGGATCAACAAAGCTGAACTCAAGTGACTGAGTAGCCTGAATAATGAGTGATGGATGGTACTGAAGCAGGCAGCAGGGCCGAGACGCCGGGTAATTTAGGGCCTGATTGGTTGCTCGTACGAGCTTGGCTTGCATCGCATCAGGGAATCAAGCTCACGCGAGCCAGTCTTACTACATGCAAAATTGTCTTGTTTGGTTACCTATGTGCACGTAACCTGGCTCAGTAAAGAAATTGTTATGGTTGGTTGTATCGGTCTTCCCACCATCGCTATCAAGCAGCTAATGTTGAAGCAGACTTGCAAAATGTTTTCCGTTTCCGCCGAGCCAGGCCAGCGAGTGCATTTTGCATCCGGCGAGCCAAGCTCTAGTGCCCGTGCAAGCAACCAATCAAATGAATATTGCATCCTGAGAACTTGGATGGGGCTGATTCACCCAACCAATCAGCCCCTTACCGCAGCGGGGAGTTCGGAGCCTGCTGAACATGCACATGGTGTTAGTGGGTTCGGTGTGAACAGCACGTAGAAAGATAATCGCTGATAGTCCAGGAAATCACATATACTACCCTCCGTCCCTAAATAACTGTCGCTTTCGCTTTCCGAGAAATAATTTTGATTAATTTTATATAAAAAGATATTAATATTTATGATACATAATTAATATCATTAGATAGATCTTTTAATCTAGTTTTTAATAAATTTATTTGGAGATACAACTGTTGCACGTTTTTTATACAAATCGAGTCAAACTCGTGGCACGCACACCAACAGCGACACTTAAAAAGGGACAGAGGGAGTACCATAAGATGCTGATAGAACATAAGCACACCAGCTGCTGGTGATAATGTTTCAGGTAAACCATCATGGAAAGCTGGCAAATCTGAAATAGACAAGGCCCCTTGCAATGACGTTACGGCCACGAACTGCAAAAGATGGAGCATGTCAGGAATTTGACTGATAGCAAGTGTAGTTCAGGATATTGATGCCAAGTCGGCCATACTGGCCAATACTGGATTGGACTGCAGGAGTAGGATCGAATGTTAAAGTATGGTTACCATTAGTTCTAACTTCTAAGTCGCCAAGTAAACAAGTATAATGATTGAGTTGACTGGTTACGATTAGTTCGGCATCAATTGGCTGTAACGGTTTTATCTATGAAAGAATATTCTAGCATACAGTCAACTTCTAACCATTCTAATTCTAACTACTAGTACTATAAATCTGGAAATTTGTGCGACTTCCAAGTGCCATTAGGACACCAATTGTGCTGTTATATGATTGAGTTGCAACTTTTCATGATTTTTTTTCTTTCAGTGTTGACATTGCTAGGAAAAAATGATAATAATGACATCCAATTTCTGATCGTCAACAGGCATTAGACAATTCGTTTTGGTTGCCCCCATTTGGGTGAGGCATTAGCTCCGGAATCCACATCACATCATCTGGTATTCTGGTAGATTTGAGTGCAGCAATGGATCCTCGGGGAGGTTGCCATTGCCATGGACTCTCCAGCCACAAAGCCTACGACGATGCGATCAGACACTACGGCTTGGCAGCTCAAGGGGGGAGATCTGCGCGCTGAAGGATCCAATGGGGGAGCTCTGCACGGTGGCAGCCTTGGCGGCGACCGTCCAGTGTGGCCTCCTGTCGCTAGTGCCCTCCGCAGTAGAAGCCGTGAAGACCATGAGGGGGGTTTTCACAGGTCCGGAGACAAGAAAAAAGCCGAATTAGTGTAGGAATGGAGATTTCTACTTTCCGTAGTTGGGTTTGAACTTGAATTTAGTTTTGTGGTGTCCGCTTCGTCTCTAGATTATACTTCGTCTCCAAAATTCCTAGACGTGTCGATTGTTGGTGGTATACTTGGGCCGGTCACACGGGTGAGCCGAGCTCGACCCTCGTCAAAGTAAAACCCAAATCTCAACGAGCTGAAGGTTCTCTCCATCCGTAGCTAGGTAGAGCAACGAGCGGTGGGAGGCCCTGCTGGCTCGCCATCGGCCATCGGCTATCAGCGGTGGAGAGGGGAGTAATTTTGCAAAATAGCCTCTTTTGATATTTGCTAAATTCTTCTGATTTGGATCGAATTATTAATCGCGATCTAATTAGTTATTACTAAAATCTCAATATCTGAATTGCGGTTAATACTTGCGATCCAAAAACTTTTGAAGAACTTCTAAATATTTTCATAAACCCCAGCTCAGTTGCCATTTTTTTTAAAAAAAGTTTGTCCCTCCTTTGCAGCTGCTGGACATGGCTTTCTCGTACGACGCTAACCGCCGGCGTGGATTCACCAGACAGCGCTTTCAACTGTAGGGAAACGGGTAGGCTACGCTAGCATTACTACCGCATAAACCCAAGATACTTGCGAGTAGATGATCATAGATCGTTACCACTAGACGCGCAGCGCAGCGGAAGAAGTCGCGCGTCGATGTAGAGGAAGTAGTCGATCACGTCCCACGAACCGAGCTCTTCGTACTTGATCCCAGCAGCCGATCAGCGCAGCAGTCGCAGCAGCGCCTCCACGGAGTCCACACGTACGGGGATGAAACGCTGGGCGTCGGTGTGCTAGCACCGCACGCACGGCAAGGGCGGCGGCCGAGAGAGAGGGAGGGGCGGCGGCTAGGGAGGTGGCGCGGCTCAGGTCCTCGCCCCCCTAGCCCCTCCCTCATATATATAGGGCGTCCTAATGGGCTTATATCTCATAGGCCCATTAGTAACCCTAATCCCTCTTGGATCAATATCCACTTGGGCCTTTAAACCGTATTGTGATGATGGGCTCTTGGGCATATCACCAACAATCTCCCACTTGCACTAGAGACAATCATACATGCAAGCTTTCCAACATTCCAAACCCCTTAAGTGTGTGACCCGTTAGGTTCATGTGTAGGTGGTCGTGATCGGAAATCATTTCCGAATCACAAGTCAATAGCGGCACCTAGCAGGGCATAGTGACTCACAAATACACATAAAGATCATATCGGCCGAACCATAGATATACTCATACACCGATCCCTTTGCCACACGATACCAGTCAAGCTCAAAGCGAGATGCGTGCCACCTTTGTGATAGCTCGACCATTCTCTCGATCTAATAGTGAATTCTATTCATAACTAACTTTTAGTCATCATGATTAACTCTTTAATCACTTTGGCATGGCCATGCACTTTCAAATCCAACTATCTCGAGGGGCCCAGAGATATCTCTCCCGTTATCTAGGAGGGGCAAATTCCATCTTGATCCGCTCACATCCCATTCCATGTTTCATGACATACCTGTAAGCTGCTTTTGTAACTACCCAGTCACGGAGTAGCGTTTAGCAACCCCAAGATGCACCACTACACACAGTGAGAAACAATGGCGATCTCAGGTCTAAGGATTCAGTAGGTATAACACTCAAGAACAACTGATGGCACATACAAAATAACAATCCCAACATTGTCTTGGAGTGGGTCAATCCAACACCATGTTCACCAACATGTGTCCACATCATTAATCCGATATCTCCATATCCATGATCCGTGAAACATGATCATCAATTAATGCATGTGCTAGTCTCAATGTCGTTGTTGTCCCACACAACGACATAAACTAGGGATAATTTAGAATCATATCATTTTCAACAAAGAGTTTCACGAACAAGTCACATACTTGATAATCAATGTAAAATAATCATCCATGGAACAAATAACAATTATTTATCATTACATAAACATACTCATGACACAAAATCTCCCACGCACACTAGAATCACTGATGTAAGTATCTAATACCCATAGATCTCATGTACGCCTCATGCTTTGATTGTGCGAGAGGTTTCGTCAACGGATCAGCAACGTTTGAATCCGTGTGCACCTTGAAAACCTTCACATCACCTCTCTCAACAAAGTTACGGATGAGGTGATACTTTCGCAGTATATGTCTGGACTTCTTAGTTGTTCTAGGCTCCTTTGCTAGTGCAACGGCACCACTATTATCACAATAGAGGTCCACTGGACTGGACGCACTAGGAACAACACCCAAGTCAGAAACAAACTTTCTGATCCAAACAGCTTCTTTTGCAGCTTCGGAAGCTGCAATATACTCGGCCTCTGTCGTCGAATCAGCCACCGTATCTTGCTTGGAACTCTTCCAGCTCACTGCCCCACCATTGAGGCAGAAAACAAAACCGGATTGCGATTTGGAGTCATCTTTGTCTGTTTGAAAACTAGCATCGGTGTAACCCTTTACAAGGAGCTCATCTTCGCCTCCAAATATTAGGAACATATCCTTAGTTCTTCTCAAGTACTTAAGGATACTCTTTACAATTGTCCAGTGAGGTTCACCGAAATCTGACTGATACCTGCTCGTAACACTTAGAGCAAAGAAAACATCTGGGCGCGTGCAAAGCATAGCATACATGATCGACCCTATGGCTGAAGCATAAGGAATCGTACTCATCCTCTTTTGCTCATCAGGTGTCGTAGCACATTGACTCTTGCTTAGAGTAATGCCATGTGACATTGGCAAGAAACCTTTTTTGGAATCTTGCATATTGAACCGATTCAGTATCTTGTCAATGTACGTGTCTTGGCTCAATCCAATTAGCCTTTTTGATCTATCTCTATAGATCCTAATACCCAGAATATAAGCCGCCTCTCCTAAATCCTTCATCGAAAAACTCTTTTTCAATGAGGTTTTAACGGCTTCAAGCATTGGAATATCATTTCCGATCAGTAATATGTCATCCACATATAGGACCAGAAACACAAGTGCGCTCCCACTAGCCTTTTTGTAAACACAAGGCTCATCTTCATTCTTGATGAAGCCAAACCCTTTGACTACTTCATCAAAACAAATATTCCAACTCCGAGATGCTTGCTTCAATCCATAGATGGACCTCTGAAGCTTACATATATTCCCAGCATTTTTAGGATCGACAAAACCTTCAGGTTGTGTCATATACACATCCTCACTTAGATGTCCATTAAGGAAAGCGGTTTTGACATCCATTTGCCATATCTCATAGTCATAATATGCGGCAATTGCTAGGAGAATCCGAACAGACTTTAGTATTGCGACGGGCGAAAAGGTTTCCTCATAGTCAACACCTTGAATTTGTCGGAAACCTTTCGCCACCAATCGTGCCTTATAGATGTGAACATTTCCATCCATATCTAATTTTTTCTTAAAAATCCACTTACAGTCGACAGGTCTTACACTGTCAATCTGATCGACCAAGTTCCAAACTTGATTATCATGCATGGATTTTAACTCGGATTCCATGGCTTCAAGCCATTTGTCGGAGTCGGGTCACATCATTGCTTCTTTGTAGGCCAAGGGCTCATCATTTTCCATCAATAATACATGGCGCTCCTCCGTAATAAGGAGGTTGAGCTTGTCAGTAGCGCGACGTGCCCTTATAGACCTTCGTGGGGCTGGTGCCTCAACTACGGGTTGTGCAACATCTTGCACATCCCGTGGATCTTCAGTGGGTGCTGAAACAGTTTCGGGTGTTTCCTGAATTTCTTCAAGTTGCACCTTGCTCCCACTAAATCCTTTTGAGAGAAACTCCTTTTCTAAGAAAACACCATTGCGAGCGACAAACACTTTGCCTTCCGCCTTATTGTAAAAATAATATCCTTTGGTTTCCCTAGGATACCCCACAAAGAAACATTTGTCTGACTTTGGAGTGAGCTTATCTGACATCAAACGTTTGACATAAGCCTCACATCCCCAAACTTTGAGAAAAGATAATCCGGGACGCTTCCCAGTCCATATCTCATATGGTGTCTTCTCAACAGACTTACTTGGAACCCTATTCAGTGTGAACGCAGCAGTTTCAAGAGCATAACCCCAAAATGACAATGGAACATCAGCTTGGCTCATCATGGACCTAACCATGTCCAACAAGGTTCGGTTCCTCCGTTCGGATACCCCATTCCATTGAGGCGTTCCGGGCGGAGTTAGCTGCAGAATAATTCCACATTGCTTCAAATGATCACCAAATTCAAGGCTCAAATATTCTCCTCCACGATCAGATCGCAGAAATTTAATTGTCTTGCCTAATTGATTTTGTACTTCATTCTGAAATTCTTTGAACTTTTCAAACGATTCAGACTTGTGCCTCATTAAGTAGATATAGCCATATCTACTAAAGTCATCAGTGAAAGTAATTAAGTACTGAAAACCACCTCTGGCTATTGAGCTCATTGGTCCACATACATCAGTATGTACAAGTCCCAACAAGTCACTCGCCCTCTCACTCTGACCAGTGAAAGGCGCTTTGGTCATCTTTCCAAGCAAACAAGACTCACATGTGTCAAATGATTCAAAATCAAATGAGCTTAACAATCCATCTTTTTGGAGTTGTTCAATGCGCTTCTCATTTATATGACCTAAGCGACAATGCCAAATAAAAGTGGGATTCAAATCATTTGGTCTAAGCCTCTTAGTATTAATGTTACAGACAGATTTATCCTCAAGATCAAGAACATATAATCCATTCACCAATGGACAATGAGCATAAAAAATACCATTGCAAAAGATAGAACAACGTTTGTTCTCAATTACAATCTTAAAATCACCAACTTCTTCCAAACATGAAGAAGAAATAATGTTCTTGCTCAAAGCAGGAATGCAATAACAATTATTTAATTCCAAAACTAATCCGGAGGGTAGAGACAAGTGGTAGGTGCCGACCGCCAACACCGCAACCTTTGCGCCATTGCCGACCCGAACGTCCAACTCGCCTCTTGCAAATCTTCTAGTCTCACTTAGACCCTGCAACGATTTGCAAGTGTGAATCATCGATCCAGTATCAAATACCCATGATTCACTAGAAGATAATGCAATATTTATTTCTATAACTTTATACCTGAAGTGGAAGTCTCACTTCCCTTCTTCTTCTTCTTTTCTTCCAAGTACTTCTTGCAGTTCCTAGACCAATGTCCCTTTTCATGACAGTGGAAGCATTCATCTTCAGAAGTAGGGCCAGATTTGGCCTTAGGTGTTGGCTTTAGCTTAGAGCCCGAGGACTCACCACCGGAACTCTTTTCCTTGCCTTTACCTTTGGGATTAGGAGGCGTCCAACGCTTCCTCTTTTTGTTCCCCTTCTGAATCATCATCACATGATTGGGATTCTTCTTAATGCTCTCCTCTGCTGTTTTTAGCATCCCATGCAACTCACTCAATGTTTTATCCAAGCCATTCATCTAAAAGTTCATGATAAAAGGCTCATAGCTCGCCGGGAGCGACTGGAGAATAACATCAGTAGCCAAGTCTTGGTGAAGTTCAGAACCAAGTCTATCCAAAGTCTCAATGTAACCAATCATTTTGATCACATGAGGACTGACTGGGCTACCTTCTGCCAGCTTGCACGCAAACAAGGACTTTGAGATATTGAACCTCTCAGTCCTGGCTTGGTTCTGAAACATCCCACGCAGCCCCTCGATCATGGTATGAGCATCTGCATGCTCATACTGCTTCTGCAGATCAGGGGACATGGTGGCGAGCATCAGACAGCTGACATCAAGTGAGTCATTGCAGTGCTTCTCATAAGCTCTGCGATCAGCAACAGTTGCATTGTCAGGGAGATCATCAGGATATGGCTGCTCAAGAACATACTCCTTTTTCTCTTGTCTGAGAACAATTCTCAGATTGCGGTACCAATCAATAAAGTTTGTTCCATTCAATTTTTCTTTCTCAAGAACAGAACGCAAATTGAAAGCGGAATTGTTACTGGCAGACATGATCTACAACATTAAAGTAAAGCAAGATTTCAGCACTAAGTTTATGTAAAGACTTTCATTAACTGATTTAACAAAAGACAACCTACTATATCAAAGTCATCTTCCCTCTAATGACATATAGTAGTTCAAGATCCATAATCACTAAAATTCTAGTGAGCTTTAGCATCACGGCTAGAAAAGTAGTGATACAGGTAAGTAACAAATTACTAATCACATCTCTATGCGACTCTTGTTTGTTGGGTGGCATCCAATGCCCCGGCCCCAACCCTATGCCTTAAAGCCCAAAACTGTTTTGATAGCTTTGCTGAGTAAACCAATACTATGCTTGTGAATGTCCGACATCCACCCTATACAAAAGTGATAGCTGAGGGTACTCTACTTTGGTAAACCTACCACACAACGATCAAAATTTATAGGTGCAGCTATTGGTAAAAGGCATCAAAAACTCAAACTTTTCTGAGGGAAGCTATTCTATCATGATTAAAGCATCCACCATATGTAAAAGCATGAAAGAATAGTATGACAGGAAAATAAATATCACAGGCATATAATCATATTATATTGTGAATAGTATGGCCTCTTGCATCACAATGGGCTCCATCGCCATGGCTCCAAGGTGACCTCCATTGCCATCAGTCCTGTCTTGTGGTGATCATCATCGCCATCATGATTGAAACCTCCATGAAAAGATACTAAGCTACTACATCTAATAGCTAGTGAAATAATTACATGAGGATTCAAACATCACAAGTCGACACGCAGGTCGTTATACAATAATGGTGCAACCTCAACCCGGTTGTGTTAACTTGCGACACGCAGGCCGCACAAATCATCACATACATCATCACATGACATTGAGGCCATACCATTCACATCACACCCTGCAAAAACAAGTTAGGCGTACGACGTGTTCTACCAAAGTAGCGCTTGGGAAGCCGCTACAGCGAGAAAGCAACGGCGGTCCCGCTGGTGATTACACAGATCGCATCTATGGAATCCCTATGAAAATCTCATCAGAGTGATCGCATCACCTCAAATCCGAGCCATTCATAATGCCTCAATTTTCACTAGGTCAATCACCTTGACCGTGCAAACTTTGCACTTGAGAAGACTGCATCTACACATGACCTTGATCTGTTGGTTCAATCTGCTGACTATGCACACAGTTAGTCCCGATGGTGATTCCAGCCGGTAGGGACATGTCGTATGCATAACAGAGAAAGAACACAAACTAATCTTTTATCACATGCCGCGCAATCAACTCGCTCCAGTTTTAACCCCTTATGACCAATTGATCTAATCAAACCGTGCAAAAGTAATAGATCCAATCTACTACAACAACATATCACCTATATGCAAAAGATCTAGACCAAAAACTACGCAAGATGGCTCTGGTACCACTGTAGGGAAACGGGTAGGCTACGCTAGCATTACTACAGAATAAACCCAAGATACTTGCGAGTAGAAGATCATAGATCGTTACCACTAGACGCGCAGCACAGCGGAAGAAGTCGCGCGTCGATGTAGAGGAAGTAGTCGATCACGTCCCACGAACCGAGCTCCTCGTACTTGATCCCAGCAGCCGATCAGCGCAGCAGTCGCAGCAGCGCCTCCACGGAGTCCACACGTACGGGGATGAAACGCCGGGCGTCGGTGTGCTAGCACCGCACGCACAGCAAGGGCGGCGGCCGAGAGAGAGGGAGGGGCGGCGGCTAGGGAGGTGGCGCGGCTCAGGTCCTCGCCCCCCTAGCCCCTCCCTCATATATATAGGGCGTACTAATGGGCTTCTATCTCATAGGCCCATTAGTAACCCTAATCCCTCTTGGATCAATATCCACTTGGGCCTTTAAACTGTATTGTGATGATGGGCTCTTGGGCATATCACCAACATCAACTTCCCCCTCTCATGTCGATGGCGTGCGCCAAACCATCCACTGAAGGCAGATTGTCTGAACACTCAGACAAGAGTACCGTCTCCTACAAGACAAGGACGAACGCGCTCAGGAGCGGCAACCACGGACCACGGGTCCGGACCCCCGCGGGCAGGTCCCGAATCTCCGCGGGCCGGACCTGGGCCTCTACAAGTGGAAGCCGGACCTCCAGGAGGCCTGAGTCATCGAGCCAGCCAAAGGACCCGGACTCAGCACCCTATTTGGATAGGAGTCCGGAGCCCTCGCAAGCCCCTGTGGGCGCGGCCGCCGACCCCAGGGTCCGGCGCCGCCACGTGTCCCACAGGGCCGGCCTTCGGTCCTCCGCTCCCCGCTTGGACGACGAGTCATGATGACTAGCTACTAACTGGAGTAACAGTGCACGCTGTTACAGCGGACTGAGTCAGTAGTTCGGCGCTTCATCATGACCTCGACGCGCGGCTCCAGAGGCTAAACTCTACTTCGACAGGACAGCTCAAGACCATCCCTGTTCAGAAGCTACGCACGGAAGCCGACGACAAGATCTCCGGATCTGAGGCATTGAAAGTCAAAGTGTAGTTTATAATACATCGCCGGGCCCACCTGTCGGGGTCCCGCTCAGTGTACTGCTCCCCTTGGGCTTATAAAAGGGAGAGCACGCACAGTAGAAGAGGAGGTTCTACAATTTTTAACATATGCAGAGACAGTCATAGCTCCTCCCCCAGTTTGCACACAAGCCCAAGCAATACATCACACAGTGGACGTAGGATATTACGCTCCGGCGGCCCGAACCACTCTAAATCCTTGTATGCTTCCGTGTTCTTACACCTCTAGATCGAGCATTCCTTGACTGCCCCAAGCACACCCTACACTTAGGATTAGGCGGGTGCATTCCGCCACCCGGCTATGGTTTTCCACACCACGACACACATCGAGCGGAGAACAATTCCAAGCAAACCACGCGGCACAAACCAAGCAAAGATTGGCCTTGTTTGGTTATGGCCATTCTAGGAAATAGTAACATTTTGACTGTTAGTTACGGTGTTAAACAAAGACACTTTATAAAACCAACTCCAAAACTCCTGCGCTAGGAACCCTGAAGAATCTAATGAGGCATTTGACCGCGCGATTTGATGATGGTTACTGTAGCACTACTATAGCCGATCATCAATTAATTACCGTCGTTAGATTCGTCGCGAAAAGTTGCACTTATCCCTAAAAATTTTTTGCAAATAGACTTCATTTAGTACTCCATGCATGCAAAATTCTCTTTAAAAAAACGTATTCTAGGAGTACAAGAATGAAACCAAACGAGGCCCTTGCCAACCAGCAGTAAAACATCTATACTAGATCAAGATTACTTTTATATTCAAAAGAAAAGATCAAGATCACTTGGTCGAAAGGGCCTCCAATCTAATGGTTCCAAGAGTCATAGTAACATCTCTATTTATAGGTTCGACTCCATATGAGAACAAATATTTTAGAATTTAACCAAGGACGTTATGCTTTCAGTAGTAGGCGATGTTCCGATCAACGTCGAACGCATATAGTTACTTTATCAATTTTTATAATTTGTCGGAAGATGCTAATAGAGTTAGGATTTATGTTAATCCATTCATAGAGGTGAGTGCGGTAATTTTATCAATCTCAAGAATTTGTCAGTGCAGTTTTAAAAGATACTTATAAGGGTAGAGTTTGAGTTCGTAAGGATAAGAGCAAGATTAATAGATTTCGCCCGCTGCCGGCGTATAGCAGTGCCACATCATCCATCCAAGATAACTTTTGTTTTCTTTATTCATCCGTTCCTTGTGCCATTTAATGCTCATCGTCCCTCTGAACCAATAGAAGCAGGAAGATCGCTAGTCGCCCGCTCAAAGCTGGCGTTCTGCAAATTGCTCGCTCCATTCTCTCTCCTCTCTTCTCACTGCTCCACATACGATTCCGCCGGCTCGTCGCCAGCCATAATATACTAGAACATTGCGCGGCGTTGCCGCGCAGAAATATGCCCTCCAGTTTAGGTTTATTTTAAAAAATTGAACTGCAAAAAGTCCGGGGGGATTTTCGTAAAATTGGTAGACTGCGGGGGTTATTTGGTATATTTGGTGTCGACGGAGTACCGGTCGATTACTGAAAAGTTCAAGGGGGTTTTCATAAAATTGATGGACTTCAGAATCATTTTAACAAAGTCTAGGGTTTTTTTTACAAAATTCACGGAGTATGGCACGATTACTAAAAGTTCAGGGTTTTTTTTGTAAAGTAAGGCTCCACGAAGTCCGAGGGGTTTTCCGTTAAATTGATGGACTCCATGTTCATTTTAACAAAGCTCGGGGTTTTTTTTTTACAAAATTTACATCCCTATCTATTCCTGACCATCGGATCGCGATCCGACGGCCGGTGTTTTCGGAGCCCACGTGGCCCCTTTCCCTGGCCGCGAGCGCGACCAGGTTTAAGTAAAGAAAGATGTTCTAAGTGTGTTGTGATTATTTAAGTTGTAGTGTGTAAAATAAAAAAACTTGGGGAGCCGGATGCGCTGGGCCGCCGCGCAGCAGTCCGGTAGGCCATAGGGGTGGTGTCGTAGCGTCGGTGCCTATAGGTACTGTATTCTCCCTCTTTCTTGTTTGGCGCTTCCAGAGCGTTCTTGTATCCGCTATATCCGCTGCAAGCAAATTCTTTGAATCGTGGAGTGTCTACCCTGTTTATTTTCATGGATTTTTTTACTCTTTTCACGTAAAAAGGAATTAATCCATTTATAAAATCTTTTTTTACAGATGAGTGCTAATTCGCAAGATGAATCTAATGAGCCAAATTAATCCATAATTTACTACAATGATGTTACAGTAACTATCCACTAATCATAGATTACTATACTTCATTAAATTCATCTTGCAGTTTAGCGTTGAGGTTCTTCAGTTTTTGTAATTAGATTTCATATAATACTTATAAATACTAAAAAAAATTCTTATATAATATGATCTAAAATTTAGCTCTTGAATTCAAACAAGTGCATGCTCACCGGCGGCGATGCCGCATCTGATCCCATCCACACTGGCCAGCAGGCAGAATAAGATTAGAGTCCTATTTTTTTAAGGCCCGGCCTTTACATTATCTAGACAAAAAATTAAAGCCCTTTACCCCCATATCAGATCAGATCAATTGCTGTATGTATTCAATAATCTGTATCTGTACGTAATCTGTATCTGTACCTAAAGCACTGATTCCTATCCGTCCCCTCCCCTCCGCTAACATGGGAGCCCAGACATACACCGCGTTGTACTGAAAGTGGACGATCAAGATGGCGCGGGAGGCCACTGCTGTACGACCCAAGCGCAGGCGCGGCGCATGGGGTTCCGGACGGATGAGTTGACATTAGCTCGTTTAGTTAGCAAAATTTTTTAGACAAATTTTTTTAGCACTTTTTTCAACACTAATTACGAATATTAAATATAGTTTAGTTATAATACTAATTACATGGATGAACGGAAAATCGCGAGGCGAATCTATTAAACCTAATTAATCTGTTATTAGAGGTTGTTTACCGTAGCACGACATTGTGTAATCATTACATAATTAGATTCATTAGATTCATCTCGCGATTTCACCTGAGGGTTATTTTTTTAGAATTGGGAATATATATTAAACATATTCCAGCTTCTGTATCGATTGATACATATAGCTGTTCAAAACTACAATCCACACAGCAACAAGCGTCCGAGCGAAACAAGACAGAGTAGCAGAAATAAAAGAGACTAAAAATGCTTAGACATAAGCAATCCGATTAATGAAAGGCCATCCATTCGAAGCGAAGATTTCCATGGCAGAACACTCAAGTGCGCGACACCCCTCTAACACCAACGGTCTTTCCTCTTCTTTTTGCAGCAACGCCCAAAACCGGATCCAATAAGTTCCTCTGAACAGCACCTGCAGAGACGAAGAAACTCACGCACAGTTAAAAGTAATGTCATTTCGAGTTAGCCAGATTGCTCATAAGATTGCACATGCTCCCACTAAGGCCTGATATTTATGTTGTTTTCTCAGCCCATTCAACCAGTAAGTGAACATATGATTCACATTTAACGGCATAGGTAAATTAAAAACAACACTTATCAGTCTCCATAAGAATTTAGCGTTGTGGCAATCGAAAAAAAGGTGTTGTATTGTTTCATTAAGATTACAGTAACAACATTTTAAACTCCCTTTCCATCGCCATCTAGCTAAATTATCTTTAGTGAGAGTAACCCCTTTAATCAAGTACTACATAAAAATCTTAATCTTGAGAAGCAATTTAAGTTTTCAGATAATATGATTATGAGGTATTATATTAGTGGTTGTTATTGCCCTATCCATAGATTGCACTAAAAACCCCATTCTGAAGCAGGGACCACATAAAAGTGTCACTTTGATCTTGTAGCTGAATATCCATTACTCTAGCCACCAGTTGGTGCCACAAGAGTAAGTTGTTAGCCACTAGAGATCTATGAAAAGAAACACTTAGTGGAGTCGAGGTTAGAACATGGCTGACTAACACAGATTTTTTCCTGGCAATGTTATACAGGGTCGGGTATTGATTTTTAAGAGGTTCATTATCAAGCCAGGAGTCTTCCCAGAATCTGATCTGAGACCCATTACCCAACTTAAATTTGCCCCATCTCATGAACTCAGATTTGACACTCATGAGACCCGACCAAAAATGTGAATCTCCACACAAGTGTTCAACCTGAGTAAGAGATCTGAACCGAAGGTATTTCCTCCTAAGCAGAGTTTGCCACACCCCTTTTCATTTATTAGCTTAAAAAGCCATTTGCTTAGCAAACATTTATTTTGTGCATCTAGATTTAAGATTCCCAAACACCCTTGGTCTTTTGAGCAGCAAAGGACACTCCATCTTGTCAGCCTATACTTTTTTTTATGTTCGTTACTTTGCCAAAAAAAACCTAGATTTATAGAAATCTAGCTTTTTTAGAACCTCACGAGGAACTTCAAAGAACAAAATCATAAACAACGGTAAGTTGCTAAGCACAGAGTTAATAAGGACAAGCTTTCCACCAGCAGAAAGCAACTTCCCTTTCCATCCGCTTAACCATTTTTGGAATCTTTCATCAACTCCTTTCCAATCTGAATTTTGAAGTCTTCTGTAATGCATGGGTATTCCTAGGTATCGAAACGGAAACATACCTTGGCTGCAGCCAAAGATTTGTTTATATTCCATTTGGACAGCTGGGCCTCCCCAAAACAGAATAATTTGCTTTTATGAAAATTAATCTTAAGGCCAGACAGTTGTTCAAAAGCACATAGTAAAAGCTTGAGGTTTTTTGCCTGTTCAAGATTATGTTCCATAAAGAAAATTGTGTCATCTGCATATTGCAAAATAGAAAGACCATCATTGATTAAATGCGGGACTACTCCCTTGAACTGCTGGTTTTCTTTGGCTCTCTCAATTAATATTGCCAGCATGTCAACAACAATATTAAAGAGTATGGGAGAAAGAGGATCTCCTTGCCTAACTCCTTTTCTCGTTTAGAAGTAGTGCCCAACATCATCGTTTACTTTTATGGCTACCGAACCTTTGGTTATCACTTGATTAATCCAAGCACACCATTTCGTTGAAAAGCCTTTCATTTGCAACACTTGTTGAAGAAACGGCCATTTCACCTTGTCACATGCTTTTTCAAAATCAAGTTTTAAGATAACCTCATTTTTCTTTTTCTTATGCATTTCATGAATTGTTTCATGTAGAATGACCACTCCCTCTAGGATGTGCCATCCTGGAATGAAAGCTGTTTGAGATGGTCTTATTATTTTTTGAGCTACAACGGATAATCTATTCATGAGTACTTTTGTAAAAATTTTGAAGCTAGCATTTAAAAGACATATTGGCCTGTATTGTTGCACTTTGGTGGCATCCTCCTTTTTCGGTAATAGGGTAATCACACCAACGTTCAAACTATGTAAAGGCAACTCACCCCTGTGGAATTCTACAAACAGCTGAATCAGGTTAGCCTTAATAGTTTCCCAAAAAAAAATGGTAGAACTCCGCTGGGAATCCGTCCGGACCAGGTGCCTTATTGTGTTCCATTTGGAACAATGCATCCCTAATTTCCTTTTCAGAGAACTCATCACAGAGAAATTTATTTTCTAATTGAGACACCTGAGGAATGTCCTCCCTAGTGTCCTCATTTAGAGAAAAATCATTATGCTCTGGCTCTCCAAAAAGATTTTTATAGTATTCAGTGATATAAGTTTTAAGATTATCATGACCTACAATAGTCCCCTCATCTTGTTCTAGCCGAAAGATCCTAGTTTTACGATGTCTACCATTAGCTACAAGCTGAAAATATCTCGTGTTGGTGTTCCCTTGCAAAAGTCTGGTAGCTTTAGATCTCTGGAACCAATAAAGTTCCTCTTCTCTAAGCAACCCAGAAAGCTCCGCAGACAAAACACGTTTGTGTTCCAACTCTTGTGGTGATAACAGAGTGGATTCAGCTTTTCTATCACTCTAAGCAACCCAGAAAGCTCCGCAGACAAAACAGGTTTGTGTTCCAACTCTTGTGGTGATAACAGAGTGGATTCAACTTTTCTATCTAAGATATCCAGCTGTTGGAGGAGGAAACTTTTCTTACCGGGGGTTATGGAATAGGTTTTGTCAGTTATCCACATTTAACACTCTTGATTAGCGGTCAAATGTTTGAAGTACTGTAGCGTGTGAAATTTTTGGGGACTAAACGTTCGAAGTTACTGTAGCTCCACGCGTTTGACCTAAATGAAGAGGGATTAAAGTCAGAGTAACCATTTCCTGGCTGACTGGGAGGCTGGCTGGCCGGCTGCAGTGGCGCGCGGCGCGGCGGAGTTGAAGTCATCAGAGAGTGAGATGTTACCAGGACGCCCGGTAGTCTGAACAACTCTGGTGTGCGTCATCCTCTGATGAAGTTTGGAACAATCTCAAGGAACCAGCCTGTTCATTAGATAGAGTACATGAAGTGGACAAAGAATATACACATTCCACGCACCAGCAGAAACCTTATATAATTGCTAAATATTCCTCCATTTAACCCTGGCGGCCCTATTGGCTGCCTAGCTCTAAGCTCACTGAACTAAAACAACACGAACATTCTCTGTCCCCACCATCTATGCAAAAGGGTTTCCTATCGATACAGTGCCAACTGGTATGTTCCTGAATCAACAAAGCTGGTCTAAGAGAGTATCTTGAATAACGATCGACGGATCACAATGAAACAGGCAGTATGGTAGAGTGATTTACCGCAGCGGAGAGTTCGGGGCCTGCTCGACAAGGCACGGTAGTCCACCTGAAACATGCACATGTTGTTACAGTCATAGTGTCATACCCGGTGGCCTTGGTGTGAACATTAGAAAGATGATCGTTGATATATGCTGTCCAGGAAAGCATACCATGTGATGGTGGAACAAAAGCGCAAGAACTGCTGGAGAACCATGTTTCAGGTAAACCATCGACGAAAATTGAGAGATCTGGATTAGGCAAGGCCTCTTGCAATGAACTCATGTCCATGAACTGTAAAAGATGGAGCATGTCAGGAACTTGGATAGCAATTTTTAGTCCAGGATATTGATGGCAAGTTGGAAGTTGGCCATGCTGCGCATCACTGGATACAGGCTGCAGGAAAAAAAATACTATTTCGGAATACAGTCAACTTCTACAGTTACACAATTCTAACTATTCTAACTACCATCTGATCCCCGTCACAGCTATAGACATGACTGGTGCAAGTAAAATACAACTCTGGAAATTGGAGGGACTTCAAAAGTCACCACAAATTATGATGGTGTATGTTTGAGTTGTTATTTTTCTTAATTTCTATACTATCAGACCTTTGACAATAAGTTGTTTGTGCTGAAGTCACATGACTGGCATGACTTTCCAGCTGTTGCAAACATACATCAACAGTGTTCTAGACCATTATCGATTTGCAGACTACCAGCACAGCATATATAATATTAACTTATACAGCAGGGAAATGCTTTAGGCTATATTGGCGTCACATTTTACAGTTAACTAGATTCTGCTGGCTACTGGGGCCATCTAGAGAAACCACTTAGCTGAAGGTAAGGTTAAAAAAATGATCAACCCAAGAAAAACTCCATCAATGGAAGGAAAAAGATGGCATTAGGATACCAGATCAGGGGTCCCCGAACGAGTGTCAAATGGAAGATCAAATGGATTAAGTGGCATATGCTCAGTAGAGGCTCCTTCCTGTAAATAAGAGGTAATCTATAAGCCCAAAATCAATCATGAGAGGAACTATGTACCAAAATCTAAATGGGATAGGAACTACAGAAGCCATATCACTTAAAGAATGGCAGATACCACAGATGGCTGTGCGGAAGCAGCAAGTAATGTATTAGGTGATAATCCATCCACCATTAATACTTCATTGGGATCATCATCATGAGATTCCTAAATGGAAGGAAATATCTTTAGTGCTGTTTTATTGATACCATAAAAAAGGGAGAGGAAAAGGTGTACCTTTGAAACTACAGAGCACATAAATGGGTTGCTGGTTGAAAGGGATATGTTCACAACATTCCTGTGGTTGTCAATTCGTGGCTGAGCATAGCGTTGATCATGAGAAACAACCCCATTAACATCATCAAATGAATGCCAGAGCTACAAATAAAAACAACCACAATATGAGTTAGAATAAAAACTAACCTAACAAGATTTTTGACAGCAAGAAAATAAACCACTTATTAATGAAATTCATGATTTAACCACCTGAGAAACATTGTCATCCACCAGCCCTTTAGGAACTTGCAATTTAGAAGTCATTAATGATATATCTCCCTTGGCAGTGTACTGTGTGCTAGCACTGGAAGCATCGAAAACACTCCAAGGCTGGTGTAGAAGAAAAGGTTGAAAATTCAAACATAAGATTTGAAGCACAAGACTAAGTTAATAGCATAAATCTTCATAAGAAGAAAATAAAAACTTGACTTGCGTGGGAAAGACTGCCCCCATGGCATTTTCTAAGAGAAGATCTCTCACGCAGGCCAAGAAAACCCGAAAACCCCTGAACCCCTGTCCCACCCTTACACAGGGGTGCCGTAGCCCGTACTGTAACCCATGTGAGAGCGGGCCGTTGTGGGCCAGGACCTATTTTTCATGTGCTTTGGCGTGTAGGAAGGCGAGGGGAGTTTTATAACCCCAGCTTGAAATTCGATTCCACAATGAGTCGAACTCAGAGGACCTAAGGAGTGCTACTGAGGCCACCTAACCAGTCCGGTTAGGCACCCATTTGCTCATAAGAAGAAAAATGATTTCAAACATTTCGAAAGGAGCACACGTCAACTTCATTTTATTGAGAACACATGTTGACATAAAAAAACATATATAGGAAGAGCAAGCCTAGGTCAACGAAAATGTTTCTCACCTGGGAACTGCCTGTATCAGGAGATGTAGCAGTAGACTGATTGGTAACCGAAACGTTATCCTTAGAGCTCTGGAACCATGTTGGCTCATCATTTGATTCAAAGGAAAACAAATCATGACTCAGAGCCTGTTTATTGGTGCTGGTGGCAGCAACATAAGAAATCCCAGCGACTGAAGGTTGCTTTTGTTCTGGAGGTGTATCAAATGTAGCCCACCCAGAATTGTCTATTGACGGAGCTGCTGGTATCAATATATCACCTGACAGAGTTTCAGTAGGCATATTTGCGAACAGATCTATAGGTTGTTCCAAGGTAGTTACTTGATGTTTCTTAGCAGCTGTGGAATTAACGTGATCTTGATTTGGGGCACTAATAGCATCAGAAAAGGCTATGAAACTTGGAGCAGCAGGGTTGGCGGATTTCGGAGCTCTTTGAACATTATCATCCTCAAAAATCAAATCAGATAAGCTTGACTTGCCTAATTTAGGAGAGATTGAATCTATGTTTCCTGCTGACATAGTTATCTGAAAGAGAGAGTAGAACATTTATTTAATGCGATAATAAATGAAAGTTGATGGTTTACAAGAAGACAATACATCTCCACCCACCTGTGAACTAGTGAGTCCATAAGAACTCTGTTGATTTGATTGATCTTGTAGAACAGGGGCGCTGAAACACCCATTATCAGGAAAATTAGGTGATTGTGGTGCAGTTCTAACTGTATCACTCATGCTTGACCCTGAGCAATTGGAAGTCCTTGATCCACAACTCTCACCAGCATATCTGTCCTCAGACATTCTCTCATGCAGGCTATGTGAACTGTAAGCAAATCCAGAAATCTTCCCATCAAGCCCCCAATCTGAGCCAGGCTTCCTACTAAGAAATGCGGATTGTTTGCCATTGCGTTGCTCTTCATACTGGTAATCATAAGGTGGGCTCTGTGAAAATGAATGGTAGGAACTTGCCCTTCTATGTTCTTCTTCATGGGCCTTTTGGTTCTGAAAGATTGAGTATAGTTTACTTAAGAGTTCAGAAGGATGCGTTGCTGCCACATACTCTAGGAAAGGTACATTATATGAAGACTTTCCTTAATGAATAAAACATAATTGAACTTTAATCACAGATACACCTCCTTAAGTATTCAGTGACATCTACGGATATAGCAACAGGCTTGTGAATCCGCTGACAGTCAAAATCCAAGAGTGATAAAGGATAGTTTTCAGGCAGATAAGAGCTAGACTTCTAAGACCCAACCAAATTTACCAGTTTATCTCTTGGAGGCCTTTCAGAAAATCTCCCACCAGCATACCTTCTCTCCACATAAACAGCTTTTATGAATTCCCTAAGATTGCCAATGTTGCTGCAACAATAGGTTTTAGTCAGAGATGTGTTTGATATGTATTACCACAACAGATAACAGTGACTGGATTCTTCTTTACCTGCTATCAGGTAGCCTCATTTTCTGGGTATCAAAGTCCTTCAAGAACGATTCTCTGGCTCGCTGCATCAATCGATTGAAGAGTTAGAACATGAACAAAAAGAGCATCCCCTAGCCGCGAACAGCAGAACGAAACCAGCAGATGGCTTCACCTGGTTCCCACCCTTCTGGAGAGCCTCGACCTCTTGTGTGCTGAATGTGGACATGGACACGGATTTCACACGGTGCGTGAACTCACGACTACAAGTGCATCGATATGTTAGGATGACAGAAGAGATCAGAACGCCAGCATGCGCGAATGAAACTAGCTAACCCCATCCTTATTCAAAAAGTGAATTCGATAGATTTAACAAAGCAGCTAATGTTTTTTTATTGCAGTAACAGATGAGAGCAATCCTGGCTGTGTTTAGATTCGTAAAATGGTGGTAAAAAGGGTCACATCAGACACTGTAGCACACTGTAGCACTTTTTGTTTGTTTGTGGTAATTGTTGTCCTATCGTGACCTAACTAGGCTCAAAAGATTCGTCTCGTCGTGTACATCAAAACTATGTAATTAGTTTTTTTATTTACTTATATTTAATGCTTCATGAGGCAAAAGATTTGATGTGATAGGTAAATAGTAAAGTTTGGAGAGAGAAATTTTGAATCTAAACACAGCCCCTGTAAACTTGCGAAGTACGCTGAAACGGTCGACTACTACAACTAAAATGCATCGCTGGTACTCTATGAATAACAAGAGACACGGATGAGCACGCATGTAAGCAATCCATGACAGGAGCGGAGAAGGCAATGCAGCACTCACTGGATGCCGCTGCAGGAGACGCAGACGAAGGTCCAGAAGCTGGTGCACACGTACTGCGGCCCCTGGATCAGAGTCATAGCCACGCCACATAGATATTGAGTAATAAGCAACGAGCGCCGCCAGGGGATCAGAAGCAGCAAGCAAAGCCACGGGCCACGCAGAAGGACGGAAACAGATAGAGCCCTTACGAGGCCGTTGCAGTTGACGCATCTGCGGTTGGGCGGCAGCTTGAGGAGCCCCCGCACGATCCGCTCGTTCCTCTCCTCCTCCTTCCTCGACGCGGCCACCATCGCCTCGCCTCGCCTCGCGCCGCGCTCTGCGGGAGCGGCTTCGGACGGAGAGCTTCAGCCTGGTGGATTGCCGCGCCGCCCGCTGCTCCCACCCCCCCGGAATCGAGCGCGAGGCCCCGGCCGGCAATCCCGCAGCGGGCTCCGGGCGATTCCCGCGAGTGAAGAGCGGACGCCGGGAAATCGGAGGGAGCAGGATTATTCCAGCGGAATGCGTGCGTGTTCTTTTTCCAGCGGAGGAAGCAGCAGGCAGGCAGCAGCGGAAGCGAGGCGGGCGGGGGAGTGGCGTTCGGCCTGTCCGCTGGCTCGGCGTTGGGGCGTTCGTTTCGAACTGGACTCGCCGGCGACTGGCGAGGGGGAGATAATGCCAGGGTGTGACGTGTAGTACGTTGGTGTAGGTGTAGCTGCAACGAGCAGGTACAGCAACGGGCGAATCGCCCGCCACATCACCTGCACCACTGAGGTGGAAGAAAGAACCATGCGCTTGTCGCCGCTTCCGTCGCCGAGCTCATGCACTGTTTATTCACTGCTCGGCCACTGTTTGTCCACTGTTCATTGTACTGTTGTACTGTTTATCCACTATTCACCCGCGCGCAAACAGTGCAAGAGCCGAGCGGCTTGTCGCCTTACTCTTAAAGCCCCGTTTAGTTCTCAAAATTTTTCATATGCTATCCGTCACATCGAATCTTTCGAAAGCATTAAATGTAGTTAAAAAAATAACTAATTGCACAGTTTAACTGATTAGCACGAGATGAATTTTTTAAATCTAATTAGTTTATGATTAGACATTATTTGTCAAGTAACAACGAAATGTGCTACAGTAACTTTTCGCCAACTTTTTCCGAACTAAACGGGCCCTAAATTTTTAAACAGGGCCATTTTTGCCCCTAAACCAAATTGCCCGTGATGTTTGTCCAACGGAGGCACGGCAAAGGGAGCCAGCAGCCAATTATCCCCTTTTCTAGATTCCTTTCCTTTTTTATTAAAAAAATGTTGTCCGCATTGCTCTGCTTGATTTTTAAACATTGGGCTTCGCCTTTTGACTGACTTCAACAAGGATATGCAAATGCATATATCCTTCCGCCGCGGCACTGTGCATCGACGAACGGTGCTCCAACAGCACAGGCAAACGGCGAGCCATTTTGTTTCGCGAGGAGAGAGGAGAGCTAAAAATGAATCTCCTCCCTCCTCCTATGCATTTCTCCGCTGCAGCTCGGCGGGCGTGGGGCGGTGCGGGGACGGCGCGGGGGACGGCGACCAGAGGCCCTTGAGCGCGCGCCTGGCGCCGGCGTAGGAGCGGTTGAGCTGCGCCGCCATGGCAGCCTCCCGCTGCAGTTCGGCGGGCGTGGGGCGGCGCGGGGGACGGCGACCGGAGCCAGGCGAACTTCCATCGTATCCGCGACGACGTGGACGAGCACCGGCTGAGGCGGGGTGGTGCACGGCACGTGGTGGCGCGGGGACGGCGACGGCCCGAACCCCGCGGGGGGCGGCGCCGTAGAGCGCGGCGCTGGTGGGCGTGAGCGGCCTCGCCCCCTCCCTTGCTTGATGGCCAGCCCGGTGGAGGAGCGGAGTGGAGCTCCGCGGCGCGGGCCAGTCCCGCCGCGGTCGGCGGGCGCGAGCTGGAGCTCCCATGCTCCACCGCCGAGCTCGAGGCCGAGCCCGAGGCCGCACACCGGCCAAGCTCGAGGCAGGGCCCCCGCGCGCGCTCTGCTGGCCCGGCCGCCGCCACCGCCGAGCTCGTGGGAGGAGGGTTGCCGCGCCGCGCCGCCCACTACGGAGGAGGGAGCAGGGGCGCCACGAGGGACGGAGGGGCGCGCCGCCATGCCTCCGCGACCCGCCTATCCGCGGCCGACATCCGCCGTCGAGAGCCTTGCGCGGAGCAGGGGGAGAGAGGCCGGGCCGCTGCCGCCTTCGCCTCGCCGTCGCAGCATCAGCCGGAGCCTGCCGCGGCGGAGCAGGGGAGGCGGAGCCGGGCGCGTCGTCCAACTCGTCGTCATCCAACGCGCCAGCGAAGGAGTGGGGAGGACGACGGGAAGGTGGAGCTTCGGCCTGTCGAGATCTGGCGAGCAGGGGCCCGGCCGCCGTCCTTTAGGGGCTCCGGCGCGATTGGAGAGAAGGGGGGAGGGATGCGCCGGGGGGAGGGAGCCGCGGAGGGAGGTGGCCGGTGGCGGATGACGGAGGACGAGGCACGACGAGGAGGCCGAGGCCGGAGGAGGAGGTGGCCGTCGGCACCGGAGCTCGAGCGGGCGGGCCTCGCCCTCTCCCCACGAGCTCGCCGGATCCGGATTTTGCATCAGCTCTGTTGGAGACCGGAATTTTTGCGTGCTCCATCCAACTACTGTACACAAGGCAAACTCCTAATTGCCTCTCCGATTTTGCGTTGCATCGTTGGAGTCAGTCTAACTATAGGACATGTCAGTGCTGGTGGATGCATCCAGGGATGACCCATGCTGGCTGCAGGTACTGTACTTTGAGAGTGGACGCATGGATCTGTGAACATCGTGGAAAACAGCAATAACAAGTTAACAACGGCATCAACCCAAACCAACGGAGCCCGGATTCCCGTCCCATCCAGGGGGACCTTGCTTCCCTGAGCTGCGGCGAAACGCGGCAACGCTTGTCTTCTTCGTCGGAGCAAACTGTCTAGCACCAACGTTGTGGTCGGAACGTAAATTCCCTTGGAGTGCCTTAACTTTTCTTTTTAGATGATGGAAAGAATTCCGGTCTCTATCAAAACCAAGGGACACATAGCGGTAGAAAAAATAAATCAGGATGAAGCTTGGATCTACTGAACTGGCCAAAAGGCCGGCTCACCGGGTACGCGTGAGGTTTGGTGGTTGAACAGCTATAGCAATTCAGCGGCAGCCCCATCCCTTGTTAGGTGCGCGCAGATCAGAAGGTGGATGGGGCGTTGGCGCTGTTGGGTTTGAACTGGCACCACAGCTCGGATCATTTCGCAACCACCAGGATCAACTGGGAAGGTGCAACCACGTGGAACCAGATCCCATGGATGATGGATCCAACCAAGGGCGTGGTCCTTGGTTTGGTTAGAGTGAGTACTGCTGGCTAGATCTACCTCGGTTCTTAGCTGAGGTGGTATCAATCGATCTCATTAGGCGTGGATGAAGCCCCAGATTCAATGGTCTCTTTCCTTTTGTTGTTGACAAGAGGATCCGGTTTCGGGAAAAGAAAAATCCATTTGAAGAGGAGGGCCCAAAGCCTCAGATTGTTGTTTTGGTTTGTGGGTTGGAATTAGGCAATTTCAGCCCGATCAGGCCCATCCTGCCTGGCTTTGGCTCGGCCCGTCCTTCCAGACTGTAAACAGGCTCAAGCCTACCGAAGTCAAAGACAAGAAGGCCTCCCGCGCTATCTCTATTATTTTTTAAAAAAATAATATTTTCTTAATTCAGATAAATTAATTTGAATTCTAATCAGAATCTAAACAAATCAATAAGAGTTCCAGAACTAGAACAATTAATATCTCACTCAATTACATCTCGATCTGTAAATGAGTATAAAGTTAATAAGATTAATGGGACGATGTAGATCTATAATAATATTATCTGTAGTATGAGCACTGTACTGGTAAAGAAATAAAGAAGAGAAAGCTCGAGAAGGGCAAAAGGCCTGCTGGTCACGGTAGCAAGCAGCAGAAGGCACAGTGGCACGCGTCGTTCTCGCGTGCGACGCGACGCGCCGGTCACGTACGTGTCACCTCTCCCTGTCTCCCTAGACGAACCACACGCGTCCAACCCGCGGGGGCACGTGTCGCGCTCGTATCTCTCACGCCGGGTATATACACGCTCCACCCTTCCACAGCCTCCCCTCACTAACGTGCAGCGAACCAGGGACACTTCGAACACACTTACACGAACTAGTAGCTCAGGCCAGCCGAAAGGCACAAAGCACAGAAGACCACCGATGGCGTCGAGGCAGAACACCCGTGAGGCGCGCGCCGAGGCCGAGGCGCGGCGCGCCGTGGAGGAGCTGGCGCGGGCGCGGGACGAGCACCTGGTGCAGGCCGAGGTGAACGCCCGCTCGGCGGCCGACGAGATCGCGCGCTCCCGCGCCGACCACGGCGTCGCCGGGGCCGCCGGCGCCGGCAGCGGTATCCTGGGCAGCGTACAGGAGGGTGCCAAGTCCTTGGTGAGCGCCGTGGGCCGCACCTTCGGCGGCGCCAAGGACGCGGCCGTCGACAAGACCTCGCAGACGGCGCAGGCCACCGCCGACAAGGCCCGGGAGGCCAGCGACAGCGTGGCGCGCAAGACGAGCGAGACGGCAGAGGCCACCCGGAACAAGGTGGAGGAGGCGCGGGAGACCAAGGACGCCGCCATGGAGAAGGCACGGGAGACTAAGGACGCCGTGGCGCAGAAGACGAGCGAGACCGCGGAGGCCACCAAGAACAAGCTCGGGGAGTACAAGGACGCGGCGGCCGGGAAGGCGCGGGAGACCATGGACACCACCGCCGAGAAGGCGAGGGAGGCCAAGGACGTCACCAAGCAGAAGGCCGGCGAGTACGCCGACGCTACCCGCGGGACCGCGCAGGAGGCAAGGGACAGGTCCTGGGCCACCGCGCAGACCGCCGCCGACAAGGCCAGGGAGATGGCCGCCGGCGCCCACGACGGCGACAAGTACGTGCCCTTACCATCTACCACATCGGGAGGATCACTCTCGTTCTCGACGGACCCTTGACCGCGTGATGATTTGCATGCGTTGCAGGGAGCAAGCAGGACCAGGTCTGCTGGGCGCGCTCGGGAACGTGACGGGCGCGATCAAGGATAAGCTGACGATGGGCGGCCACGGAGCGGCGGGGCAGCACGACGTCCGGCTGGGCGGCGACGACGAGCGCGCGGCGAAGGAGCGTGCCGCGGAGAAGGCGGCGTCGGTGTACTTCGAGGAGAAGGACCGGGCGCTCCGGGAGCGCGCGGCGGAGCGGGTGGACCGGTGCGTGGACAAGTGCGTGGAGGGGTGCGCCGGATCGACCTGCGCGCACCGCCCCGGCAAGATGTGAGAAGGCGCGGACGTGGCGCGCGCTGGCCGCTACGTGCCCCCGCCACCGCCGCGGCCCCTGCATGGGCAAATAATAAACTGTTGCTAGTAGTAGTGGCCTAGCAGAGCTTCGTGTTTCAGTTCTCTTTTGGTGCTTTCCATGATGTTCAAATTTCACACTGCCTTTCAGCCTTTGTAAACCTTTGGTAAACGTTCACAAATGAGAAGCTCTGGAAGTAATATATACGGAATTTTGTGGCTCGTGTGTGAGGCTGTGTTTAGTTATAAAATTTCTCTCCTCAAATTTTACTATTTACCTATCACATCAAATCTTTTGCCTCATGCATAGAATATTAAATGTAGGTGAATAAAAAAACTAATTGTATAGTTTTGATGTACACGACGAGACGAATCTTTTGAGCCTAGTTAGATCGTGGTAGGACAACAATTACCACAAACAAATGAAAAATACTATAATGTGTTGTAGTGTCCAATGTGACTCTTTTTATCATTTTATAGATCTAAATACAGCCTGAGCCGAAATTCGCAGGCGTCATACGAACCGCCACCGTAGCTTAGATGTGGCGAATGCAGTCAGCAGCACTGCAGCAGAAGCGCATCGAATTAGCATCAGAGGCTAGGGCCGTACGTCGCGGCGGCTGTTCCGACTTCCGATTCCGCCGGCCTGCCTCCTGGGCGCGAGCAGGTCCGCCTTTCACCTTGCTCTGCGTGGGCGCGCGCTATCTCCCGCGTTTCTCTGCGAAGATAAGCTGCTCTCTCTTCTTCCTTGTACTAGATGTTGGGGATTGGACCTTCGGATAGATTTCCAGAGGTCGATCCCACCCTCGAAAGCGCTCCCTAACTTGTTTGCAGGGCTCCAACGAAGGAAGGCGAGTACATCCGAAGGGCGACCGTCGCTTGTGAGATCGCCCTAAGCCAGGGAACCCACCTTCGGGGGACCGAAGGATGCAACTGCTCGTCCGGGAGCACAAGCCAGGAGAACAAGACATTCGAAGGGACGGGAAAGATAACCTTCGGTAATGAAGGTGCCGACCGAAGATTTTGAGAGGGAACCTACCTTTCGAAGGAGGGACCAGCCAGGGACCTCGAAGCCCGAAGGATACCAACTACAAGATACAAGCCGGACGAGGGTTGCTGGACCTTCGATGGAATAAGGCGTGCGTGTAGAACGTGAATACGTGAGAAGGTCGGATTTGTACACCTCTCACCTTGTAATTTTACCCTGAAATCGTCTGTAAATGAGTTGTATATGAGTTGGAAGGGGGCAATTTGGGGACATCTGGCCGAGGGCCAGGGATATAAATAGCCCCCCATCGCCACAGTGTAAAGGGTTGAATTTTCTGGTTATTACTGGAGAATTAAGTGCGTACTTTCATTATCATTTTCATACTGTTCATGCTCCATGTTTGGGCATCTAAAAAGCAAAGATCTCAACAGCGGCGCCCACCGTTCTAGCTCGAAAAACAACCTTCGATGCCCCCAGCGAAGAGGAAAGCCCCCGCCGGCACCACTAGCAACTCCACTCAGCCTGGCCCTGTCCTCGACGGCTCTCCACCGCAGCATGAAGAAGCCAACCCACGAATTGAAGACATCACCACCGAAGTTGTTCTTCATGGAGATCCGGTTGAAGACAATGAAGACACCGAAGCTCATCAAATCCAATCCGCGGAGCTCATAGAAGCAGCACTCCAGCTCAAGGCCTTTGAAATGAAGAAAAGAAACATCAAAGCTCAGCTCGCCACCAAAAAGAGGGCACTGGACCAGGTGTAACACCCGAGTGTTAGACCTGGGAATTAACTAGCTAATGAGTGACCTAATTCTTCGGTTACGAATCGAGTCAGAAATCGATCCAAGCTCAGTTTTCGAATTCGGGAGTCGGGGGAAACCGGAACCTCCGGATTTGGACCCGGAACTTCCGCATACTCCGGACCTGGAAGTTTATATCACACGTTTTGATCCTTTTTGTTGTTCCCAAACGTTATAAACCGTTATTCACTCTCCTTTCTCGCCCTCCCCGTGCTCTCTCTCTCTTCCCAAGCCCTAAACACCAAATCCACCATCCCAAATCCATCTCAAGACCTCGAAAGGTGCAAATTGGCGTGGAGGATCATCCCTTCCAATCATTCCTCTCTGGGGTGGCTTCAGTTTTAACGGGGTGGCTTCAGTTTCAACTTGAGAAGGTACCCAAGCTAGGGCTAAATGGATTGATCGTTCTAGGATGTTTTAAGTGATTTCTTTTGGGTCAATTATCTTCTTATGAATCACTCTACTAGGATCTAGGAGGGTTTCGATTTTTGTGGGTTGGACTTGTCTCAATCAAAATTTCAGTTTTGGGGGCGAAAACTGTATGAAACCCGGAAACTCCAGGTATTAATCCGGATACTCCGAAAATTCCGGATATTCCGGATTGATGTCCGGATATTCTGGTTTTGTAGAATTGTGGACGTCGGGTTGTCTCGAGTAGTGGTTCGTGTATACGGTTTAGGTTTGTTTCAAAGTTACAAATCATACTGCATGCATTCTCATGTCATATGCATACGTGTAGACACTGCCGCTGAAGGAGCCGTGTACGAGGTGATCGCCGGGCCACAGGAGCAGCGGGGGCAAGTTCAGCAGGAGAATTGTGAGCACCCGGCCCAAGGCCCAGCTGAGCCCAATGTCGAGCAGCAGCCCGAAGGCAAGCCTCGGTGCACATCCTATTATTTGAAATTATGACACCTATATATATATTTATTACTTGTGCATTATGTTTCAGGAGTTGATTGGAACCCTAGTTGCATGATCCCTAGGTTTTCCTAAGTTATACTAGTATGTATAGGACGATAGAAATGCTATGCTTAATAGTTCTCGATAGAAGTCCAGTGACTTCTTGCGCTCGCGAGATATAGGATATTTAGAAGTCGAGTAATTTCCGGTTACTCGCGAGATATAGGTTATATACTTATCTACAGTACCTGAGTTGTTGAAATTGACATGGAAATATGAGACCGAGCGGGGAATGATGATGATGTATAGGTATGGCAGCAGGACAGGGTTCCTGGGTGTCTTAGCCCCGTCCGAGTCGAATGAGGACCGTACTGTTGTTGGCCCTGCTGATCATGTTTGAATTGTACTAACCGCATGCCGGGAGTAGGAGGTAGTTGAAACCGGTAAGCCGAGTACTGCCTTGTTTCAAAAGTACAGAATTTCTACCCACCCCTTAGGGCGAGTCGAGTGGCTGCGGAGAATTGGGATGCATAAGTTTACTTTTGGTGGTCTCTGGTAGGGCTCGACTGACTATATGCAGGTGGGGCGGTTCTGTAGTTCGAGGTGGGGAGGGGAATGGTTGTCATGTATAGTCCGACGGGGCAAATGCGCGCCGTGTTGGTTAGGTCCACCTTGCAAGGTTAAATCGGATCGATTCGCCGTCAGTCACTCTCGGACATGAGCACCTTGATCTTCGAGTCACATCGTAGTAAGAAAGTGAAACGGAATGATATAATAAATGTTGATATTTCTTAATCAATTGTGTTTTCACGTTGGTTTTCATAGACATGCAAAACATAGATATTTAGCAAATCTATGGTTTTAATTTGGAGCTAAAATCTTGAAATCAAGAATCTACTTTTAGATGCATTTCTGCAAAACAAACTACCAACCAGAAAGCCTTACATGTCTAGATATGTGGGCTAAGTATACCTATTAGACGGGTAAGTCTTGCTGAGTATTAGTATACTCAGGGTTTTGTTGGAAAAATGATTTCAGGACCCGCACACGTAGACTTCTGTCCGTGTTGCGCCAAGTTCGTTCGACTGGATGCGGTTGGGTGGAACATCGAGGACCCAGGCGCGTAGCTTTGGAGTGTTGGAATTGCACACTCATGGGCTGAGTGTGTAATTTGTTTCCGTTCTAATATATTGTAGTGGGCGGATTCCATGTTTATCAAACTTTGTATAAAAGACAGATACACTCATATAATATTAAGTATTTCGAACTCAGTTTGCAATTTAAATGTTTCATAGCATGATGTTTGTATTTTTAAGTATTGTGTGCTGCTCATACCATCTGCGTTCACCTTCGTGTGAGACTATTGGTGTTGTTTCGATCGGACTGTGGGTTGACAAATGATCGTCAAATTAAGCCGTTAAGCTAATGCGCCCGATGTGTTCAAATGACAGCCATTACTCTTAATTAGAGTTTTAATTTGGCGGTTCTGTCACACCAGGCAAACAAGCTAGCCAAGGTCAGGCGCAAACTAGCAGAAATGGAGGCAAAAGTTGAGAATCTGCAGAGGACATACCAAGAAATGCTCGAAGGTTCTGCCCAACAAGAAAACTGCGTCATCCACCAGACAAGCTTCACTCACAATGAAGACCGAAGGCCACCACCGGTCAACCTCCCATTTGACCCGACGTCGCCACTCTCAGTCGCTCTGCAGCGAACTTCATGGCCACTCGGTTACAAGCTCACACAGCTCCCCAAGTACAATGCTACAACTGATCCAACCCAGTTCCTCATGGCCTACGAAGCAACCATTGCTTCGGCCGGAGGTGACGACTCAACCATGTTTAAGTCCTTCGTCATGGCTTGTGAAGGTTCTGTGGCCAACTGGTACTCATACCTTCCCCAACAATCAATCAATAACTGGTACCAGCTGAAAGGAAGGCTCCTCCAGAACTTCCAGGGTTTTAGAAGGCTAAAAATCAACACTGTGAAAGACTTCAAGCGCCCACAGCACGACCGCGAGCCTCTCTATGACTATTTCCGGAGGTTCGTTCAGAAGAAGACTCAAATCCCAAACTTCCCAGAGAAAGATGCGATTGAGAAATGCATCGAGGGTCTCCTGCCTGGCCAGCTTGCTTCTCATCTCACAAGAGAGCCCCCAAGGACCCTGGAGGAGCTCTATACAGAAGCAGAGAAGTACGCGAAGTCAGATGCCGACCACCGCAGAAGGGTAGAGCAAAGAAGAATTATGCGTCAGGCAGAAAAATACAATCAGTAAACATGGCAGCAAGAGAAGCAGTTTGCTCAGCAACTCATTTTACCTGTGGAACCTTCACAAGATGATGAGGAACAGTTAACATTTGATCCCTTCATGATACCACTAGAGTCGGAACCTCAACACACAAATGACAAGCAACCTTCGTCCGGAGCACGGGACAGAGGTCGCGGCAGAGGAAGAGGCCGAGGTCGCGGATCTTCGCTTGAGTCCAAAAAACTCTTCTGTCACTTCCACGGGTCTGACTCTGATCATAGAACAAACCAGTGTTCGGAGAAGAAGAAGACCCTTGAGAGAATGGAGTCCGAGAAAAAAAACCAAGCTAGTTGGGCATACTATATGGCCTCGGACTCCACAAACTCAACCTCAACAAATACAATACACACAACCTTCGTTCGTTCCACCCCCATTTACCCAAGCATACTGTCCACCCACGTTCAACTACAACTACAACCACAACTGGCAGCCACAGCCAAACCCTCAAACGCAACCCAGTCAACACACCACCCAAGCTCAGCCAACACAAGAGCAGCTACCACCACCCCCAATCCACCCACCAAAATAAGAAAACCAAACCACAAATAGCCAACCCGCGACACTACCAACCTTCGGGATGATCATGCCCATCTCTGGAGGTTCCACCCTGGACTTCGAAAACAAGAGACAGCGCAGAGACTACTTCAGGCAAGTCCATTGCATCGTCTCCGAAGGTCCAACCAAGAGAACCCAGTGGTCACACTCTCCGATCACCTTCTCCGAAAAAGATGTCAACCTCATCAGCTACCCACACACAGATGCTCTTGTCATCGAGGCAAATATTCAGGGATGGAGGATTGGCAGAATACTAGTTGACACTGGCAGTTCTGCAGATATCATCTTTTCTGACACCTTCGATAAAATGGGCATCGACCGAAGCCTACTTCAGCCTTCGGAAATCCCTTTAATGGGATTCACAGGAAAAGAGTGAACGCAATCAGCAAACTATCACTCTCTGTGTCCTTCGGTGACACAGCAAACGCAAGAACAGAACATATCACCTTCGATGTGGTAGAGATGCCCTATCCCTATCGAGCAATCCTAGGAAGGGGGGCCATCAACAAGTTTGAAGCTATTGTTCACCAACTGTACTTATGCATGAAGATTCCAGCACCTGCGGGGGTCATCACTGTCCGTGGCGACCAGCAGCTTGCAAGAGACATAGAGCGGGGCTACACCCCAGGTCAGAAAAATGTCCACAATCTTCGAACCGAATCCAAGTCCCATACCTTCAAAGAGCAGCAGAAAGACAAAGAAAAAGCAACATTCGAAGAAGATTGCGAAGTCAAGAAAATCCCCCTAGACGAGCACCTTCCTGACAAAATGGTAACTATCAATGCAACCCTCCTCTTTTTTAGCCTTGCCCTTGGACTTCTTCGACGCCACCTCAGAGCCAACATTGCTCGGAGGCGTCATCCTCAGAACCGCACCAGCAGGCACCGGCCGAAGGCCGTACTCCACGCCCATCTCCACCAAGTATCTGTTCAAACGAAGGTTCCTCTTGCAAATCTCGACCAAGGAAAGATATTCCTTCCTGTTCCAAGGCCCCAAGATGTCCGAGGCCTCCCGCTCCAACTCGGCAACAATCACCTCCTCGCTCGAACCTTCGGGCCTCCGAAGTCCAAAAAATGGAGAGGACAAGTCATACTCCATCCCAGCAAAACGCTTTCGCTCGAACCCTCGAGGAGCCCAACCAGCGGACAAAGGCCAAATTCCCGCGGCCAAAAACTCTTCCACCACATCTCTACCGCCGCAAACCTAGCAAGCTGTCATGAAGGCTTCCACACACGGCTTAAAACCCGGTGCACGCTTGTTGTATGCAGGTTGATAAGTGTGATCGAACGCCTCGATATTCGAAGCTAACAAAAACCTCTCCTCACTCGAGCCCTCAGGATCCGAAAAACCGATCTTGGCATAAAACCAGTACCCCAGCCAATTCCCCTCCCATTTGTTTTTCTGGGCTGCGGCAAGCATAACCTTCGTCAAGCCTGTCTTCTTGTTGGACTTGCGAGGGACGAAGGTGCAACACCCATTCTGTACCTCACTCTCTTCTTCATCATCATCCACAAAAACCTTCCGAGGCTGACAGTGCAACTGAAAGAGCCTGCAAAAGGCATCAACAGACACCCCACCTCCGAACGTCCTCGCAACCCACAAAAATTTGGACAATGCTGCTATCCCGTTTGGGGTAAAATGGTGAAGCTTCACATTGAATGGCTCCAGCAGCTTCGGAACTACTGGATCCATCGGAATGCGCAACCCAGCGGTAAAAAAATCCTTAAACACCACCACCTCTCCAGACCGAGGCACTGGTAAAACCTCCGGGCCAGGAGGGCGACACACACCTTCGGAAAAATATCCTTTTGAAACATAGAAATCGATCGTACTCTGAGAGATGATAGATGGCTCGAAGAGCAAGGTCTTACGCTTCTTAGGAGCCATTAGATCAGAAACACTCGTACAAACTCCCGAAACACTGCCACTGGCCTGTTCTTGTTGGGCTGGCGGACGCGAGGCCTCGGACCCTTCGGGATGTTCAGCGGGATCAGAGTCTGCGCGGAGAACCGCCCTCTTAATGAATGTCATATCTACATAAAAGTGGAGAAAGGCAAATTAGAAAAAAAGGTTCAAACGAATCTTCGATTAACCTCACTGTTTGCCTAGTGCGAGCCATGAACCGCTAATCTACTTACACCGAGAAAAACGAGCAGCTTGATCACGCACGAAGCGGAACCTTCGGAAGAAGCGCTTTATAGCAAAAAGCGTCGAAGGTAAGCAAAGCTCAAAAGGGCACAAGTTTTATCCCCCGCCCCTTCGCTTATATTGGCGGGGGAAAGCAACAGTACCAATGGTAAAACCGAGGAGTCGGCCGCCCAAGCGACGCAATCGGAGCCTGACACGTACACAACCAAAACTGACCGTTACAGCCGACGGTTCGGGAGACATTTTTCCTCGGGAGCTTCCCGAAGGTTACGCGCAATCTTCTTCTTTAACGCGGTTTCGGACCTCGCCCTCGAGGGGCTACTGTTGGGGATTGGACCTTCGGATAGACTCCCGGAGGTCGATCCCACCCTCGGAAACGCTCCCTAACTCGTTTGCAGGGTTCCAACGAAGCAAGGCGAGCACACCCGAAGGGCGACAGTCGCTTGCGAGATCGCCCCAGGCCAGAGAACCCACCTTCGGGGGACCGAAGGATGCAACTGCTCGCCCGGGAGCACAAGCCAGGAGAACAAGACCTTCGAAGGGACGGGGAAGATAACCTTCGGTAATGAAGGTGCCGACCGAAGGTTTTGAGAGGGAACCTACCTTCGAAGGAGGGACCAACCAGGGACCTCGAAGCCCGAAGGATACCAACTACAAGATACAAGACGGACGAGGGTTGCTGGACCTTCGATGGAATAAGGCGTGCGTGTAGAACGTGAATACGTGAGAAAGTTGGATTTGTACACCTCTCACCCTGTAATTTTACCCTGAAACCGTCTGTAAATGAGCTGTATATGAGTTGGAAGGGGGCAATTTGGTGACATCTGGCCGAGGGCCAGGGGTATAAATAGCCCCCATCGCCACAGTGTAAAGGGTTGAATTTTCTAGTTATTATTGGAGAATTAAGTGCCTACTTTTATTATTATTTTCATATTGTTTATGCTTCCTGTTTGGATATCTAAGAAGTAAAGATCCCAACACTGGATATTTTTTTTCTCCCCCGGAGGATGTGTTTTCTTTGACCGAGAGGACGAGGTCAACACTTGCCTACGCAACTGCGCCGCCGCAACCGACAACGAGAGACCTTATACAGGAAAATTGGTCTCCTGCTCCCTCGGCATGTCGGCAGGAGCACCAAAGCGGCGCAGTTCCTCCTGGATGGGCAGGAGCGAGGAGCGGAACCAGGCTGGCACCTTTCGCTGTTCTGACGCTCGTCGCGAGTAGTTCTGGCTTGCGGCAAACCGTGGAGGCCGATGGTGGTGTCTTCGAGAGAAGTAGAGCTGCATTGCCGCTGCGCTGAGCAGCAGAGCAGGCAAACGGCCACATGCTCTGCAGCAGTTCCGGCAATGGAAGCGAACACCTGTGTGATACCGTTACATTTTGAGACCAAACAAAGTCTGTAATCACCAATCCCACCTCTAATTCCCCTGCAATATGTTTTCGTTTTCATTTGCGTTACCACAGGTTGAACAAAAAAATGAGGAATGAGTCAGGTGGGGGGTCCAGGGTCCTCTACCCTCCCGTTGACTCTCAAAAAAATAGAGCGAAAAATGAGTGCCAGCAATGCTCCACGGTTCAAAATATAGAGCACAGAAAACCGACGGAAATGAAACTTATCGCTTTATTTCTTCGAACCAGTAAGCCCGGAAGGCACAGAAACAAGTTCACACATATACGTACAAATGAATCACAGATAATGCCTGAAACACGTCTCTTGATAGTATACAACAAGAAAATGCACGCGCCAAGTAGCCAATAAGCAAACTGGGCCACCGGAACATTTAGGATAAGACATTCAGCGTATCAAGGAATTAACTGCTACCCATCAAACACGTCTCCGGGATCAAAATGCTGCTCGTCTTTAATTTATTTGTCCAGCATAGTGTACGAGGGCAGGTCCTTCACTGCCAGCACATCCTCAAGAACCAGTTCACGCTCCAACTGAGTTCTTGTAGACTTCATGACCTCCTGGTGTAATAAAAACAAATAAGAATATAGTTGCGGGAGTAAATTGAACAAAAAAAAGGATACGACATGGACCTTTTCCATGATCAATCTACTGAACAGGGCAAAATGCTTACGTTGAATTCCATATACGAGGCACGTTTCACAAGCCACTGAGCATCAAGCAACCAAAAGGCCACACAATACAGGTGATCAAATGCGTTCTCATCCCGTCCAAGCAGTTCAAGAAATCGAATTCCAGACTTTGAGGATGGAACACCTGCACAAATTGGACATGATAAAGACCAGGATGTACAGAGAATTCCATTTTTGTGCAAAGAGGATTCATGAATGGAATATTACTTGACTGAAGATCCAACATCTGGATTAGCATGAATGAAATGTTGATACCGGCAACAGCAAAAGGGTACTCCCAATCTGATCTCTGCCCTTGCACTTTGTTCAGAAGCATCTGAAAGGATTTCTGCACCAGCATGTAGCAATAATGAATGATTGAAAATAAAGTAAATCGGAAAGAAAGCAGCAAGTCTTATATGAATAAGATCTTTACAGGGTAGTTCTTCGCAAAAAAGATAAGGTTCTCCAATGATACGAGTCCACCACCCCTGCATGGATGCGGTCAGTATTAGATGGACGGGCATATTCTGGCACTCAAATGATCAAACTACAAAAAGGAAACCTAAAATCTGTAGATGGATCAGTGCCTTGCCAACCCATCTCCTTCCATAATTCTGATTTCAGAGGAGGAATCTCGCGAGTCGGATATGCTAAATGCCACAACTGTCTCAAGGCATCCTAATAACAGTAATGTAGATCAGTTATTTTCCTTGAATGAGAGGATACCAACATGAAAACTGATCCACAGAGGTTATACTGACTTGATGTTCAATACGGGAGCCATCAAAAGGAATTTGCAATCTACGTCTCAAAGTATTCAATCTTTCTTCCTGGAAAAGAAAGGTCAGTAATTACTAAACCAACTCATGCAGCACTGTTATATACATTTCCTCTACACCTTACCTGCAAAGGGCTAAGATATACTGGATTGCTTTGGTTATCCAAAGAGAAGGGAAATAATCTGCCAAAAATTGATCCTGAGCCTACAATAATATTTGCTGCAAAGAAAACAGCAAAAAAAGGTATATCCGTATTATAAAAGCATGACGAATCAGTGGGACACAGTTCATGAAGAGTAGCAACTAGTAAGTCGTAATATGGTAAAACAATATCAATTAGAAAAATGGGTTCAGTACATTTCCATATCATTTCCATGATTTACGAAAAAGCAGCAGAGTGAAAGTAGACTAGGCACTGGACTTTCAAATTAATAAAAGGTGTTCCTTGGAATGGTAACGATGATTCTGCTAAGTTAACTTTGACTATGTTAGAATACTTTGCCATAGGTTATCCAATAATAGAGAAAACAAAGAATGTTTTGCAGTACTTCTGAAGATGATGTGAATAGCAAACAGTGAGAGGGAGACAGGAGACTCTAGCACTACAAGCAGCTGCATCCATCATTCCTCCCACAGGCCACAGCCCAACTGAACTAAGTTCTAAGTTTGCATGCACACAACAAAAGCGAAATACGCACATTCATTCAGACAACGACACTTTGATAGCAAGCAACATAGGATTTCACAGACAAAAGAAGAAAAAATTTCAGAGACAGGGAGGTGTAGATGTGACATGATTGTTTACATATTAGGCCAGAGAATTAGTACTAAGAGTTTGTTTCTTGCAATAGATCGGAATCCAACTTAACCAAATGACAACCAGAGTACCAGCTTGATCGAGTCAGAATCAGAAATGCATACACAGTGAATACACGAACATAGGCATATTAGCCTAGACTGTGAATGAAGTCTAAGAGTTGGTATTGACCTGTGGTGCATATTTTGCTAAACATCTATACAAACTACTCAATGAATTTATATTCAATAAGGACCAAGGAAGTCAGAAGGACTAATCTATAACTCCCATCAAAGTTCTAGAAATCAGGAAACTGAAAGGGATGGTAAAGTCCACCGTGAAGCGTCTGAAATTCATGAATAATAACCTAAGATAAATCGGCTAGTTTAAATGAGAGCATTACCCAACCATTGTGCCCATTGTGCAATCAGATTTGAGAAAAGAAACGACCAGTGTAGCTGCTCCTTCTTTCTATCATCATCCCACAAATCCTGCCTTCTAGGATCATAAACCTATAGCAGGCAAAAAAACATCAATATGTACATTGAACAATAATATGGAATAATGCATCCAACCAAGAAAAATTGTGGATACGAAGAACTAACCTCTGATCCACCATTGTCGTGGCTGGAGCCAAGTAGAGGCTCATTGAGGGCATCAGCACTAGATATGTCAACATGCTCATTTTTCCTTCCATCAACATCTCCATGATGGAGTCGCCTCCTCAGATTGCTTACTGACATGAAGTAGTACTACCACCTCAAACTAGAAGCCTACACCAGAAAATATTACAGAACACAATCAGCAATAATCAAAAGCAGTGTAACAATAGCAACAGTTTCCAGTGTAAAACACTCAATGCACTCATATGCAACCATCCAATCATAAGCCTTCATTGTTCGTGAAACAACAATGCTGTTACATTTCAGGAATAACCAACAGAGCAGTTTATATGCAGAATACAAGGTACCAAAATCCAAGAGATCACCTTGTCTGAAGCTTTTTAGCATTTTACATTTCAATGTCCTAGGCCGCCTGGCGTGCATTCTTTTGTGAAAAAAAGGGCGTCCAAAGCCGCCCAAAAATATCATGTCAAAAAACTCTAAATATAGTCCATACTTCTGAATTGCACAACATCTAATCAGTAGGGTTGAAGACTAAGTTTGAGCATAACTAGAGAATCCCCACAAGCCACAGGGCAGCAGAACCCTACCAATCACGCTACTAAATTTCCCCTTCAGAGTGCAGCAATCCAACGAAGCTTCTTCCCCTAAGTACGAAGCCTAACGATTCGCTTGAACTCCCGAACCCGTGCAGACCTTCGACCGAGGAACTACGCGTGAAATCGAAAAGCACAGCAAGCTGGAGAGAAACATCGAATCGAACAGACTCACCGAGGGGCCCCCGTTTTCGGAGGCACTCTACCACGGGAAGGAAAGCCGCGCGGAGGAGGAGGACGAGGAGAAGCTGTCCTGCGCGGTGGGGGGAATTCGGTGCGCGGGGAGACGACTTCGGGGTGTGGAGTTTGGAGGCGCGATTCGGCCTCGGAGTTCGGAGCTTTAAATGCGACGAGAAAGAAAAAGAAAACAGGAGAAGAGACGGGCAGGGGAAAGGAAGCAGCGCTCCGGGGGAGAAGAACCTTCGGTGCAAAGGCAACTGTCATCAAAGAAGAATTCCCATGGGCTACATTCATGAGCGGCATCTGAAATTTTTTCATTTTTATATTTTTTAAAAATTAAAATTTCAAAAATATACGTTCGTTTTGAAATATTTCAAAAATACCCCCGGTCGCCCCCCCATAGGGCGACAGGCCTTAAGTGAATTTTTTTTTTTCAAATTCGCAATAAGGTCCCTGGAAATTAAAAAAAAACCTGTCGCCCGTTGGGGGGGCGACAGGGGCCTGTCGCCCAGCCCACGGGCGACCGCCGCTGGCCCAGCCCACGGGCGCGGCAGGGGGCCTGTCGCCCCCCCCCCCCCGGCGACCGGGGGTGCCCCCCTATATAAGCTCAAGCCCTCCCCTTCCCTCCTCATTTGAGCCCGAAAATTCCACCAAAAATCCAGAAAAAAAGAGAGGAGTGAGGAGAAGGAAAGCGGCGAAGCCCTGCTGGATTCAGCACTTGTGATCTGCAGGTTAGTATATTTAGTTTAAATATTATTATATTTAAGTACTACGTATTTTAATATGAGTAATTTGATTTAATTAGTGCTATAGTAGAACCATTTAAGTAGGAGTTCAATGATACTTTAGTTTGTAGTTACGTAGTAGTAAATTAGTTTAGAAAATTAGTAGAACTATTTATGCAGTATAGAATTTGAGTGTCATCACGTAGTTATGAATACTTATACGTTGTAATTGAATTTCATACTTAGTTTTTACGGATTATTGAATAAGGTAGTGAAGTAAAGAGTATAACTCGATAAGTATTATGTGATATACAGATATGTCGAGCAAGATGTAGTTTCAAGTATTTTATGGTGAATACAATGTTATGTATGGGTCAAATGGAGTAGATCTTTCTACCTTTAAGCGCACATCTAGCGGCATAGATAAACCTCTGGAAATGAGTTTTGGTTCCATATGTAAGTGGCTGCAGCGTGGGTTCCATGTTGATCCGTTGACATATGTGATCACTGTCCAGTCTCTTGTTAATTGGGAGGTAGAAAGTGAATTATGGAAATTAATGATGATACACAGCACTGATGACTGGCAGAAGTACATGCAAGCAGCTCTAGAGCGTGGGTGGCCTCTGGCCATTCTTGTTCAAATCCGGGAGAAGACACAAAATGAAATCCAACATTGTGCAGATCAAGGAACTCCGAGTATTCGAAGAGAGACCAATTATGTTGAGCAAGATGAGTCAGAAGAGACAGAGAACCAAAACATGGGACCACAGGGCTTTGCTGATGAGGGAGAGAGGATACATAGCATTCTGGACGAGATGGAGGCAGAAGACCAAACCGCAATAGAGATGGAAGAATATGAGGACTCATCTGATGACGAGCAGTACTCATTGCCAAAAGAGTGGAAAGAGCATGGTTTTGGCAGTCATGTCGCAGAAGATGTACGAAATCAGGAGTGGGAGTACAGAGGGAATGAGGTAGTGCAAGGTGCAACATATCCAAACATTGAAGCCGTAAAAGATGCTGTGAGACTATGGGCAATCTCATTAAACGAGAATTCAGAGTCGTAAAGTCTGGCAGTAAAGAATATGAGGTGAAGTGTGTGAATGCTGGATGTCCATGGCGAGTACATGCATTCAAGGGAAAATGGAAGTCAAACTGGAAATGTTCCATTGTCACAGAGCACACTTGTTTGCTGTCAGAAGTTCTTCCCTCGCATCGCAATATATCATGCGACTTTGTTGCAAAGCAAATGTATGGGTTTATTATGGACAACCTAAATTATGAGCCAAAAATGATTGTTCGACACATTGAGCAGACTTACCAGTACACCATCAATTATTTGAAGGCATGGCGGGCTAAACAAAGGGTGTTCGAGATGCGGTTCGGCACATACGAGGCATCATATGATAACCTACCTCGTATGTTATCCCAGGTTGCTGCTAGAAATCCTGGAAGCTTTTATGACACATACCTTTTACCAGCCGTGACTAGGGGACAAAGAATTATGCAACGAGCCTTCTTTTGCATAGGTGCTTCTGTTAGAGCATTTCAGTTTTGTCTTCCGGTGATCTGCATTGATGGCACATTTTTGACTGGAAGGTATAAAGGTCAGATACTCACCGCAATCGGTGTAGATTGCAACAACCAAATTGTTCCGCTCGCATTTGCATTTGTTGAGAATGAGAACATAGACAGTTGGTATTGGTTCCTTGAACGAGTGAAGAATCATGTTGTTGCTGCACGTCCAGATGTGTGCCTTATTAGTGATAGGCATGCAGGTATCCTGCAAATCAATACTGAAACTGCAATCAATCCTGACGAGGGTACGTGCCGGATCCCCAATGACCCAGTTTGAGCAGACAGAGGCATGGTCGAGGCAGCGTGATCAGTTGCGTCAGGTAGCGCACAACTTCGGAAGCCGTGTGCAGTACGAAGATAGCCACGGGTCGTCTCAGGCCTCGTCGTCGTTCCCGTGTCCGTCGACCATGCACGGGCCGACGTCGCAGTTCTTCCCAAGTGCAGGTAATGTACATATCCCTTTAAAATTACATCAAGTGTTCCTACATATTTACTAATATCACATACAGGATACGATCCAGCTACTGCGTTCGGCCATACTGGAATGTTTAGAGGGACAGCACCAGTTGGCGGACCGTATCCAGGGATGGTACCGGGGCCACAGATACCGGCCTACACAGGTTAATTTATGTTTCGTATTTCAGTTTCTACATGTCATTACGAAATATACGAGTGTACGCTAACATCCACATTTTTTGCGTAGGATTCTACCCCGATGCGGGCGCCGGACCTTCTTCTTCCTCCTTTCGACCAGATAACGAGACATTCACCTTAGACGACTTCGACAGCTTGAGTCCAGAAGAGCCTGCCGCGCAAGGTGACCCCGATGTCTTGGGGTATTCACAGATAGGAGGAGCACCACTTGGGATCTCTCAGCAGCAGACACCGCAGCCCCTTGCGCGTCCTGAGCGACAGGTGAGGTCTCCGGATGTTCTCACCTACTCCGACGGACATGTCCGTGCCCAGCAGAGGGCTAAGAGGGTCCGACGCCCTAGGGGTGGTTAGATGTATATGATGTTTATTTGTAATGAGATAGCTGTGGACCGCTTATTTGTATCCGATGTTTATGATTGTGGTAGGTTACTTGTCATTTGTTTCTATAGATATTATTGATGTGAACTTATTATGTTTGTGGATTCCATAATGCTCGTGAAATAAGGGAAGTTCTTGCGATTTTTTCCCGTGATTTAATGAAGGACAAGTTACGTGCGGTAGGAGTTAGCGGCCGAGATCTTGCCGACGATGATGACGAATACACGCTCGAATAGCTCAAAATAGGTCTCTGGAAAAATAAAAGTCCCTGTAAAAAAAGGGGGCTCTGTCGAAAAAAAATGGGGGCCTGTCGCCCGCCCTCGGGCGACATGCCCCTGTCGCCCGTTGGGGGGCGACAGGTCCCCCCTTTTTTTCTCCAGGGACTTCGTTGCAAATTGGAAGGAAAAAAAATTACACTTTGGGCCTGTCGCCCTATGGAAGGGCGACCGGGGTATATTTTTGAAATATTTGAAAACGGACATATATTTTTGAAATTTTAATTTTTAAAAAATATAAAAATGAAAAAACGGCGCTTTGCGGGCCAGTTTAGTTGGGCTAGGAGGAGCCCAAGATCCGTTTTTCTTTGAGCCCAGAGGCGCAGCGCACGCACACGGCTTCAATTTCTTCTCGTTCTCGTTGTGTTCTGCGAGTATGAGTCCGAGTCCGCCATGCGCGAGAGGTTTCTTCGTGCCTCTCCTCTGGTTCTCAATCCGACTGCTTCGATTTCGCATCGGAAGCGGATAGCCGACTCGCACAAGGAGAGCTCCATCCGTGCATCCCAATTCCCACCGCCCCCCGCCATAAATATCCAGTCACACCGCTCGTTCCAGAGCGCCGGAGAAAGTGTGAATTGCAGGAGTGAGACCACGCCATCCATGGCAGCCGCGGCGCGCGTTGCCGGCGTCCCCGCCGTTCGTCTCTCTAGCCGCCTCCAGCTCGCCACTTCTTTCTTCCCTCAGCCGCGTTCGTCTTCGTCTTCGGCCCGCCGCGGCGGCGGACGCCGAGGAAGCTCGCCGCCGGCGCTGTCAGCGGACGTCCGCGTCGTCATCAGGAGGCACTTCCCCGTCGCCGGCGCACGCGGCACCCGGATCGTCGAGAAGGTCGCGGAGGACATCGCTCTCCGGAGGCGGCCCGCGCGCAGTCTGCGCGGGCCAGACCGCGTCGAGCGGGCGCTCGCCGAGGACGTGCTCCCGCTCGTCGGCCACACGTTCGACCGCGGCGCCGTGGTCGCCGCCAGCAGGGAGATCTGCGCGCATGTGGCCGCGGCCTGTGCCGACCCGCGCGTCGCCAACGGCGGCGTGTCCTGGTTCTGGTGGACACGTTCGCCTGCCCCGTGGTGTTCCACCCCCGGCCGCCTTGCAAGCCGATGTGGAGTGGCGCCGCCGTCAAGAACGTGGTGATCGCGAGGGCCGACGACCCGTGCGCAGGCTTGGAGCTGGGGAGCGAGCTGCCTGCAGCTGCGGCGAAGGGGCAGCCGCGTCCTATCGGCGTCATCGGAGGTGGGCGGCCGGAGCCAGTGGAGGAGAGGTTCGCAGGCTGGTTGCCGTGGTAGCTACTCCTTCGTACATCGGGCGTCATCGGGGAGTAGCTAGGATCGTGCATGGATGGCTCGGCGCGTTGAGGCTGCCGGCCAGAACTCTTTCGTACTCGGAGTTGGTGATGATACCTTAGCTAATATGAGTATCTTCTGCATCTTCTGCACGTTCTGAAACATGTTTTGTCAGTGTGTAGGTTTTTTGTGCAGAAGACACGTTCTTGAAACATGCATGTATGTGTAGCTTCAGTTTTTTTTGTCAGTGTGTATGCCTATTGCATCGACAGCGACCTGAGATAGTCTCGTTGTGTTATCGATCTGAAAGCCCTTTTAACTGGTTATGAAATAGTTTTACATTCATGTAATGTACCTGAAGTTTACCAGAAACGATGAAAATGATGCTACAAACAAATACAGTTAACCCAAAAGTTTCTTTTTTTAGACAAAAAAATATACACGAAGAGAATTTACTACTTGAGAATCAGAGTTTAGTGTACCTTTGGCTGCAGTGTCAAGTGTGCCAAGCTTCTCTTCAGAAAAAGGAAAGAAATAAATAAAGAAAAACGTGTGCCAAGATCAGACTGCAATAATGCTCAAGTGATAAGTGAATACATATACTGTACGGCCCTGTGCCACCAATCCAATCCTTTTTGTTCGGCTAATGGGCTGGGTGCCTTCTTGGAAACTGTCATTGTCAATGGGCCGAACAGAACATCGTGAATCTGATGATCTCTGTTCTGTGTTGACTCTTTGAAATTTTCATAGTAGAATTACGTTTAGAGCATATACACCGATGAACATGTCTCAAAAAGATAGTATTATGATGCCTCAATACAATTTTCATAGATTATTGGGTCATCCCAATTCAACTAACTTATTGTGAGAGCGGAAATTCTCCCTTTATTTAAGGGGGTTTAGGATGAAATAGTGGAAGAATCCAATACTAATTAGGGAAAGGGAAAGGTTTTGAGAAACTGCTGCAATATACTTTTTTCTAAATATTGATATTTATTGGAGAAAGGAAGACGGTTGAAGATGTAGTCACGTAGGTTAGTATATGAACATCTACACGAGCCTCTATGTCTATATTATGTTTCAGAAAATAAAAATATTTTCTTTTCTGAAAAAATGAAAGATTTGCAATCCGAAGTATTATGTCTAATGTCAAACGCCTCCATCTTTAATTTTAATTAATCTTTTTTTTCCTTTCATGTCACTGGCGAAAGCAGAGACAAAAGATAAACTTCACGCCTGGTAAGAAACTTCAAAATTCTCAATGCCAAATAAAAGAAGCACATCTTATTCCGATGGCAAATAGAAAATTATCTCGTTTTCTTATACCAACGGTCAAAGTATTGTAGAGTCTACAGCCTCCACACCTCACCATCACATGGACATGTAAATATTAAGTATATGTACATTTATCACAAGTTTTTTTTTCAAATGTGCATCCTCCTTTAGAGTGGTTAGTGACTTCTACGGTTAAACACCACGATTGATTATTCTTGAGCGTACCGGTAATCATCTAACTAAAACAATGAAAAAAATGTCATGTTGTTGGAATAAAGAAAAATTTTCACCTCCTCTTTAAACACATGTATGAAGCACTAAATGTAATTAAATAACAAAACTAATTACACAGTTTGGATGTACACGACGAGACGAATCTTTTGAGCCTAATTAGTGTATGATTAGCCATAAATGCTACAGTAACCCACATGTGCTAATGATACGGTTAAAGGCCTCAAAAGATTCGTCTCGCGATTTCCAAGTGAGTTTTGAAATTAATTTTTTAATTAACGTTCGAAAAGCTTTCTCGACATCTGGTCCAACATTGACATAACACCCAACCCAATTTTTTTTGTTTGAGAACTAAACACCGCCTCATGATGCCTGAGCATGAGAGCATCTGTCTTCGTCCTGACTCGCTACAAGATTCGTGCCCGTATGACGGAAGGGACTGGTCGCGTGGGCCCCGCACGGTGACCGGTCTCTGTTCCGCAGTCTGCTGCACACGCTGCACCACGCACCTCGAATGAAATTCGGCCGTCCAGCAAAGCGTGGCAGTGAAAAGCCACGAACCTTGGCCTCGCCCCGCCCCCGCACCTCCTTCCTCCAACCTTTCCTCCCCCTCTCTCGCTCCTCCTCATACTGTCTCCAACAGGCAACAGCCCCCACCTAAATCCGAGACCCATTCCTCCATTTGGGTCACGCAGGAAACAAGGGTCATGCACCCAAACCTTCCGTTCTCCAACAGCGGACCCAAAAATATCTCCGCAGAGCAGATCACCACATGTGCCACCTGCTTTCCTCCTTGCCGAGCACCGAGCCTCCCTCCATCCCCACCGACGGCGCCTCTCTCCCTCCCTCCCCGCCGAGCCGCGGGGCCGCAGGAGGCGCGAACGGCGCCGTGGGAGGCACGGACTACGCCGAGGAGCTCGGAGCCGGCTCGAGGCGGCGTCAGAAGGCCAGCCGCAGCGGGGTGGCGCGGACGGTGGTGCGGGGCTGCAGCGTTGGCCCGCGCGGGTCCTCGTCGGCGGGGCACCGCAGGAGGACGACTCGGCGGCGCGGAGCCGCGGGAGGAGGAGGCGGCGGGCGACGCAGGGCCGCGGGACGGGGCGGCGCAGCAGAGGCGCACATTTGGGTTGAGCAGAGAAAGAGACGCATATTTAGCTATCCTCTCACCGACGACGCAAAATGGGTTGGCTGTTTGGGCTCTCCGTTGGAGAATGTTTTTGGACACTGTTCAGGACCTAAAACACTATTCGGGACTCAAATTTGGGTTTGGGTCGTGTTATTGGAGATAGCCTCACCTCCTCTTCTCAGTTCTCACCACACACGTCACACCTCACCCTTTTTGGATTCTTCTTCCCAGGCATCGCCTGTCTGCCCTCATTGGCCCAAGCCCACCTCCCCCTTTGTGGAATCCTAAATTCTTGCCTTCCCTCTGCTTCTTCCACCTGCCTCCCCAACTAGGGAAAGGAGCAGGCCAAACAACTAGCCACAGCCAGCTAGCCAGCCAGAGCAGCAGCCGCGCCCACACCCGCCGCCCGCTTCTACTGGTGGGTCTCTGATCCGCCGTGTGTATGCGCGCCGCCCTCCTCTCCAGCCCTCCTCCTCGTCGCCGCAAGATTCTCCCGTTCTTGCCATGCGCCGTCGTCAGGGGTTCCTCCTGTCAGTGCCATCTGTTTTCGTGTGTCAAAATCTTTCCGCGATGAGGAGCGCGGCCTCTGTGGTGCTGATCGCGCGCGCATTTTCTGCAGGTGTACGTGTTGATGATCGCGCGCCGGAGTAGGTAGGCAAGTTAGTGAATGGCAGCCAAGGCAATGTCGTCCCACGGCAGCGGTGGCGGCGGCGGCGGCGGCGGGGGCCGCGTCGCGGCAGGGCTCGGTGTGCAGCCTCGCGTTCGGCGACGCGGACGCCCAGCTGCACGGCGTCAACCTGGACGACCTCCTCCGCGCGGGGCGGAAGACGGTGGACGAGGTGTGGCGCGACATCCAGGGCGCCGCGGCCTGCCCGCGGGCCCAGATGACGCTGGAGGACTTCCTGTCCAGGGCCGCCGGCACCGGCGCGCCCGCCGGGGCGCGCGGCTGGGCGCACCAGCTGCACCAGCCGGCCCCGGCGCCGCAGCTGGGCCAGCACCACCACCCAGCCGTCGGCCGCCCCGTGGCGCGGCCGCTCGGCGTGGGCGCCGGGCCGGCGCTGGACGCGCCGTACTACGATGGGCACGAGGGCGGCGGCGCGGCGGCGGCTGGCGGGAAGCGGGCCGGGCCCGAGCGCGGCGTGGCGGAGAGGTCGAACGAGCGGCGCAAGAAGCGGATGATCAAGAACCGGGAGTCGGCGGCGAGGTCGCGCGCGCGGAAGCAGGTGCGTGCTCTTGCCTTCCTGGCGCATGCCAAACCGAATTCGAACGCACGCGCGGCGCAGACTCGTTTTGAAATTTGTGGTGTCTGCATCCGGATTCGATGAAACGCAGGCGTACACCAAAGACCTGGAGATCAAGATCGCGCAGCTGGAGGAGGAGAACGAGCGGCTGCGTGGCCACAAGGTATAATGCTCCAAATCAAACTATGCTAATTGCATCTGAATTTGCTGCCCACATTGAATCTACATACTCCACTTTCCTACTGTAATTTTGTAGTCGCAACCGGTAGCACTCCAAGTGGACGAGTTGACTTAAAGGGGTCAATACCTGGGGCGGACACTATCTAGTGCACAATGGCGATTGTGATAGAACGAACCTCAGTGTGGCGAATAGCGAATTGCCTCGCTTCGTGTGAAAGAGTTAACCATGGCTCTGCTAATCACTTAGTGTTCACACAGTTTTAAGTTCATCCAAAAAACTACGCCCAACACGGCATCAGCGAGTAGGCCACCTTGAGCTCCCCCTTTGTTGTTACCCTAAGAAATGACGGCTAAGGCTGATAAGAGACCTGTAATACACGACAAGAAAACCCTTTTTTTTTCCTTGCTCGGTATCGAGCCACCATGGCCAAAACAGCCACACGCACAGTGTGGTTACGCTAGTGACGAGCGAGGAGGTTTCGCGTCGGACCAATCATTGGCCGCGTAATTGCTTCGTGCGTGCCACACGGTACCCTTTTGATCCGGTGCGACGGTGCGTAGGGGTCTTTTGGGTTGCCACGAGCCAGGTACTGCCCGTTTTTCCGCTGTCCATTCGCGATTGGCTCCCCGCTGCTGCAAGGAGTGGTTACACGAGCATGCCTGCACCAGCGCTGATTGATGGCTGGGCCACAAATTTCTGTCCAATCAGCTGGGGTTCCACCGTCCCAGTCTTTTTCTGTGCACCTTCAGATCTTCTTGTACGAAAAAAATCCGTCCTAGCTTTCAAAAAAGAAAAAATCCGTCCTGTGCTTTGCTAAACTCATTTTGCAATTAAAGAGGACGTCCTTTTTGTTAAACCGAAAGTAGACAAAAATACTGAAGTATCTGCAAATGGGCATTGTTGTATGGTCAGCCATTCCTGTCCACCTTTGGGCCACTCGCATAGTTTTCTGACGCAACTAGTGTGCCGTGTGTGCTCATTGGACTGGCATCACTGCCAAGGGCCTCGTGGACGATCAACCGCTCATATCCCTCTTACTGTTGTAAAACAGTTCTCATTGGACAGCCGTCACTATACTTACTAAAGATAGGTTATTCTTACGATAGCTTAAACAAAGAGTTTGGAAAAGTTGACAGCATTGGCTTAGAGTCAGCATTGGCTTATACTCCCCGTCAGCAAGTAATAGTTTTTGCCCATTTGATTCAGCTCGATGTGAAAATTTTACTAGTATCCATGACCATGATGTAAATCTTCACATCCATCTCGAGCTGCGTTTTCTATTTTTCTTTGCTGGTTTTGTAGTAATCTTCGTGCTCCTTTCTATGCCCCGTGTCATGCAATCTGAAGACAGTATGTATTACTCTGCAAGTGACAAGCTCTCCGAAAGGCGAGATCTGTGTCCTACTCTGCACTTTGGGACTGAGACCCTGACACCATTGTCTAGAAAAATGGCAAGAGCGGCCTTGTTTATTTGCGCGGTGTAAAAATTTTAAAAAGATATCTTCCTATATTTAAAGTACTAAATATAGATTAATCACAAAATAAATTACAGAACTCATCTGTAAATCGCGAGACGAATTTAATGAGACTAATTAATCCATCATTAGAGATTGTTTACTGTAGCATTACTATAGCAATTTAGCGTCTAATTACGGCCTAATTAGGTTCATTAGATTCGTCTCGCGATTTACAGACAAACTGTGCAATGCGTTTTTTATTTCGCCTAGATTTAATTCTCCATGCAGGTGCCGGAAATTTTTTTGGAATTTTAAACTTTGCAACTAAACAAGGGGCAAACCAAACAAACATTCATGAACAGATAAACTTATATGCCTTAATCTACAGAAAGATAAACTTCTAGTACTATGTTGGTATGCTGGTACAGCGCTCAGTGACAGGTGGGGTTTGGAAATAGTGTGCTACCCTTTTCCGCAGCTGCTGCCTTTGGCTTTGTGGCATAACGCTTCACTGAAACTTGAAACTTGAGGCATGCAGCAGCAGCAGGGTCGAAATTGCATGCTTTGACGCACTGAAGAACGGTATTCATTTTTTACTTCTCCGGGAAAGATGAACTCATATAGACATTTGCCTTTTGAGATCTGGATTCCATCTCATACTTAGATGTTTATGATATGCCCAACGTCCAGCGAAATCTTTTACAGTTTAGGGGACTGATGAAGTAGCTGCTTTGTGTTTGCTGCAGGCACCGGAGCCGGTGCTGCAGCATGTGCCGCCACAGGAGGTGAAGAATCAGCTCCGGCGGACTAACTCGGCCAACTTCTGATCATGTTAATAGTAGTGAACTGTCCTGGCAGTAGGGTTTGTTCAAGTTGTAACCGCCCTGTTGGGAATACCCAGCTACTAAGTAGTAAGAACTCTTCTATGCAGTCCCCAACTTGCAGCTTGGATTTGGGTATTGTTGCAAGCCATGGTACCCCTTAGGGGTGCAAATGGGTAACCTTTAGGTGCACCTCCAACCCTCTTTAGTTCAAAATATTATACTGGTTTTTCAAAATGGAATCCCATTTTAGAAAACTAGTACAATATTCTGAACTAAAGAGAGTTGGAGGTGCACTTAAAGATTAGCCATTTGCACCCTTAGTACCCCTACCATGTAGTTGTTGCGGCAATCTTGCCATCTAACTGATCCGATGATTTATGCAACCTATGATTGCAAGAGTGTTGAACAGATAAGCAGTTGTGCTGTATGATCACCCAAGGGGTAAAAATGTTTGGCTTCCTTCTATCTCAGTTGTCTCTGACATGGAGTCCTAATCTATTCAGCTCTTCTTCTTTTCTCCCCCCGAAAAGGTAGATTAAGCAATTGGATTTCAGGATACACTGTTGCGAGAAATTTTAATCCAAACTGAAGTATGATTCAGTACACCAATCTGTATTTATCACCAACTAGGTTAACAAAATCTCTAACTGTTACGTTTCAAGTGCTGTTACTGTCAGCATCCTCTTCCTCAGGAAGTATCAATCGCAGGTCCTCGTTATCTCTGTACACTTGAACCAAAGCTGCAGCCTTGTATGCGAGGAAACCCATCATACCTGGAAGAACCTGCATAAATAGAGCCAGTCATTCAGATATGTTTGTGGAATAATATATTGGGTCTGGACGAGGACCCAGGGATATAATAATAGCCCTTGCTATACAATAATCATAGTTATTAAAAGGAGAAATAGGTACTGAAATATGTGTGTATTCAAGGCTAGATATATTTTGCTTTGTCTGCCAACTGAATGAAATCTAGTACAATAGCAGAATGGTGCTCTCACCTCAAAACTGAAAAAGTTATTTTGGAAGTGATCTGATAAAGCAGACATTCCAAAAATCACAGCAGGAATCACAAGCCTTGGGGATGAAAGAGCTACTCCAGCACCACCCAATGTCTTCTCTATTGTGTTCTTCAAATCTTCACTTGTAATGCCAATTCTAGCATTTGCACAAAAGTAGTAATTATTTAAACAACCAGAATGAGAGGAATAAAAAAATGGGGTACAGACTGCGGCTGACAACATGTCTGAATCTTGAAACCTACTTCTTCACTTTCTTCTTTAGAAAGACTTCTGGAATATCTTCCTTTGACAGGTTATCTGTGTGCCGACACAGAAGTTGAAGATACAAGCAACTGTTAAACATAAGAATGGCTAGTTTCAGAATAGTTGAAACACTTCTTGAAACTTCAACAGGTATTATGAGAATAAAATGCCTCCTGAGGTTGCGAAGGGCATGCTTACCTGAAACCAACCCCAAAAGCATAACTGACAGCAGTCTGTTCAATAAGAAGATTTAAGATTCAGTCACATCGATTGACATCAAACCATTTCTAAGTGAAGGCAGAGTTGATAGTCTTTTGTTTATAGTCAATGGGGGCACGGATATCCCCAACTGATTTCATTCAGTTAGGCTTTTGGCAGCCAGAGAAATGAGGGTTCAGAGCTGATGGTCTTAGCTAGGTGGCTGGATGGGCAATAAGCGCTGCGACACCTAATTTTGCCCATATAACTAAGTTGGTCAGTTCCGGCAACATATTCAAGCTACAACATTTCATTTGTAAACCGGGTTCTTGTTTTGGGTTAATCATATCAGTTAGTTTCAGAAGTTTTATGTTAGGCACATAAACATATAATAGTAATAGTAACATAGTTATTTTGCTTGCTTCTTTGTCAAGAGCAACATTTAATATATCAGCCACATGGTTTAAAATCTGGATCTACCTTGAGAGAAAAGACCAGGAGACAGTATAAACTACATGCGGCTCCAATTCCAGTAGTCAAGAGCAACAATTCATCCTTGAGCTGCACGAAAATCAAGGTAATCAGATGTAATTACCTTTTTGAGCAATGTGTAGAAGATTAAAAATAGAATGCTTGGAAGGAACCATTACTGCTTCATATTTCAAAAGGTTCAGCTCCTTCCTTTTGTCGCTCTCATTCTGCCTATCCTGCCATCATTTGCAAAATCATTTCCCATTTCTCCATCAGCTGTCACTGAGATAACATTCTCTCGATCCAAAACAATGAACAGCAACCGCCATACAAAAAAAATGTCATACCTTAGCAGAACGCCTCTTGCTCACAGGCGGGCTGCTGTCACCGGACACCCAATCTCTCGTTGCCGCTAGTCTCAACACCCCCTCATCCGCAACATCTTCCTGTACCCACATCCCAAATGTGTGCCAGTTACTCTTTGCTTAAGTAGAGGAACAGACACCATGGTTAGCAGAGCTTACATCTTCAGGCTGAGCAGCATCCGCAGCACTCCCTTGGACCACGGTCGCCTCTACCACATCAACATTTGCGCCACTCCTCCCCCAGACCATGTCAGATATTTTCGTGACGAAATCGCCGTGCAGCTGCCTCTCCTCAAGGAACATGCGCAGGACCTCCTCCCCGACACTGTCCCCAGCTGTTGGTAGCAGTTCACGGGATCAGTACCAGCAAACAAAGCCATAAAGCCAAGGCACGAATACGTTCCAGGTGCCAATCACTTGGCATTCATTTCTCCGCCACAAGGCGGGGTAGGAGCGCATCCAGGAAGGATGAAGTGAATGAAGGAGCAGTGGTGGATGAACAAAATTACCTTGGGCTTGGAGGGAGGAGTAGCGGAGAGCCGAGGTCCGCGGGAGGGGCCTGCGAGGGAGGCCGGGACCCAGGGGAGGCAGCGTGCCGCGCGCGGGGAGGTGGTGGCAGCAGCGGAGGCCTGGGAGTCCCATGGCCATGGCAGTTTCAATCAAGCTGTAGTAGTTCGATTGGAACCTGGACGGAGGAAGAGCGAAGCGAGGCTGAGGCCGTCCTCCTCTCACCACAATCCAAAACTTCGGAAGCAGTCACAACTCTCCAAAACTGCATAAATATCTTCCCTTCGGGCTGGGCCTCAATCCACTCCGTTGTTTTTTGTCTTATGGCCCAAGTGATCCAGTAGACAGAATTCTGTAACAAAACTTCCCTCAAAGAAAAAAAAGGGGAAGAACAATAAACATTCTCTCTCAAAAAAGAAAGAGGAAGCACGAGAAACATTGTAATGAATTATTTGCTACAGAAGAAGTCACGAATTCCAGTGGGAACCGAAGGATCAAAGTTTTAAGGCGCATCAGCTGTGCTAAGTGCATACAACTAAGCCAACGAAGGTACTGATGCTACTGAACAAAGAGAAGTAGCGACACTTGCGATAACACTAAGCAGATCAACAGGGGCAATTTAATGAGCGGATCAACGAGGACAAGTCAATCCATGATTCCAACTTCCAAGTGCAAGTTCGTCGTCCATAAATCGCAGCAGGATTGGTTCCAGTAATTCCACAAATACAGCACAAGTTCCACACGCTAAATTTTGTGGGAATTACAGGAATTATTCGATAGAGATGCAGCGTCAATCCTCGCCATGGAGACTGATCAACGCGAGATTCTTAGCCTGGGGGCCAGTTCATCTGCCTGCCTCCAAGGAGATGAACGTGGATGTGGTAAACAGATTGACCTGCAATTGAAGCCATGGGGCAGTTAATGGGGTGAGTACCTAGCAGAAAGCTGTTTTAAGGGCATTCAGTCAGTAGCACATACATCCACTGGGGCCATCATTGATGACAACACGGTAGCCATCTTCAAGTCCTTCCTGCCTCGCAATCACTTTGGCAACATAGAGGAGATGGCCAAGTATCTCAACGTGCCTCTCTTCTGCCTGGGAAGTGGGAAGAAGGGCCCAGATGAGGCGCATTTCTTTTGACCATGAAAGATAATACATTTTAGGAAACTGGAGTGATATATATTCTATGATCTGGTTATAAAAAGGTTGCTTAAATTAATGCAATGTTAGCCTATACGTTAATGGTGAACCTTTTAAATGGCTGAAACGGTTTTGCACGGCTTTACACGGCTAATCAGCCTACACGGCTACCCATCGAGTAGCATTTACACGCTGTGTAAACGGTTTAAACGGTTGTGTAGGCGAACAGTGAATTAATGGAAAGCATAAAGTGATAATCGATAAATAGTAAACTGTACCTTCGAAAGGCCAGTTAATCCATCCTTGACTTTGGGAATGATTAGGATGTGTGTTGGAGCTTGAGGGTTGATGTCTCTGAAAGCCAATACCTGTAACCAAAACATCAGGTATATATGCACTTCAGATATACAAACAAATAATTACAATCTAGAGCAGAAGCACCACAAACTGGGCTGAAGAGTTAGGCATACACAAAACGATAAACAGCAGAATTCAACTGAACAGCCAGTTTACTTGAAACTTGCAATTTAGTAATCCATCATACAGTAGTTGATGGCAAAATGGAATACAGATTGATATACCACTGTAAGGTCCCTAGATGATTCCTAACCACTGTAAGGCCCTAGCTGATTTCTATACCAATGTAAGGCTCCTTAAAAGAATCGACAGATCAATTACATCACATACACTAACCAACATGACAATTGACATGGTGATCCACCACCATCAAACATCAATATGCAGCGCAAAATGCATGGCAACTGTGTACAGAACCCTGTTAATTGTTCTCATCCTAATAAACTAATTTCTACAGAAGTGAGGCCAACAACACTAAAGAACATGTAAACCTAATAGTTAAAAGTCAGCGGCAGACCTAGGATTGGACTAGACCCCAGGCTGAACTAGTTTTTTTTTTTTTAAAAAAAAACATGTTGCTGCTCATCTTTGGGTCTAATATTTCATCAGTAAGTTGCTTGAAGTTTTTCCTTACATAACTTCGAAAGAGTTAAGGCTCGAAAATTTCAGAAGCAGCTGAAAGGTTCAAATGAACAATGAGACGATGATATTTAATAATGGCTCAGAGTAGCAAGGACCTGTCAGCTACCTAGTGCTCTAGATCATTAACAAAACACAAATTATCTAAAGCATCAGTGCATAGCCCTCCTAAAACAAATTATCATATAGCAAGTTTGGCTACATTCCTAGATAACAACTAATTTTCCGAGCATAAAAATTCCACACATGGGCATCTACTGCATTCTTACACTAGTTGACAACAACCTTTTCACAATAGCAAACACCACATTATTCAGTACAGTAATTTTCATAATACCTTGTCCTAAAGATAAGCATGTATTCGAACGAAAGCGGACAATCGAGCTATAATTTCATTCACCAGCAAAACATTCTCAACCTAATTGAGTATTGTGAAAAAGAAATACCATACAATACCTTCTCATCCTCATAAACGACAGTAGACGGTATTTCCTTTTTTATGATCTTGTCAAATCTGCAGATGCAAAAAGTTTCAGAAAGTAATATGCTTGCCAAACTCCTATGCTCTGCAATGTGTTTATGGAAATATTCTACCCTTTCTTTGCATTTTCTAGTTTTTTGAGCAACAGTTCAGATTGCTACTGTGAAGTAACAGGTTTCAATTTAAAACACCATATCTCATTGATTGCATGGATCAAGCAGTCTGGTTGCATGGGACAGGGTCCGTCATGGGAAAGCACAAGGTGGATTGGGGATCAAGGATCTCGGGCTGCAGAACTCCTGTCTACTTGTCAAACTTTTGCACACGCTGTTTGCTGGCGAAGATTCATCGTGGGCATTGTGGGCTCGTCAACATGTGAACATGGTGTCATTGGAAGGGGACCTGCAAGGGCACCACTGGGAAGCTCTCAGGGAACTGCTCCCGCTCTATCGTGCCATCACCACTATTTCTATTTGTAACGGGCGCAACACCTTCTGGCATGATGTGTGGTTAGGGGACGAGAGTTTGGCGGACCGTTTCCCGCTGCTACTTAGCCACTGCAAGTCCACAACGCAGTCTGTGCAAAACATGTGTGAGACAGGGCTGCAACAACACCTTGTCCCTCGCCTGAGTACAGCGGCAACCGCTGAACTGGTCCAAGTCCAGGAAATCATGGCCAACACTCAACTCTCGACGGCCCCTGACAGGAGACTCTCTCCCATGATCGCCCTGGACGGCAAGCTCCAAACATCGACCCTCTACAAACTTCTCAAGTCAAGCCAGGGGGAACCAGATGCCACAGCAAAGTTCATCTGGTCCAGCAGCACCCCACCCCGTGTGCAGTTCTTTGGCTGGCTGTTAGTCCATGACCGGGTGCAGAGCAAAACAAACCTACACAGGCGGAAGATAGTTGATGCTGTTGTCTGTGACCTCTGCGGCGATTGCCCAGAGACGGCAACCCACTTGATCTTTGAGTGCCCTGTGGCCAGCAGCTTCTGGAGAACAGTCGGGGTTCAAGTTCCAGCTGGATTTTGTGTTAGCTCTCTACATCAACTACCGAAACCAGCACATGTTCCCAGCAAACACTTTGAAACACTAATTCTGCTCTGCTGCTGGCAAATCTGGAAGCGGCGGAATGGTGTTATCTTCCGGCAAGAGGACATGTCCCTCCAACAGCTCATCGCAAGCTGCAGGTCAGAATCAAAGGTCTGGGCAGCACGACTGCCCCATAAAGATGTCGCAGTAGGCGACCAATGGTGCTCTTTCTTTTCCTTGGCAATGTAAACTCAATGAAAACCGAAAATCTGTAACCATCCAACGGGCCGTGTTGGGCCACAGTTAATGAATACAGGTGGGGGATCCTCTCCCCCTCCGTTGACCGTCGAAAAAAAAACTCGACCTTCTCTTTTTTGCACCTTCTTGTTCTTCAGAAAGAGCTGGTCAATTCAGCAGGACAATGTTTCTAGAGCCAAGCAACTGGACTCACATGATTGATGATTCAAAGCAATATCTATCATTAATTCATTAAATCGTTAGACTAGCTCTGAGCTTACGCGAACCAAATCAATGGGCCCCTAACTTATCCGAAACTGGAGAGGCAACTCATGACATTTTGAGATTTAAACTATACAAATCAACACTCTCTCAATACTCAAGTGAAAGATCAAGCAGCTACTACCGAAATACTTCGGTATCTACGAATCAGTAGCGGTCTTGGAACAAAAACCGCGGAGAAAAGGGCGGTCACTCCAATTCGCGAAAGAAAAGGACAGAGAGCTCACATGGTGGGGTTGTCGTTGGGCACGGCGGCGAGCGCCGCCTCCTTCTCCGATGACATGGTGAGGGATCGATCGCCTCCCCGGGCACCAAGTGGTCGCCGCCGGAAAATGTTCCGCGGATAAAGCCCCCCTGCCCCTCGAAAGGACCCGAAGAAACCCTCGTTTCCTCTATCAATTTACCATTCTACCCTTCGCCGTCTCATGGTTACAGAATGCAGAGCCGCTGAGCAGAGCAGGGGCGTCACGCCCATGGCATTTTGGTCATCTTTTGTCAACGCATGGATTACGCCGACCTGTGCAGGAAGCAGTTTGTTGTGGAACCTGTGTTTGCGCTTTGATAACGGAAAAACTGTGTGTGTCAATGTGTCGTCGTACGCGTTTGAAATCAAATCAGCAGATATAGTTCCACTGAATTCATACCGTCACCTTTCTTTCAAAAAAAATCATACCGTCACTGGCTCACTGCGCGTGTATGCGAGTTTCCAGGGACACCAGGATCAAACGAACGAATAACCGTGGTTCAAAATTCAGAAAGACAGAAGAAGCTCAGAGATAAAAAAAAACAGGAAACTAAATTTGCCAGGGGCACACTAGCACTAGATCCGTTTTATCATGGCGTTTGAAGTCCACCTTTTTTAACTGAAATTTGGATAATGAACCCAGTAAATCAGTTGGTCGTAAGTTGGATTATGGCGTTTGGCGTTTGTCTTTTCTTTTTATCATGCCGTGGGTCAGAGATGCAGCGGCAATGCAGGCAAACTACAGTTGAACGACCGGTCATCAATCACCTTCGCCGGCACCGGCAGTCAATGCCTGCTTCTCCTACCTTCTCCAAGCACATTGCGGACCTCCCCGTAGGATCTTTGATACCCAATTGACTATGCGTTTCACACGGACTTTCAATGGTCAATGCCTCAATGGCCATCGAAGCCGCCATGAAGTCATGCCTGCGGGGTGGTTGGTTGCCCTCTGCCTTTTCTCGCCTGTTGGTTGTTGCATGGCAAGGGTAAGGCCGTGTTTAGTTACAGCTTAAAAATTTTTTGCGTTGGAATCTTGCTAATTTGAACTACTAAATAAAGTCTATTTACAAATTTTTTTGCACAGATGAGTTGTAAATCGCGAGACAAATCTAATGATGCTAATTAAATCATGATTAGTCAATAATTAGCGGATAGTTACTGTAGCATCACTGTTGCAAATCATGGATTAAGTAGGCTCATTAAATTCGTCTCGCGATTTACAGCCCATCCATGTAAAAAGTTTTGTAAATAGACTTCATTTAGTACTCCATGCATGTGTCGAAACATTGGATATTTTTTTTTTGTATTTACTAGGTTTACGGGTGGGAACTACACATGTGACTAAGATCCAGAGGAGGTTGACTGATGCGCTACTGGTTCGCCATGTACGTTCGGGTTGTTCTGTACCAAGACTACAGGTTCTTCGCTAGTACTCTAAATCCGTTTCGGATACGCATTGTGACGGAACCGCTAAATTAAAACTCTAAATTAAATTTAATGGCCATCATTTAGATACATCGGACGCATTAGCTTAATGGTTTAATTTGACAGTCCTTTCTCAACCCACGTCTCGATTGAAACAACACCGGTAGTCCCGTGCAAAGGCGGGCGCAGATGGTACAAGCACAATAAATATTTGAAAATATATAAGAGTGACATACGATATTATCAAAGAGTTTTACAAACCGAGTTTAAATACACCAATAGTTTACATAATCTACATAAACTAAATAGTTTACAAACTATACAATAGGGTAGACAAGTTCAAATAGAAAAGAACCTACAACTACGCTAGTGTTCTGCCTCTTCTCAACCGGTCAGACCGGTTCATCCAGCCGATCAGACCGGTCTGCATGGGAACTCTACGTAGACACCGGTCAGACCGGTCCCACCGACCGGTCAGACCGGTCTGAACAGATAGAGAAGCTGCACACATCGCCCACACGCGTGCAACTAGCCAAATCCCTAATCTAGGGGTCTCGCTTCACCACTTCCCACCCCTTTGCATCACGGCAGATAAATTTGACACAGCAGGGACAGAAGTCAATGTCCGGGTGCCCTGAAACAAAAATATGTGGTAACAAACCCTGAGCAACTAATACTCAGCAAGACTTAACTGTGGCAGAACCGCCCAAATTAATCCGGCTCAAGTGCGCTAACTATCATCCTAAAGGTAATCCCGGCTAACACGCACTTTAAACGGAGTAATTCGGCAGGGCTGTCGGGTAAAGTCCTGAAGAATCCACCTGAGCGTCGATCGAACCCAAAGCTTACATGCAACCCACACGAAGGTGAGTCCAGAGAGTACCACATTTCACAAATACATTACATTACCGAGTCTTAACTTAATTATTACAAACCAAGTTCGAAATCTCAGAAAGGTACTTGAAGTTCAAATTGAAAGTAGTTCAGAGTTCAACTGCAGCGGAAATAAAGCGAGTTCTAAACGACGCTACAAGATGTCATGATGAAGCCCGTACATGACATCACTCGACATTGTCATCGTTGGCCGGAGTCGTATCCCACTCCACCGACCAACCAGGAGGTAAAGTGCACGGCCAAGTCAAGCTAGCTATCTGATCTTCAAACGTATCACCTGAAAACAAAGTTGAGCCACAAGCAAGGCTGAGTATACTAATACTCAGTAAGGCTTACCCGACTAGGATATACTTAGCCTCTAACTAGACATGCAAGGCTTTTGGCTAGAGGGGTTTGTTTTGCCGAAAAGCAGTAAAGAGTAGATCCTTAATTTCAGGTTTTAGCTTCCAAATTCTAGTTTAATTAACCAATCTAAGTGAGCATCTAACCAATAGCATACATGGTGGAAAACAATTATTTTTCATCATTCAACCATATTCATCATCCTCATTGTTCCACTTCTTACTCTATGTGGCAAAAGGGTTAAGCAGTCCCCAGATCCGTGAGAGGCGGACGATTCGAATCGAATTTGTTAACCTGGCCAGGCAGATCTAAACACACGCATGGGAACCAAGTCCCCACGCAATATTTCCCCTTTCTTTCCGGCTCGTGGATCAGGGTCACCCCCTTCGACTACAAGAGCCCCACGCCACGGTCGACGCCGGGTCGTGACTACGCTTGCACCCGCATGTGGCCGCATGAGAAACAACGTTCAAAGGGTGAGGGAAAAGTCCCCTCCCTGGACCGATCAGGTACTTAAGCTTACCGATTACCATATTTCTCGGCATATGGTTAGTACGTTCAAACGCTTAACCACCACTACCACACACCGCGGCCTTATCCATTTTCACTAAACAGACGGGGTATCACAAGTACAACAACCCCGCCCGTAAACCTTATATTGCAGTGTGTCGTAAACATCCAACTCCTATAATTCTCGCGAGTGACAGAAAATCACTCGACTTCTACCGAACCATTAGCATAGCCAACTAGCGACCTACACATACTAGTTTTCAAGTATAGGTACCTAGGATCATGCAACTAAGGTTCCAATCAACCCTTGTAGACTTAAATGCACAAGTCAATAGGAATAACAATAAGTTGCATAAACTTAAAAAATAAACGGGACATGCTCCGGGGCTTGCCTTCCTGAGCGGAACTAGCCTTGGGCTCTTCTTAACTTTGGTTCAGGTCTTCAGTAATTTCAGTTAGATTAACTTGAGCTTCACGCTGCTCACTCTCGGACTCCGGCACCAGCTCGTACGTACCGTCGGCGAGAGTAGTCAAATCTATATGAGATGCAAATGCGTGAGTTGTTTTTATTGGAAAAGAAACATCAAGCACTCCGCTACAAGGTTGCACTCCAACAAGATCAAATAAAGTTGTACAACAATTTAGTTATAACTCACTGGGGCAGTCGTTTATCGGGTCTATCTTAAACTGACTAACCTCGTCAAGTAAGTGAGGGTTTTGTTATTTTTATAAAGATTATTTTTAAGTGTAAGCATGGAATATTCAAAACAGATGATAGGTATAGTTTCTGAAGATGTAATTTTTATGGAGAGCCAATCACTTAAGTACAAACCTGCCATAAAATTTTCAGCTATTTTCATTGAGCATATTAATTATTAAAAATGCATTAAACAACTACTGCTAGGATTAAGATTCATTTATACAGAACAAACCCTATAATTAAAGATGCTACAATTTTTACTGAGTGCTCCTAAACATATGGTAAGTCTAATGTAAATTTTTTAGATTTAAATGAGCAAGTAACAGAGCATGATAAATAGGACAAAATAAAGCTACATTAATCAGGTTTAAATCCTACAGACAGTTATAGCAAGTTCCAGAGCCTCATCTTCTACCAGCATGGTTCTATACTCAAAGTTAACGCATAGAAAAATTATTAGAATTTTACATGTGCAAGAACTATTTTTCTTTAATTAGCACCTTAACTCATGCTATTAATTTGTGGGGACAGTTACACTTGACTAAAAAGTTCCAAAATTTTTCTACCGCAACTATATCATGGCATAGATATACTGTAGAATTTTCAGCTGAAGAAACATAGCATAACAACTCGAATAAATAAATCTACTTAACCTAGGCATAAAGCAAGACCTAAATAAACCAATAGCTAGGCATGATAACTGACTATAAAACTTTTACACAAAGCTACACTTCTAGTGTTTAACTCACTGGCCAAAGATGGCTACTATAACATGCATAGAACTTGAGATACAATAAAAGCTACTTGTTCTTTGTATTTTAAATAAAGCAAAAAATATTGAGCAAATAAAAAAGTGCATGTAACAAAAGTTGTAGATCACTTTGCAAAGATTCCATAACAGTAGAGTTTGCATTTTTCCAATTTTTCTATGAATTTATATCGATTTTACAAGTTTGCTGTTTTTGAAAACAAAAGAAAAAGAAAACGGAAACTTGCATCTAGGCCCCTGGAATGATTTGGGGGCTTGCAGATATGCCCCTGGCTGGAGCCAGGAACAGAGGAGGTGGCGGCAGTCTGGTTCCCGGCGAGGGAGCTCGCCGGTGGCGAGGGGAAGTGGGGGAAATGATAGAGGAGATCGAGAGCGACTCGGAGGTGGTCTTCTCGAGGTCGGGGCGGCCGGGAGAGGGGTCGGCGGCGGAGAGCAAGGCCGGCGGCGGTGGCGAGCTGCGGCGGCGGCGCTCCGACATGAGAGGGAGGGCGAGGACAGGCCGGGGAGGTTCACTGGACCACGAGGAAGCTATCTTGGGGGTCGATTTGGGTCGAGGAGGGCGGAGGAGGGGGTTCGACGGTGAGCTCGAGCGGCGGGCGGCAATGGCGGGGCGGCGACGCCGTTCTGGCCCAGGGACTGCTCGGCTTGGCTTGGTGAGGGAAGGAGAGTGGAGAGGGAGGGTGGAACGCCTCTTGGCGAAGCAAATGGGGAGGGGGAGAGCTCGGCAAGAGGGGGTGTAGTAGAGCAAACTCGGCGCGTGCGGCGTTGCGGTGACGTGCTCGCCGAGCGGCAGTAATGGCCGGCTCAGGGGTGCGGCGAGGAGGGTCGGGGCGCTGCAGTGGCGACGGGACGGGGCGAGCTGCGTGCTCATCATGGAGGCCATGAGTGGCTGCACGTGCGCGGACGGTGGCGTGAACGAAGTGCGACGGGGCGACGCAGAGCGCTCGATGGCGCGGCGAAACGGGCGGAGCAGCGAGGGCGCGTGCGCGGCAGTAGGCGAGTGAGGTCTGTGGCGGCCATGCGGCTAGGCGGCTAGGCATTGAGTGCGCGGCCAAGGTCAGCGCTCGGCGAGCTCGGCGGCCGACGTGTTCGACGTGAGTTCGGGAAGGGGAGAGAAAAGAAAGAGAAAAGAAACGAACAGTGCCTAGCGTGGTTTGACCGAGGATAACTCAAAATTTTTGAACTAAACTTGTAAAGTTTTGAATACCAAAGTTGTTCCTCGGGTCAAAATCTACAACTTTGGTTTCAGACGTTTTCCCATTTGAGGCTCGGTTTGAAAGTTAAAATTTCGAATTCAAGTTTAAATGAAAACCCCATAAACCTACTGTTTTCGGGTTTTTCTCCAAATTTCATGTTGTAACTTGAAAAACTTTGAATACAAAAGTTGTTTGTCTTGTAAAACTCTACAACTTTTGTTTTGGGCAAAAGTTCATTTGAGCTAAGGTGTGAGAGTTGACTTTTCGGTCTATTTAAATGGATTTTTGGCTTTTTAAGTATTTGAAAAAAATTGAGGGGTTTAACTTGTCATTCCATGTGCATAAATTCACCTTGTCTCCACTCTTTTGTTATGACTTAGTTGTGCCCTCAATTTGGGGTATGTTCGGGAAGTTTCACCTGGATTTGAATTGAGGTTTGCATTTTACACTGTTTTCCCGACTTAGGTTTATATTTAAAACGGGGACTGTCACATTAACCGACCAGTGGGTATAACTTAGTCCACATATCTAGACATGCAAGACATTTTGGCTGGTGGTTGGTTTTGCAAAAAAGGCACTAGAGGTGAGTCCTTATTTTCCAGGTTTTACCTTCCAATTATATTAATAGACTTACTAACCACCTAAGATTTGCAAAACAACAACAATCAAGGTGAGCAAATCATTAATTAAATAATATCAACCCGTTGTTTGAGAGATATGAGGGTTTGCCAGCTCTACTGAATGAGAGGTCTCGGTACATCAGAGAGTGGGTTCGCGTTTTCTACGCCACCCTATTTGTTGAGGAGGACCGACAGTTCATAGATTTTATGTTCCAGCAGAGGCATTACAGATTGACTCGAGCACGTCTAGCTACACTGCTTGGAGTTCAGATTGCCGAGGAGCCACACTTCATGCACTATCAGGCTTATGGCAGCACGGTGCCTCCTCATCGTCCTCATGAGTCTCACGTCCCGTCTGACGAGGAGATCAGCGTTCTCTTTGAGCAGCCTTTCCTGCCTGGCACACCGAGGACCCCGGATAGACTTACTCACGTAGCTCACTCAGTAAACCTAGCTTTGAGGAAGAGTCTGTTGTTTCGAATTGGATACAATGAGGGGATCACAGCTCTGCAGCAGTGGCTTCTACTTTACATCATGACAGGTCGTGACTTTGACCTAGTCGACTTCTTTATCTGCGAGCTAGAGGACGTGATTCTGGATGGGATGACAGTTCACCGCCGCCATCCGTTTGCTCATTGGATCTGCTGGATTCTGGCTCAGCTCAGTCAGAATGAGCATATGGATGAGCTGGAGCAGTCGAGGACACATTTCAGTTTTTACTCACCTGCTACTCCTCGAGACGGTCGTCGTGGCTCGAGAGGCCAGCGTCGAGCACAGCGGGTTCTGGATGAGCGTATCTTGGCTGAGGGCAGAATTGCAGATGATCCGACAGCAGCCGAGGACGCTTCACTAGCAGCAGCAGAGGCCCAGCTCCCACACTACCTGATCACTGACTCAGAGGACTCGGAGGATGACGAGGACTTCATTCCCACTGTTACAGTCCCTCGAGGAGCTCATGATGATGAGGCAGGATCCTCCGGTGCAGCACGAGCCCCTGCTCCTCCAGTCACCACTGCTCAGGTCACTCAGCCCGATGCACTTGCTACTATTCTTCAGAGGCTATCTGACCAGCAGGACCGGTTTGCTGCAGCTCAGCTGAGTATGCAAGCTGAGCAGGCTCGTCAACAGGAGGCCCAGACTCTAGTGCTTGAGGGGATTCGGCAGCAGCAGGAGGCCATGAGGTTACAGCTTCAGCAGCAGTCCCAGATCCAGCAGCAGATGTTTACCTTCTTCTCGGGATGCTTCGGTCAGCTGTACCGTCACACTGGACTGCCTGAGCCTCAGCTCCCTACACCCCAGCAGCTCCAGTTCGACCCCACTGCTCCCCCTCCACCTGTTGGCGGATTTGTGCAGACACCCTTGTCATCTTTCCCGATGTCACCACTTCTTCAGACCGGATTGTTTGCTAGTCCTGTTCCTACTGCTGCTCCGGCTCCTGCTCCTCAGCCTAGTGTTTGGACTGCCGAGCAGCGTGCAGAGTTCCTTAGGCAGCAGCAGATCCTACACCAGCTCCAGCACCGCTCGGCTCAGTCTCTCACGTTCGACTCTCCTTCTCAACCTGAGGTGCTCCGTCCGTCCGTCGTGCGCTCCACTCAGCCAGACCTGACTCCCGTCACGTCTGCTCCTCCGACGGACTCCACGGTCGTCGCCGCGCCAGCTTCTACCGCTACACCAGCTACTTCTGCTGCTCCGACGACTCCGGTCGAGCAAAAGTCCTCTTCGGTCGACGACGACTGGACGGACGACGACGCCGACGACTCCGCCGCTCAGTTCTCCACCGGACCCAGCCGGAAGACCCCGCCTTCTCCAGCTCAGGACTAGATCGCCTTCCTTTTTGGTGCTTTGTTGCCAAAGGGGGAGATAGATAGGGGGAGTAGAGATAGGGGGAGCTTGGTGGTTTGTGGCGTGTTTGGATCTTCATGGATTTTGTGTATGGACATGTTATTTGGATATTGTGTATGCTCTGTGTTGACATGTCCCTACATGTGCTTTAATTCGAGTAATGCATGCTTGTTTATCGCTTTAAATTTCATATCTTGTGTATCTCTACTTTGTGTTGTCATCAATCACCAAAAAGGGGTAGATTGTAGCACATCTAGGCCGATAGATGCTAATGGTAAGTTTTGGTGATTAATGACAACCGTATGCGACTAACGTGTGTTTTAAAGGAAATCTCTTTGACTGGATTAGTCTCATATGAAATAAGAAAGGTGACCCCTCAATTCGAAACAATCATGCGTACCAAGGACTCAATTTCAAAGATTAAGGACCTTTCTAGTCTCAAGTGTCACAAGGAGATGAAGGACACTTGATTTAGCTAGGTTTTATAGTTTCTAGTTCTTGATCGTACTATTAAGAGGGGTTCATGAGTTAGTAGCTTGATCAAAATTGAGTTGGCCTTAGAATCTTGCACACTCACTCAAAAACAGCAAAATATGGTCAATAGAAGTTAACACAACTCTTGGAAGAAGAAACAATCAAAGTCACATTTGAATCCAAGTCAATTCAGCTGAAAACAAAGAAAAACAGCAGCACCGGTTGAACCGGTGCCCTAGCATCGGAGCATCCGATGCATGGCGGAAGGACCGATGCCCTGTCGGTCTATCTTCTCTGGAAGCAGGCAGGAATCAAGTCAAAAACTCTATAGCACCGGTTGAACCGATGGTCCCAAGAAAAGCACCGGTGCATTAGATGTACTTTGTTCCAGAGAGCATGTTTTGGTGGATTTCAACTTCTCTTCAGCACCGGTTGAACCGACGCTTCAGAATCGAAGCACCGGTGCATTGGATGTACTTTGTTCCAGAATGCTTGTTTGAGTTGATCAGTGAACCTCTTCAGCACCGGTTGAACCGATGCCCCTACGGAGCATGCACCGGTGCAATGACGCAAGCGTGGATACTGTGTCAGAACTCCAACGGCTACTTATTGGACACAGAGAGACCGGTTGAACCGATGCTTATACTTTCTATCACGTCGGTTCTTCCAGTGGTCACGGTTTTTCTACAGAAAACTTCCAACGGCTATGTGACCTCCTCCATTCTATATAAGGGTACCCCCTGGCTCATTTCAGTTGCCTTTTGACACCTTGAAAACCTGAGGCCACCCTTCAGAAGAAGAGAAAGAGCTTTGAGCAAAACAGAGAAGATCTAGTGCTTTGTTTGTGCTTCAACCTTGAAGATTTCATCCTTTGCAAGTGTAGCAAGTGTGCTTGAGCTAGGGCCAACTGAGTGTAGGTCAAGTGAAGGCTTAGGAGCTTGTTACTCTTGGTGTTTGGCAGCACCTAGACGATCTTGGTGATAGAAGTGTTTCTCGCGGAGCTTGCCCAGGATTGTGGGAGCCCGGAGAAGAAGATTGTACGTGGCTTGAGCTCCACCACGCCGGGATGGTGAACGGAGACTCTTAGTGAGCGCCCAAGTCTCGGTGACATGGGAGGTGACAAGACTCTTAGTGAGTGTCACAACGTGGATTAGGGGTGTGTGCCAACACATCGACACCACGGGAAAAAATCCGGTTGTCTCTTGCACTCTCTTTCATTTCAATCACTCACTTTCATGCATTCTTTCATGTGCTTGACCTTAGAGATCATAGCTTAGCTCTACCTTGCTTAGTTTCATATCTTTGTTAGCTTGTGTAGTTTGCTTTATTTAGCCGGTTGGTGAATTGAGCCTTACTAGCATTGCATAGATTAAGGTTATTTTATCTATCTTAGAAATTTGAAAAAAGGCCTAATTCACCCCCTCTTGGTCCATCGATCCTTACAATTGGTATCAGAGCCTCGTTGCTCATTTGGATCATTAGGCTTCACCGCCTAGAGCTATGGCCAAGATGGGAGGTTCGCCGCCTCACTTCGAGGGCAAGAACTTTGCCTATTGGAAAGTTCGTATGGCCGCATACCTTGATGCGATTGCCCCCGAAGTGTGGATGGCAACAAAGACCGGATTCACCGGAACTCCCACCTCGGAGCAATTAAAATGGAACGCTAAGGCTAGAAATACAATTTTCGAAGCCATTAGTGAGGAAGTCTTTGCTAGAGTAAATGGCATGGACTTAGCAAGTGACATATGGAAAGAGCTAATTGAAATTCATGAAGGCTCCACAAAAGTCCGTGAACAAAAATATCACTTGTTTAGAGCAAAGTATGATTCTTTTAAGATGCTTGCTCATGAAAATTGCAATGATATATATTCTCGCTTGAATGTCATTGTCAAGGACATTAATGCTCTTGAAGTTTCTAAAATTGACAGTGCCTCCATCAACCGCAAGATTCTCATGCTCCTTCCGAAGCCCAAGTACAACATTATCAATGCTATGCTTAAAAAAGTGAATCTTGATGCAATGGAAGTGGGAGAGCTTGTGGGCGAAATTCGCGCTCTTGAAATGGGTATCCTTGGTATGTCCGAAGAGCCAACAACAAGCAAGTCAATTGCTCTCAAAACCAAGGCCAACAAATCCCGCAAGCTCAAGATGGTCAAGCAAGAATCAAACTCAAGCAATGAAGAAGAGGATCATCATGAGAGCACATCCGATGAAGAAGATGATGGAGAACTTGCTCTCATGATGAGAAAGTTCACACGCTTGAATAACAAGATCAACAAGAAGGGTTTCAACTTTGACCCCAAAAGAAGAATGTTCCGGCCATGGGGAGATGTCAAGAACAAAACTTGCTATAATTGTGGAGAAAAATGCTACATCTCTCCCGATTGCCCCAAGCCGGACAAGAGAAAGGACAACAAAGGCAAACATTGCCATGATTCAAGCGATGATGAAGAGGATGAAAAAAGAACAAGAGCAAGAAGGTTGGGAAGAAGAAGAGCCATGACAAGAAGACCAAGCTCTTCCCAAAGAAGAAAGGGCACACCAAGAGAAGCTTCTTGGTGGAAAAATAAGAGTGGGTGACCGATGTCTCATCAAGCGAAGATTCAAGTGATGAAGAAGACATCGTCACCATCGCCCTCACAAATGAAGAACCACCACTACCTCCGCCTCCTATGTGCCTCATGGCAAAAGGTAACACCAAGGTATGTGAGGTGGATAGTGAAGATGATAGTGATGAAGAGCTTGACCCTTATGAATTCACTAACCTCATTAATGAGTATACATCCGTCATCAAGAGGGAAAAGGGCAAAGTCAAGATTCTTGAGAGCACTCATGCCAAGTTGGAGCTTGCCCACTCCGACTTGCTTGGCAAGTACAATGACTTGCTCAAAGAGCACAATGAGTCACTTGTACTTGCTAAGCAAGTTGAAGAGAGCCACAAAAAGCTTAAACAAGAGCATAGGGAGTTGGCTCACAAATAGCAAGAACTTGAATTTGCCTATGAAGCAATTGACCCAAGTCTTGAGAACTTTGCTCATGAAACTATTGAGAAGGTCAATGCTTCTACTTCATGTGATGACCTACTCATTAATGCAAATGCTACTAATGCTTTGCCCAAGCTTGTACCTTCTAGGGAAAAGGAATTGATGGATCAAGTGGCAAGCCTCAAGAGTAGTGTGGAGAAGCTCTCAAGAGGAGAATACATCCACAAGGAGATTCTCTTCAACAATGCCCGTGACTATGGCAGGAGAGGTCTTGGTTCATTTCCGGAGCCAAATCAAGGCACTACTCCTTCTCCGGAGATCAAGATTAGCTTCATCAAGGAAGTTGGTTCATATTGCCAATATTGCCAAGTCACCGGGCACCACACTAGGGAGTGCACCTGACCATCACGTCCTCTTCCCACTTTACCTAAGAATTACTCATCAATGTTTCAAAATAACCATTTTCTCTTGAGTAAAGTGAAGGGCAAGGTGAAGGCCAAATTCATTGGCAAAATTGCTAAGGAGTCAAAGAAGAAGCTCCCCAAGCAACTTTGGGTCCCAAAAGCTCTTGTCACACATGTGCAAGGCCCAAAGCTTGTTTTGGTTCCTAAAACTCAAAAGTGAATTCTCATGTGTGTAGGTGAACTACAAAGCCGGTGGAAAACATTGGGTACTTGATAGCGGTTGCTCTCAACACATGACCGGCAATGATAGCATGTTCACCTCTCTTGAAGACCCCGGCGATCATGAACATGTCACCTATGGTGATAACTCAAGGGGGAAAGTCTTAGGTTTGGGTAGAATAGCAATCTCCAAAGATTTATCTATTTCTAATGTCTTGTTTGTAGAAGCACTAAGTTTTAATCTTATTTCAATTGCTCAATTGTGTGATCTTGGACTAACGTGTACCTTTGACAAGAATGGTGTTGTAGTAACTCTTGAAGAAGACAAGTCAATGGTATTCACGGGGTTTAGGCATGGCAACATCTATTTGGTGGATTTCTCTTCAAAGCAAACAAGCACCATGACATGCCTCTTCACCAAGTCGTCTCTTGGGTGGCTTTGGCATAGAAGAATTGCTCATATCGGCATGAGCAACCTCAAGAAAGCCCACAAGAAAGGGATGATCACCGGCTTGAAGGATGTCACCTTTGACAAGAACAAGCTATGTAGTGCATGTCAAGCCGGAAAGCAAGTTGCAACACATCATCCCATCAAGACGATGTTGTCTACCTCCAAGCCGCTCGAGCTACTTCACATGGATCTCTTTGGACCAACTACATACAAGAGCATTGGTGGTAACCTCTATTGCCTAGTAATTGTTGATGATTTTTCACGTTACACTTGGGTTATGTTTCTAGGCGATAAGGGTGAAACTCCGGAACTCTTCAAGACATTTGCAAGAAGGGCTCAAAGGGAGTATAACTCCCCAATTGTGAAGATCCGGAGTGACAACGGCACCGAGTTTAGGAATATGAGAATTGAAGAATGGTGCGATGAAGAGGGTGTCAAGCATGAGTTCTCCGCCACCTACACGCCTCAACAAAATGGAGTGGTGGAGAGAAAGAACAAGACATTGATCACTCTAGCAAGAGCAATGTTGGATGACTATGGCACGTCCGAGAAATTTTGGGCGGAAGCAATCAACACGGCGTGCCATGCGTCCAACCGGGTGTATCTCCACCGACTCCTCAAGAAGACGCCATATGAACTCCTCACCGGGAAGAAGCCAAACATCTCCTACTTTCGAGTCTTTGGTTGCAAATGCTTCATTTATAAGAAGAAAAGGCTCGGTAAGTTTGAAAGTAGATGTGATAAAGGATTCTTTCTTGGTTATGCATCAAACTCCAAAGCATATAGAGTATTCAATCAAACCTCCGGGTTAGTTGAAGAAACATGTGATGTGGAGTTTGATGAATCTAATGGCTCCCAAGAGGAGGTTGTTGGCTATGACATTGTAGGTGATGACGAGATTGATGAAGCTTTGAAGAATATGTCAATTGGGGATATCAAGCCAGAAGAGGTGCATGAAGGCAATGATCAAGGGGGAGGACCTTCCTCATCTACACCAAGCACCTCCATGGCACCCCAAGTGGATGAAGATCAAGACAAAGATGATACACAACCTCAAGAAGATGTGCCAACACCAACACCCCAAGTCCAAGAACAAGAAGAGCAAAGTGTTCCACCACAAGCACAAGTCACCCATGATCCACCCCAACAAGCATCCACTCAAGCACCGCTAGTGAAGCATGGTCGCATCTCCAAGGATTATCCAATTGGTCAAATCATTGGTAGTCCTTCCAAGGGAGTAAGAACTCGCTCCAAGCATGCTTCATTTTGCGAATGTTACTCGTTTGTTTCTTGTATTGAACCCACTAGCATAGAGGAAGCGCTTGAGGACTCGGATTGGGTGATGGCCATGCAAGAAGAATTGAACAACTTCACCCGCAATGAAGTTTGGGTCCTCGAAGCTCCTCCGAAAGACAAGAACATCATCGGCACCAAGTGGGTCTTTCGAAACAAGCAAGATGAACATGGGGTGGTGATATGCAACAAAGCTAGACTTGTGGCAAAAGGGTTTTCTCAAGTCGAAGGTTTGGATTTTGGTGAAACTTTTGCTCCGGTCGCAAGACTTGAAGCTATCCGCATCCTTCTTGCTTACTCTTCACATCATAACATTAAGTTATATCAAATGGATGTGAAAAGTGCATTCTTAAATGGCGTTATTAACGAACTTGTTTATGTTGAGCAACCTCCCGGGTTTGAAGATCCGAGGAATCCTAATTATGTTTATAGGTTGCACAAGGCACTCTATGGACTCAAACAAGCTCCAAGGGCTTGGTATGAGAGGCTTCGTGACTTCCTAATCATGCAAGGCTTCAAGATCGGGAGGGTGGACACCACTTTGTTCACAAAAGATGTCAACGGGGATCTTTTTATTTGTCAAATTTATGTTGACGATATTATCTTTGGCTCAACTAACGATTCACTAAGCCATGAGTTTGCCACCATGATGTCTAGGGAATTCGAGATGTCCATGATTGGCGAATTGACCTTCTTCCTCGGTTTTCAAGTCAAACAAATGAAGGAAGGGACATTCATCCATCAAGAAAAGTATACTAAAGATATCTTGAAGAAGTTCAAGATGGATGAGTGCAAGCCAATCAAGACACCCATGACAACTAATGGGCATCTTGACTTGGATGTGGACGGTAAATCGGTTGATCAATCCCTCTATCGTTCTATGATAGGGTCTTTGCTTTACCTTATCGCATCTAGGCCCGATATAATGTTTAGTGTGTGCTTGTGTGCCCGCTTTCAAGCAAACCCAAAGGAATCACACCTCTCGGCTGTGAATAGGATCCTTCGGTATCTCAAGCACACCTCAAGCATAGGCTTGTGGTACCCCAAATGCGCTAGCTTAGATCTCTTGGGATACTCGGATTCGGATTTTGCCGGAAGCCGTGTGGATCGCAAGAGTACCTCCGGGGGTTGCCACTTGCTTGGGCGTTCTCTAGTTTCTTGGTCGAGTAAGAAGCAAAATTCCGTGGCTTTGTCCACCGCGGAAGCGGAATATATAGCGGCCGGTGCATGTTGTGCCCAAATCCTATATATGAAGCAAACCCTTTTGGACTTTGGTGTGAAACTAGATAGGATCCCACTCCTTTGTGACAATGAAAGTGCCGTAAAAATTGCCAAAAATCCTGTTCAACACTCTCGCACAAAGCACATTGATATTCGCCATCACTTCTTGCGTGATCACGAAGCTAAAGGAGACATATCTCTTCAAGGTGTGAGATCCGAGGAGCAATTGGCGGATATTTTCACAAAACCTTTAGACGAGAGTACTTTTGTTAGGCTAAGGAATGAGCTAAATGTATTAGATGCGGCAAACGTTATGTAAGTTGCCTTGTCATATAGAAAAATGCATCCATATAGGACACTTGTCTAACCTTGTCAAGATAGTGATGAACATGGGTCTTGCATGAGCCGGTGGTCTTCGTTTCGCTCATGGCATGAAGAATGGTTCATCATGAAGAAGCTTGCCAAGGGTTCAAACTTGACAAGATAGATTTAAATCTGTGCAATGCATGTGCTTGTCATATAGAATGCATCCATGTCTAATTCTTGCTTTGCATTGGCATTGCATCACGTTAGTAGTATCACAAGGGAGCAAATCACACTTCGAGAAAGATATTCATGCTAAATATGAAATATCATCTCTACAAGAGTGATAAGATCAATATTGCGCTTTCATGCCTATTGAGTCACGTCCTATCGAACTTAAAGTTTAAATCTCTAAGTTCATAGGCAAAGTGGCTCATACATTTGGTTTTTGTGTTTAAAACCTCGCTTGGATCTTAATTTGCCTATGTTTATGTAAAAGCTTGCGAGCACTTAGTATGAGTGTTTGAGGGGTGAGGTTGTCTCTCGAAAATGGTCCAAATTGAGTGTTTAAGGCTTTGGTTTTGTAAATTTGGATCAGAAGTAGAGTTTGTAGTTCAGCAGAATTTTTCCTTAACGACCGGTTAAACCGACACCTGGTTTTACACTGCATCGGTTCAACCGGTGCTTAAGTCTTCGTGGCTTGGTTTCTGCATCGCCTCTGGAACAACTCCCGACCGTAACACCGAAGGCCACCGGTGCTTCCGATGGTTGGCGGATGAACCGACGCCTCAGCATCGGTTCAACCGGTGCTACTGCGTGGAGAAATGGCCCTTGCAGTGTCTCTGGACCTTACTCCTGTCGTTGCACCGACGCCCGTCGGATGTTCCGATGCCTTAGTAACGGTTCTTCCGGTGCCCTGTTGACCATGTTTTCTTCTCAATCAGATCTGGTCAAAGTTACACCGGTAATTACACCGATGCTCTTTTCTCTGAACCATCGGAACTTCCGATGCCTTAGGGTTGGCGGGCCCGCTCGTCCTGTTTCTCTTAATCTTTCCGCGGGCCCCGCAAGTCAGTCTCTCTCTCTCTCTTTTTCGTCTACCTCGCGAACCGTCGCCGCCGCTGCTCCTCGCCCATACGCGCGCCGCACCGCCGCCGCCACTCCTGCGCCGCCCCTCCGCTGCCGCACGAGCGCCGCCCCTGCTCCACTACGCCGCCGCGTCACGCGCCACGCCAGCGCCGCGCACCCGCCGCGCCTGCGCCCGCGCCACTACTGCGTCGCCCTGCGCCGCCTGCACCGCGCGCCGCCGCCTTCCACGACCAGCGCCGCCGCTTCGCAGCACCTTCCCACCTTCGCACGCGCGCGCTTTTGCCCTACTCGCGCCACAGCAAGGGCTCTGATTCATTCCCTTCACCCTTTGATCAGGCGCCCTCAAGGTGTTCGACGAATTGTCTCAAGGACAATTTTCGTCATAGTTTGACTCAGCTTCGTCTCTGATCTACAAGGGTACTTTCCTGACCATTCTATGCATTTCATGCACCCTCAATCTCACATCCTTTGTACTTATGCACTAGTATGCCCCTTGCACCTCACATAACACTTATCTTTCACACACTTACACTTGTCTAGATAAGATCTCTATTAGTGTGTTCTTTCAGAGGTTATCCACTAGAATTCATGTCATAGGCTCAAATCGAATCCTTGTTCTGCCTCTCTATGTCAGATGGCTGGTGACAAGAAGGGCAATGGTAAGATGGTAGCGCAGAAGAAGAAGAAGCGCACCCGTGAGGATCGCGAGCGAGAGCAAGCAGAGGCAGTTGCAGATGCAGCAGATAGGCAGGGATCGCTCAGGATCAGGGATCCTCAGGTTCAGGGGGAGCCATAGCAACAGTTACATCGCTCAGGACGTACTCAGACAGCACAGATCTCACCTGAGTCCCGTACTCGTCCACGGACTCGAGGTGGTAGTACTCAGAGAGGAGCAGGTCATGCACAGCAGCAGCAGCACACCGGCAGTGACACTCAGGTAGGAGGTCAGGACAGTGGTGAGGAGCTGCCCGAGGTTGAGCTATTTGATCTCAGGGGTATTCCAGGACCTAGGGTCAAGAGACTGAGATACGTGACCCCGGAGCAGTGGTTTCCCGAGCAGAGGGATATTGGAGTTGATCGTCGCTTTCACACTCTGCTCCAGGAGTCTTTCTACCACGCTTATACCCAGTTGGATATCAAGATCAGTGAGCACAAAATGCTCCACTGGGTGGCTATGCGCGTGGCAGCAGGAGGCACTCCTATCCTCCCGTTGTTTGAGAGATATGAGGGTTTGCCAGCTCTACTGAATGAGAGGTCTCGGTACATCAGAGGGTGGGTTCGCGTTTTCTACGCCACCCTATTTGTTGAGGAGGACCGACAGTTCATAGATTTTATGTTCCAGCAGAGGCATTACAGATTGACTCGAGCATGTCTAGCTACACTGCTTGGAGTTCAGATTGCCGAGGAGCCACACTTCGTGCACTATCAGGCTTATGGCAGCACGGTGCCTCCTCGTCGTCCTCATGAGTCTCACGTCCCGTCTGACGAGGAGATCAGCGTTCTCTTTGAGCAGCCTTTCCTGCCTGGCACACCGAGGACCCCGGACAGACTTACTCACGTAGCTCACTCAGTACACCTAGCTTTGAGGAAGAGTCTGTTGTTTCGAATTGGATACAATGAGGGGATCACAGCTCTGCAGCAGTGGCTTCTACTTTACATCATGACAGGTCGTGACTTTGACCTAGTCGACTTCTTTATCTGCGAGCTAGAGGACGTGATTCTGGATGGGATGACAGTTCACCGCCGCCATCCGTTTGCTCATTGGATCTGCTGGATTCTGGCTCAGCTCAGTCAGAATGAGCATATGGATGAGCTGGAGCAGTCGAGGACACATTTCAGTTTTTACTCACCTGCTACTTCTCGAGACGGTCGTCGTGGCTCGAGAGGCCAGCGTCGAGCACAACAGGTTCTGGATGAGCGTATCTTGGCTGAGGGCAGAATTGCAGATGATCCGACAGCAGCCGAGGACGCTTCACTAGCAGCAGCAGAGGCCCAGCTCCCACACTACCTGATCACTGACTCAGAGGACTCGGAGGATGACGAGTACTTCATTCCCACTGTTACAGTCCCTCGAGGAGCTCATGATGATGAGGCAGGATCCTCCGGTGCAGCACGAGCCCCTGCTCCTCCAGTCACCACTGCTCAGGTCACTCAGCCCGATGCACTCGCTACTATTCTTCAGAGGCTATCTGACCAGCAGGACCGGTTTGCTGCAGCTCAGCTGAGTATGCAAGCTGAGCAGGCTCGCCAGCAGGAGGCCCAGACTCTAGTGCTTGAGGGGATTCGGCAGCAGCAGGAGGCCATGAGGTTACAGCTTCAGCAGCAGTCCCAGATCCAGCAGCAGATGTTTACCTTCTTCTCGGGATGCTTTGGTCAGCTGTACCGTCACACTGGACTGCCTGAGCCTCAGCTCCCTACACCCCAGCAGCTCCAGTTCGACCCCACTGCTCCCCCTCCACCTGTTGGCGGATTTGTGCAGACACCCTTGTCATCTTTCCCGATGTCACCACTTCTTCAGACCGGATTGTTTGCCAGTCCTGTTCCTACTGCTGCTCCGGCTCCTGCTCCTCAGCCTAGTGTTTGGACTGCCGAGCAGCGTGCAGAGTTCCTTAGGCAGCAGCAGATCCTACACCAGCTCTAGCACCCCTCGGCTCAGTCTCTCACGTTCGACTCTCCTTCTCAGCCTGAGGTGCTCCGTCCGTCCGTCGTGCGCTCCACTCAGCCAGACCTGACTCCCGTCACGTCTGCTCCTCCGACGGACTCCATGGTCGTCGTTGCGCCAGCTTCTACCGCTACACCAGCTACTTCTGCTGCTCCGACGACTCCGGTCGAGCAGAAGTCCTCTTCGGTCGACGACGACTGGACGGACGACGACGCCGACGACTCCGCCGCTCAGTTCTCCACCGGACCCAGCCGGAAGACCCCGCCTTCTCCAGCTCAGGACTAGATCACCTTCCTTTTTGGTGCTTTGTTGCCAAAGGGGGAGATAGATAGGAGGAGTAGAGATAGGGGGAGCTTGGTGGTTTGTGGCGTGTTTGGATCTTCATGGATTTTGTGTATGGACATGTTATTTGGATATTGTGTATGCTCTGTGTTGACATGTCCCTACATGTGCTTTAATTCGAGTAATGCAGGCTTGTTTATCGCTTTAAATTTCATATCTTGTGTATCTCTACTTTGTGTTGTCATCAATCACCAAAAAGGGGGAGATTGTAGCGCATCTAGGCCGATAGATGCTAATGGTAAGTTTTGGTGATTAATGACAACCGTATGCGACTAACGTGTGTTTTAAAGGAAATCTCTTTGACTGGATTAGTCTCATATGAAATAAGAAAGGTGACCCCTCAATTCGAAACAATCATACGTACCAAGGACTCAATTTCAAAGATTAAGGACCTTTTCTAGTCTCAAGTGTCACAAGGAGATGAAGGACACTTGATTTAGCTAGGTTTTATAGTTTCTAGTTCTTGATCGTACTATTAAGAGGGGTTCATGAGTTAGTAGCTTGATCAAAATTGAGTTGGCCTTAGAATCTTGCACACTCACTCAAAAACAGCAAAATATGGTCAATAGAAGTTAACACAACTCTTGGAAGAAGAAACAATCAAAGTCACATTTGAATCCAAGTCAATTCAGCTGAAAACAAAGAAAAACAGCAGCACCGGTTGAACCGGTGCCCTAGCATCGGAGCATCCGATGCATGGCGGAAGGACCGATGCCCTGTCGGTCTATCTTCTCTGGAAGCAGGCAGGAATCAAGTCAAAAACTCTATAGCACCGGTTGAACCGATGGTCCCAAGAAAAGCACCGGTGCATTAGATGTACTTTGTTCCAGAGAGCATGTTTTGGTGGATTTCAACTTCTCTTCAGCACCGGTTGAACCGACGCTTCAGAATCAAAGCACCGGTGCATTGGATGTACTTTGTTCCAGAATGCTTGTTTGAGTTGATCAGTGAACCTCTTCAGCACCGGTTGAACCGATGCCCCTACGGAGCATGCACCAGTGCAATGACGCAAGCGTGGATACTGTGTCAGAACTCCAACGGCTATTTATTGGACACACAGAGACCAGTTGAACCGATGCTTATACTTTCTATCACGTCGGTTCTTCCGGTGGTCACGGTTTTTCTGCAGAAAACTTCCAACGGCTATGTGACCTCCTCCACTCTATATAAGGGTACCCCCTGGCTCATTTCAGTTGCCTTTTGACACCTTGAAAACCTGAGGCCATCCTTGAGAAGAAGAGAAAGAGCTTTGAGCAAAAGAGAGAAGATCTAGTGCTTTGTTTGTGCTTCAATCTTGAAGATTTCATCCTTTGCAAGTGTAGCAAGTGTGCTTGAGCTAGGGCCAACTGAGTGTAGGTCAAGTGAAGGCTTAGGAGCTTGTTACTCTTGGTGTTTGGCAGCACCTAGACGATCTTGGTGATAGAAGTGTTTCTCGCGGAGCTTGCCAAGGATTGTGGGAGCCCGGAGAAGAAGATTGTACGTGGCTTGAGCTCCACCACGCCGGGATGGTGAACGGAGACTCTTAGTGAGCGCCCAAGTCTCGGTGACATGGGAGGTGATAAGACTCTTAGTGAGTGTCACAACGTGGATTAGGGGTGTGTGCCAACACATCGACACCACGGGAAAAAATCCGGTTGTCTCTTGCACTCTCTTTCATTTCAATCACTTACTTTCATGCATTCTTTCATGTGCTTGACCTTAGAGATCATAGCTTAGCTCTACCTTGCTTAGTTTCATATCTTTGTTAGCTTGTGTAGTTTGCTTTGTTTAGCCGGTTGGTGAATTAAGCCTTACTAGCATTGCATAGGTTAAGGTTGTTTTATCTATCTTAGAAATTTGAAAAAAGGCCCAATTCACCCCCCTCTTGGTCCATCGATCCTTACAATATAGTTACTCATATAATGTAATATGGAGACAACCTATATCTCGCGAGTGATAGAATTATCACTCGACTTCTATCGAGCCCTATTAAGCATAACCGTGCTAGCGACCTATTCATACTAGTAAAAGGTCGAGGAAAACCTAGGGATCATGCAACTAAGGTTCCAAACAACTCCTACAACTTAATGCACAAGTAATAGATACATATATAGGTGTCATAATTTAAATTAATAGGTTGTGCACCGAGGCTTGCCTTCTGGCTGCTGCTCAGAACTAGAGTGAGTTGGGCCTTGGGCCTGGTTCTCACGCCTCTCCTCCTACTGGGCATACTCTAGCGGCTCCGGTGGCTCCGCAACCACCTCGTATATCACCTCCTCCGCGGCGGCTGCTACACGTGTGCATATGCATATGATATGAGAATGCATGCATGATTTATAAAAATTATAAATAACCAATACCCAAATTAAATTCCAACTATTTGCACCAACACCCACTCATCACCTCCTCTCATCCAGGGCCACACCGGTCAGACTGGTCCACTTGACCGGTCAGACCGGTCCCAATTAAATCAATCCCGCCACCGGCCAGACCGGTCCCTCCGACCGGTCCCCCCGGTCCTATCCAGACCACAAACTAGAATCTAAGTCGCGGCTAAACTAGCCCACAGCTTTCAAATCCCTTCTAGGCCCTAATTCAGATATGCATATGGATGATCTTAACCCAAGAAAAACAACTAAAACCTTCCAAAAAGGTGGATTCACCCAACCCTAGGTGAATTACCTTGAATGAGTTATCTAGCCCACCAAATCTAAATTCCTTCTAGGCTTTAGTTCAGGGATGTAAGTGAACATGTTTGACCAAAGGAAATCAATTAGAACCACCTAAAAAAGGAGATCAATCCACCCAAGCTTGATTACCTTGAATGTCTTCTTCCCCACGAAGAACTTGGAATCCACGGCACCCCGGGAAGGAGTATGTGGAGGAGATGATCACCTACATAAATCCGAAGCTCCCATGATCTCGAAATCAAGGGAGAGGGAGGATTGAGGAGCTTATGGCTTGGGTAGGGAATGAGAGGGAGAGAGCTCGGGGAAAGAGTGGCCTGAGTGTGGTGAGGATGAGTGAGTTGTTGAGAGAGAAGAGTGATTTAAATGATGTGAGCCCAAAACCCACAAAACAGGTTCAACCGGACAGACCGGTCCGACTGAACTGAGCCAAGAAATTTGATCAGTGAGTTTTATCGTTTAGGTTTTTCTCAAAACTAATGGTTGGGCTTAGTCTTAATTATGGGTAATTAATACTTGAGGTGTTACACGCATACGCTGACCACCGGCCACCAGGAGAGCGTATGCTAAGAATCTGAGACCATTGTCAATGTCATGGTGAGGCTTCTTGAGCCTACGAACACGTGTCTCCAATGCTAACTGCAAATGAAAACAAATATTGGCCTGGTCCAACAGTCCAAGGAGACGGCCGGTTTGAGTTGAAGTGGCGCTTTGTTTATTCTCCCAGTCTGATGAGTCGACGCCCACCGTGCCGACGTGGTAGATGCGCCGCTTTCCGTGCCTATTAAACCGGCCTCTTGCACATCTCCTCCCATGTTTCAAGAGTTGAGCGGAAGCCTAGTCTCCTCTTGATTCAGATTTCAGACTCCACCCACACCTTCCCTGCAGACCCGAGGTACGAACAGATCAACTAACATCTTTGCTGCGTTTATCGACTTCATTTATCCCTCTTCTTCTCCATGAGAAATTCGTTGCAGTTGGAGATCTCGTTTTCTATACCCTTGGTGTAAAGAGAAGATCACGTTACTAGCAACTTTGTGCGTCCATCGCGCGCTGCCTACACATGATTTTGGCCTGAATCTTTTCTTTGCTCGCGCGCAGTGAACTTCGATCGCCGGGGAGATACTGGCGATGGACGACGGCGGCGACAGCAGCCCGGTGATGACGGACAGCGAGCGGCGGGCGTACCGGTACGGGCGCCCGGCGGCGCCCAGGCTGCGGGGCATGCGCAAGTCCTGGTCCAACGACTCGCTCGCCGCCGGCTACGGCAGGGCCTCCTGCGTGTGCGCGCCCACCACGCACCCTGGCTCCTTCCGCTGCAAGCACCACCGCCACCACGCCTCCAACCTCAGCGCCGTCGCCGCGACCCCCGCTCCCGATGCCGACGCGAAGCAAGACGAGGCCCAGGAAACGGACAAGTCGTGACTCCGCCGCCGCTGCTTTGTACGTCTGAGGGGGCGCGGTGCGCTTACACGGCGCACCCTGGCGCGCCGGCGTCTTCCTTCCGTGTCATCTTCGAGACTTTGGTGTGGAGGTTTCTTTGTTTCATTTTTTCCCCTTTTTAGGCGTTGCAAGATTTAGAATAATTAAGTGCTGCGCTAGCTACCGGCTCAGCATGGCTAAATGACGTGTAAATGATTTTTTTTCCTTTTAGTCTTTTTGAAAAGAGACGTGTACAATAATTAAAGAGTGTCGGTTTCTTGCGGATGATCCCATTCCCACACGATCCAGCACGAGGCGTACAAATAGCGCCCCTTTTTTACTCTCAACTTATCGTCCGCTACCTGATCGCCTCAAGAAAGAAATCCGAAAGAGTTGTATATGTATATAGTGCGCTTGTTAAAATTTTATGGACAGTAGCACGTGTGATTTTCGGCTGTATGCCAACTCAAAGTATATTTCAAAATTTTTTGATTGTACCATTTAACATCTGGGATTTACAATGTCAGCATCTTGATATTACAATTTCAACATTCGAACATGAAATGTTAAATATATATGTTAGAATTGATAAATATCCTCCACGAAATATTTATTTAAGCACTTATTTTTTAAGGTAGTAGATATTTATGGAATAATGGATTACTAAAAGTATTAAAAGGAAGATGTCCAAAATAAAGGATGGAATGGTAAGAACTTTTTTCTTTTTTATATTTAAAAAAAATTAAAATTTCAAAAATATATGTCCGTTTTCAAAAATTTCAAAAATATACCCCGGTCGCCCTCCCATAGGGCGACAGGCCCAATGTGTAATTTTTTTTTCAAAAATACCCCCGGTCGCCCCCCCCCGCGGGCGACCGGGGTCTCCCCCCTTATAAAAGCCCCAGCCCTCCCCTTCCCTCCTCATTTGAGCCCGAAAATTCCACCAAAATTCCACCAAAAATCCCTCCTCATATTTGCATATATATATAATCATATTCATAAGATAATTCATGTGTTTGTAATTTTACTGAATTGATGCAGTTTCGCCTTTGCAACATGATGGAGACGGACTGCTCGACTTACCTGACGAGGGTACGTGCCGGATCCCCAATGACCCAGTTTGAGCAGATAGAGGCATGGTCGAGGCAGCGTGATCAGTTGCGTCAGGTAACGCACAACTTCGGAAGCCGTGTGCAGTACGAAGACAGCCACGGGTCGTCTCAGGCGTCGTCGTCGTTCCCGTGTCCGTCGACCATACACGGGCCGACGTCGCAGTTCTTCCCAAGTACAGGTAACATACATATCTATTTAAAATTACATCAAGTGTTCCTACATATTTACTAATATCACATACAGGATACGATCCAGCTACTGCGTTCGGCCATACTGGAATGTTTAGAGGGACATCACCAGTTGGCGGACCGTATCCAGGGATGGTACCGGGGCCACAGATACCGGCGTGCACAGGTTAATTTATGTTTCGTATTTCGGTTTCTACATGTCATTATGAAATATACGAGCGTACGCTAACATCCATATTTTTTGCGTAGGATTCTACCCCGATGCGGGCGCCGGACCTTCTTCTTCCTCCTTTCGACCAGATAACGAGACATTCACCTTAGACGACTTCGACAGCTTGAGTCCAGAAGAGCCTGCCGCGCAAGGTGACCCCGATGTCTTGGGGTATTCACAGCTAGGAGGAGCACCACTTGGGATCTCTCAGCAGCAGACACCGCAGCCCCTTGCGCGTCCTGAGCGACAGGTGAGGTCTCCGGATGTTCTCACCTACTCCGAGGGACATGTCCGTGCCCAGCAGAGGGCTAAGAGAGTCCGATGCCCTAGGGGTGGTTAGATGTATATGATGTTTATTTGTAATTAGATAGCTATGGACCGCTTATTTGTATCCGATGTTTATGATTGTGGTAGGTTACTTGTCATTTGTTTTTATAGATATTATTTATGTGAACTTATTATGTTTGTGGGTTCCATAATGCTCGTGAAATAAGGGAAGTTCTTGCGATTTTTTTCCGTGATTTAATGAAGGACAAGTAACGTGCGGTAGGAGTTAGCGGCCGAGATCTTGCCGACGATGATGACGAATACACGCTCGAATAGCTCAAAATAGGTCTCTGCAAAAATAAAAGTCCGAGAAAAAAAGGGGGGGGCCTGTCGCCCGTTGGGGGGGCGACAGGTCCCCCGCCTTTTTTTTCTCTCCAGGGACTTCGTTGCAAATTTGAAAAAAAATTTACACATTGGGTCTGTCGCCCTATGGGAGGGCGACCGGGGTATATTTTTGAAATATTTGAAAACGGACATATATTTTTGAAATTTTAATTTTTAAAAAATATAAAAAAGAAAAAACCGCGAATGGTAAGACACTGAGTAGGCAGGCCTTTCTCGCGCGCTGGGCCAAGCTGGGCCTTCCTTTTTTTGATAGGCCTTCTGGTTTGCTTTCCTATGCTGGCTGGCCCTGTTCGACGTGGAAGCAAAGAAAACATCCGGCTGCTCTCTCTCCCTCTCTCCCTCCCCCTCTCTCTCGGCGTTCTTTCTTAGCGGCGGCGACAGGGCGAGTGCCGCGGTGCCGCCGCCCTTGGCAGTCCTTCGTCGGACGCTTCGCCGGCCAACAAGGGTATGTCTGCCCATTCCCTTCCGTTCCTTTTTGTGATGTGGGAAATCGAACACCCAAACCCCCTATAGTATTCTGTTTGTATTTCGGATCGTATACTGGGTCCGCCCATTGTTCTGGTCCGGTTCCATTTGGCTCAAGTTCTTCAGTGCGCCCAAGATCTATCTTCTTAGCTGACGCCATTGGACCGGGATCCAAGGCCCAAACTATTTTTGAAATTTGGGAGTTCAAGTGTTCAACTAAACCCCCAACATTCATGCCACACAACAAGTCGGGGTCCACACCTAGTAAATTTCATTTTGTTTTCCTATCAATGCCGTGCTTTCATCTGGGGCAATTCCATCTCAGTTTGTGGCTGTTATATTCTGCTGAACCCGATATTTTCTCCAGGCAGCAGAGCGTTGGTCATCCTGGTCCTGGAATATGAGAAGATTCTTCCCATTCCGCTCGTTTACAAGCAGTACCGGGAATGGTAAAGCAGCACAGGCAAATGATGCCATGAACGAGAACAAAGTTGATGAAGGTGGAACCAGCAGGGCTTCCCGATCTCCTGGTGCACGGTCATTCCGATCAAGAAGCCGCCATGGTGCATCGAGGAATGAGGAATCTTCCCATCCACAGCTCAGGAGGTCCTTTTCATTTTCATCATCAGCAATTGATCGGTCCTTGGATGAAAGGATGATATCACGTGATATTCCATATTCGATGTCCAATGATTCTGATGCGCCTGGTCATATCGGCGAAGTGGAGTAAGTAACCAAAGTTCACATTTCACCTATACCAGCAGTTCAAGTTTGTTCAAAAAAAAAAAAAAAAAACTAGCAGTCAAACAGTTAGAACTTTCACTAGTATGTTAATGGATTCTAGCAGTCAGCCAGTCACTTCTTTCGGGGAAAAAATAAAAAGGAGATAAAACACCATGAATTATTTTCTGTAGCTGCTTGGACATTTATTTGCAACTGATGTTTGTTATGTGGACTAAATTTGATGACATATCATCTTTGTCGCGGAGATAAGCTGCAGTAAACATTCAGCTTGCTCTTTTAATTTAATCTGTGTGTTCTATAATATTATTGTTACAAAATCTCCTTTGGGACTTGCTGTTATGATAATAGCCGGTGCACCTTACATGGATGATATTTTATTCAGCATGGCTGTAGATATCACTAAGAAAGGTCATTATCAGGTGCTACACATGGTCTCCAGAAAGACACCTCAGCAGAAGAGAATACACAATAAAGGTCCCAAATTCACATGGATTCCAGGAAGCTGACTCATCTCATTCAAGATGCCATTCATGCTCAACAGGGAATTCCCCTGTCAGTTCTCCTGTTGTGTTAAAATGCAGGCCTGCTAGGTTGACCAATTTATTGAATAAGAATGAAGTGCTAGATCTGTACATCGATGGCGAGCAAGAAGTTACCAGATTAAATGAGAGACAGAACCAGAAATTCCCCACCAGATCTACAGCTCCATACTTGGGACAGGGACGGCCACCACGGCCACATTCTACAGCGCCATCTTCACCAAAATTGCGTAAAGAGATTATTGAAAGCCCCTCCAACATTGATATTGATGATGCCTGGCACTCCCAACTTGCTCATGGTGGGGCTAACGGCACCTGCAAGGTTGCATCTATGTGTCATGGAGGTGGCCATGATGCAAGACATTTTAAAGTATGTTCTCAGAAGCTTTCACATTTTGAAGAGCCCAGATCACAAACTATGACTTCTGTGGAAGATATTTACGAGGACTTGCAAGATGTACGACCTCCATCTCCGTTCTTCTACAGCTCTTCAACGGATCCTGTTTCTAGTGCTACCTCAAGATACTTTGCTGCAGACATTAGTTGTCATGAGGAGTCTCATGATGCTCATGATTTCAGATTGGAACAAGAGACTGATGAAAAGTTGCTTCAAAGAGCTAAAGAAGTTGATGCGTGCTTTATGCTTTCTCCAATGGAAAACAGTAAGCTTAATGCACTCAGGGACAAGAGGTTGGATTCAACTGAAATGTTGCAACTCATCCAGGGTCTGATTGAAGATAGAAAAATATTGGCATCTGAATTATCTTCACAGATTAAGGCACGTCTTACTGAAAGATTTGCAACCAAAGAAGAATATAAGAGATCTAAGTTAGAATTAGAAACTAGAAATAGAAGGCTGGAAAAGGAGAAGATAGACATACAAAGTAACTTGGAGACAGAATTGGATAGAAGGTCAAGTGATTGGTCAGTCAAGCTGGAGAGATTTCAATCTGAAGAACAAAGACTACAGGGAAGGGTAAGAGAGCTTGCAGAGCAGAATGTGTCATTTCAGAGAGAAATTACTTTGCTTCAATCCTACAAAGCTGATGCTACTAGTAGGATTAAAAGTCTAGAGCTGCAAAACAAGCATCTGGACAATGAGTTACAGAAAGTAAAAGTTGATCACGAAAACATTCACAACTCCTTAGTAGAGTCACATGATAAACTTGCTCAAGCTATAGCGGAAAGGGATAAAATCCGAGAATTTTTAGAAGACAAAGAGGAGGCCAATAAAGCGTTACACAAAATTATTGCAAGATTACAAAGGGCATGTAACGAACAGGAGAAAACAATAGCTGGCCTGAGACAAGGATTCGGCACCGAATTCGAAAAGAGAGCTGCTGGAAATAGTGATATGATAAACAGAATGCTAACGGAGCTTAACAGACTTACTGGGGTTGAGCAAAATCTGAGAAAAGAAATTCAATCCTGTACCCTTGAGATGGAGTCTCTTAGGCAAGAGAATATAGGGATTTTAAATCGGTTGCAAAAGAGTGAAGATGGAGTGATTTTTTCCACAATTCGTCTTGACCAGGAGCTTCATGCTAGAGTGGAAAGTCTGCAGACACAAGCTTTATCATTACTTGATGATGCTAGCCAACTTTGTGCCAAGTTGTTGGAATTGATCAAATCAAAGAGTAGGAAGAACAGTGGTGATGTTGATGCATTAGTAGTCATTGAGCATACTCTAAAGTACCAGACCATGAATGGAGGAATTGAGAATGTAAAACAGAGGCTGCGTGCAATCAAATCCCTGCTGATGGAGAAGCAAAACAAAGAGACTAGGCAGAGTGCTGGAGATTGTCTTCTGGAACAAGAAAAGGTATCCAAGGTATGACCTATCTTTGAGGTTCTTGTTTAGAAATAATATCGTGGTCTTGATATCTTAACTCTTTAGATGTTGTTAATGATATTATGACTTTCATTTAGAGAATATGACAAACATTTTCTTGTAAGTAATATTGTAATAAATTAATACTGTGTTTTTTTTGTACAATATGAAAAAACATTTCTGAGCATGGAGCAAGTTGCCGAGACAAAATTATAACTTGTGAAACTGAAGCTATTATCTGAAACTCAAATCAATCTTCGTTTTTTGTATTATTTTATGCAGGATGACATTGAAATTAGGCTAAGAGAAGAAGCTATGATCAGTAGAATACTGAAGGAGAAGCTAGTGTCCAAGGAACTAGACATTGAGCAATTGCAGTCAGATCTAGCAGCTTCAGTTAGGATCCAAGATGTAATGCAAAATGAGATCCAGAGACTTCAAGATGAACTAAGTTGCCTTACACACAAGTCCAAGAATTTGGAAGTTCAGGTGACCTGAAAACCCTGCCCCCTGAAGAGTTTTTTTTTCACAGTATGTCTCCCTGTCAAATGAATCTTAGGTTGTGCCACTGTATGCATTATTTGTCATTCTGACCAGTCTTCAACTAATATCATCTAAGAAATTCATAAAATATGTTGTTTCTATCTTCATCCATTATTATCCTTCTAGAGGTGGACAGTCAAATATTTGCAACACACACACTGCCGATATTGTACGCATGCCCATGATTCCAATGCCATTTTTGGTTTCAACTTTGCACATTGCAGGTTTCAAAGAAAGATGGGACAATTAACCAGATCGAGCAGGATTACCAGGAATCTGCCAAGGAACTGCTCTTCGGTGCATGCTCAAAACAGTAAGCGATGAAAGAGATGTCTCATGGCAGGAATCAAAACAGCTGAAAAGAACTGTCAATGGCTTGCAAAATGAAGTTGCTTGGCTGAAGCAGAAGATTAGATCGCTTGATGAGGATATAATGCTTAAGGAGAGCGAGATACTGCTTCGTGACGGTGAGATTTCAATATTAAGGGACAGTATTGACAAACCGTTTGACATCTGCAGCCCTCGGTCCATAAAGCAGTTTGGCTTGGAGTAAATTTGCACAGAACAAATAGCAGAACTTGATTTTGAAGATGTTATTTTCCTTTCTGTACAAAGATAATAGCTTTTACCACTCTTTACATAGAGTTCAAATACTTGTGAACACTGAACCACGGGTCATAGCCGTGCTCGTTTAGCCAATACAGTATATTCTGCATTTCAGCCACTCTTGCCTTTTGGTTTCATGTTATTGCTCTGTTGCACGCAAGGACAACCCAGGGGACGCATCAATCCTTTCGGAACCAATAAAAGGCAATTAGTGTTTCCATGCTCCTGGAAGGAGTTGCACATTTCTTGAAATGGTTCAACGCGTGAGCAACTAGAATGAAACTGTTTCTGCTCTCAAATTCACACAATTATCTAAGAGTTAAGCATAAAATTATATCTCAAAGCCATTCTTCACAAAAGAAATGCATATTGTTTAAAGAATCAAATGGAAAAGGTGGCATTGTATCTTGTACATACATCACATCGAAATATTTCTTTCAAGGTTACTAATGTTAATACAATTTTACAGTCAAGTCTGTATGCCTGCGCTCCTGAGATCCTCCACATTATGCTTGTAGTCAAGCTAAAGAAACCTGTCACTGTTGAAGTATTCGTACTGGTCTGTGAGGCCTTGGTGCTGAAAAATGTAGAGGGTACATTTTTTTTAATCATAACACTGAAGGTTAAATGACATGATAAGTTTTTATGATGTTTTTGGTGTTATCGTATGAAAACATGAAAATGAAGACTGATCCAGCATACAAAATGATGGAGGATAACCGGGCTTGCTATGTGGCATCAGAAAAGTTTCTATATCTACTTTTTAACACAACATCTATAGTTCTATACATGGTTCTCCATTCTTTGCATGATCATGAGCAGGGTTTTATTTCCCAACCGGAAACCGGTTACCGCCGCCCTCCGGTACCGGTTTACCGGACCGGTTAGGCCGGTAACCGGTGGAAACCGGTTGAATTCAAATCCAAATTCAAATAAATTCAAATTTTCCCGTGCAACCGGTTCCGACCGGTTTACCGGCCGGTTTGACCGGTTTACCGGCCGGTTTTACCGGTTTACCGGTCGGTTTGACCGGTTTGAAATTCAAACGCTCCCGTGCAACCGGTTTACCGGCCGGTTTTACCGGTTTACCGACCGGTTTGACCGGTTTACCGGCCGGTTTGATCGGTGGGCCTTCATGGGCCGGCCCATTTTTTTTCTTTTTCTTTTTTGATTTAACTTTAAATTCCCACAAACTATACTAAATGAATGAATTTTTGAGAAAATTTGACACCATTAGATTCATCACACCTTGAAGTATTTTTAGGAATTTTTTGGGAATTTTTCATTTTTTGAATTCAAATTTAAATTTTGAATTTTGGCCGGTTGGGTACCGGCCGGAACCGGAACCGGACCGGACCGGTTTGACCGGTAACCGGTCAAACCGGACCGGTTCCCACCGGTTAGGTTAACCTTGATCATGAGATGCTTAAGAAAATGAATCATAGTAATTGTGTAACGATGCCAGCAAAAATTCATGAGCCAAACTAACTGTGCAAAACGAAATAAGCAACACAGACCTTTTAACTTAGGACCTGCATCGGAAGTCTATGCGCAAAAATAATTAAAGAAATCACTGTATTAATAGGTGCATGCATAAGCACATACCATTCGGGTTTCCCTGCTCATAGAAACACTTAAACAGAGCCACTGCCTCTTCAGGCATGATCCCTCCAGTGCATTTGAAACCTTTTGGTTTAGGGGGTTGGCTCCTAGCAAAACAAAAACAATGTCAGCCATACAATTTGTTGGTGCCATAAAACCATGCATCACATCACAAGAACGAAAATTGAAAGGTCAAGCAAGTTCAACTTTGCGTTAAATGTGACACTGTACGCAGCACTTTGAAATACCAGCACAAATGAGAGCACGAAATTAACATGCTCTTATGAATATGTACAGCTTTACGAGCATGTTGCGGCATGCTGCCTTTTATTTACCCTGACAAATCATCTGACGAAGTAGAACCCTGGTGCAACGACATGATCGAGCCACATCCTCCAAATTTGTCATTGGCACAACCAAAGTATACTTCTCTTATTCCTAACCAAAGAAAGTGAAACAATTAAAATCACAAATAGTTATACTACAGAGCAGCTTACACTGGAGAATATATGATTCAAACACTTTGGAATTCATACCAAGGATCGACAATGCCGTTGCACACATTATACAGGGTTCACACGTGACATAAAGGTCGCATCCTGCGAATTTCTCCGCCACCTGTGCCTGATCAAGACCCATCTTCTGCCACTCCCGAAGCAGGACATCGATGGCTTCCATCTCAGCGTGTCTGGTAGCCTGGCAGTACGAACAATCACAAGGTAAAATGACACAGGCGAAAGAGCACAGAAACACTGTAAAACAGACATCTCCTGGCTCCAGCAAAAACGAGATGAGCAGACGTACATTTCGAGTGGCATTCGTCCTGTTGCTACCAGAGGACATCACCTTCCCATCCTCAACAATCACACATCTAATATCGGCAAAAGGTAATTAACAAGAACAAAACCCCGCAGTTAGCAGTTCGCACACATGGAGTTGGGAAAGGACTGTGACGGATGAATCCAAACAAAAGCGTACCCTACAGGGACCTCGAGGTTGTCCAGCGCGAACTTGGCCTACACAACAATCGATTAAGTCGAAGCTAAGCACCGGAGGCCAAATCATACGTGCACCAGTTGCAAGATGAGCAGGATTAAGCAACCGTACCTGCTCGAGCGCCCGCTCCATGAACGCCGCCGGCGCGGCCATCCTTCGAAACGGCCAGCGAGAAGCCGGATTGCAAATCCAAGCGGAGGCTGCGGAGCAAGCTCGGTGGAGCGGCCCGGCAATCGGCGGGGGAGCGCGGCGGCGCAGCGATTCGGCGGCGCCACCGGCTTGACGCGGGTGGGGTGGGCTGAGTTCAACCTGTCAACTAGGTCTCCAGAGTGCGCGCGCGCGCCCTCTCCTCCTCGGCGTCTATTGAGCCCGTGGGCCGTGTGGCCCATCACCGTCCCCTCCTCTCTCACCGTCACGACAGCCGGCGCCTATCTCCGTTTTCCCCCTCCCACCGACGGCGAGGAAGATGAGCGGTGGCGCGAGGAGGGTCCTGGAGGCGTGGAGGCTCGGGGTGTTCAGGTACGGCGACGCGCTCCAGCTCCAGGAGCGTCTCGTCGCGGACCGCAAGGCCGGCCGCGTCGGCGACATCGTGCTGTCGCTGCAGCACCCGCCGACATACACCCTCGGCAAGCGGCGCGAGAAGGCCGAGCGCAACCTGCTCACCCCGGAGGCCGAGCTGAGCGCCCTGGGCGCCGAGCTCCACCGCACGGAGCGGGGCGGCGACGTCACCTTCCACGGGCCGCGGCAGGCCGTGCTGTACCCAATCCTCTCGCTGCGCGCCCTGGGGCTCGGCGCGCGGAGGTACGTCGAGGGGCTCGAGTCCGCCATGATCCAGCTGGCGGCCCTCCACGGCGTGACCGCGCGGCCGGGTGACCCCGGGGAGACCGGCGTCTGGGTCGGGGACCGCAAGATCGGCGCCATCGGGGTCAGGATCTCGTCCGGGTTCACGTGGCACGGGCTGGCCTTCAACATCGACCCCGATCTCGGGTACTTCGAGCACATCGTGCCGTGCGGCATCGCCGGCAAAGGGGTCACGTCGCTGCGGCGGGAGGTGCCGGACGAAGTGGAGCTCCCTACCGACGAGGCCATCCATGACCAGCTTGTCCGGTGCCTGGGGAGAACTTTGGGCTTCACCGATGTGGAATTCAAGGACGATTCTGAGTGTGGAGACATGATTGGCGCAGCTCAAGATGCAGCTACGCAATCCTGACGCGCGGTTCAATCTGTATGCACTCTGCAATCGGCATCCTTCAGAATGTCCTCGGATCAATTTTTGGAATATTTTTTCATCTGGTTGTGTTCAAGGTACTCCTGTGTATCTGTGTATGTACGATAGAAGGTAGCAGGCTTTCCTGCAATTCTGCAGCTAGACAGCTTGTACATTGCACCATGGAATTAGGCACGCACAAATCTGTCTGTACTTGGTGATAGAACAACAGTAACACTTAATATGCTCCAGCCATTGTTTCGGAGTTTGGAATTTTGAAATCGTTAGTGGTGGTTAGTGGAGATTGAATGCAGTTATCAATTGTTGATGCTGAAATTTGTCTTCATCATGTTCTCTGAATATGCGAGGTTTAGTTTTTCACTTGACATCTTTTCTTCTTCATCTGTTCGGCTGCACTGATCTTATTTCGGCTGATTCACTGTAGCTATACCACGTGTAGTTGCTACAGTAAGATTCACTGTAGCTATCCGCGAAAACTTTTTGTATCTTGACTGCTAATTTAGAGTATTAAATAAAGTCTAATTACAAAACCATCTGCAGGACTCCTAGTAAATTCGCGAGATCAATCTAATGAGGTTTTTAACCGCACGATTAGATGACGGTACTGTAGCATCACTGTAGCAAATCATGAATTAATTACTGCCATTAGATTCGTCTCGAAAAGTTACACTCATTCGTAAAAAGTTTTCGCAAATAAACTCCGTTTAGTACTTCATACATACATTTGTCTTTTTGTGAAAAAAAATTTCGTGGTGTTAACCAAACGCGGCCCATCTGCGAATTCTACGGGGGCTGGGCGGCTCTCTTAACTGTGGGCCTCGTTGGGCTCATCAGTGGGCTGTGGCTGTTGATCCGTGGTTGTTTTCAGACACTGAACATGCAGACTTTTTTTTGTTTCATATGATAACCCTTTTTCCTATTCCAGCATCTGTAAAGCACTAAATCCTAGTAGCTGTTTCGACAAAAAACCAGGGCGGTTTGAAAACCCGAGTTCTGAAAGAACAACATGAGGAATCAAACTCATGTGAATCTCTGCATCACTTTGCTTTTTTTAACTATGTAAGGTGACCTTGTTCTTAATTGGCTTCTTGATCTGGGCCTGGGGCTGGACATCCTGAATTCATGCGCACCTGCCTGTGATGGTAAATTACAGAGTAGTCACTATATCATGTACCTCCTTCATGATACTGTTTTTTTTAAAAAAAAACGCCTCCATGATACTGCATACGCGGAGCGCACAAATATGGCTTGGAGCCTTGGAGGAAGATAGATTGTGCTAGACTGCTCATCCTAGTCCATGGTCATATTCATCAGGGGGGTTGGCCTTTACATGTCTTTTTAAACATACACAAGCTTTGCACCATCACCTCTGCAAAAAGAAAATTATTTGTGGCCATGCTGCGTCTTTGTCTAATTCGGCTCCCCTTTTCAGTTTTCACCCTATGTGCTCAGATTGTAATCCCACTTCAAAGTTTGCAGGGAACAGGAAAATTTTCTTCACTCTATACGAACAAAGGCCTGAACATACATTAGTTACCGGAACAAAATTAGTGACACAGCATGCCGAGATGAACTGGATTTAAATTAGCAGTGGTATGTCGATTCTTGAACCAAGAGAACAAAAGTAACATGCGAATCTCTAGTACTCTTCGGCACGTAAAGCAACAAAAAGAAAAAAAGACATCTGTATCATATTAGTTTCTTGAAGTAAAATCAATTGCCTTCCACTGATCAATTTACAAAAAATGGAAGAACCTGATAGACCCAAATCTGCCTGCATCTACCACTTCTTCCGGCACCGCGCCGGCGCCACCCGCGTACGCGTCGTGGCACTCGGTGCTGCAGGACGCCGGCTTCTGCTCCACTGCGCCCGCACCCCACGGGTACGTCTCCGACCGCCGCAGAACGGGCGGGTTGCTGATCTCCGGGGGCGTGCCTCGCCGCGGCGCGGCGCTGGAGGAGGGCGAGCCGCCGCTGGCATTGGGGGCCGCGGCGGCGGCGGCGGCGGCGGACGGCGGTTCTTGCGCCGCCGGCCCGGACGAGGAGTCGAAGCAGATGGAGACGGCCTTCCCCGACGAGGTCTGCAGCTGGAACTCGGAGGGAGAGAGCGGGAGGAAGGCGCTGTTGCACGAGTGCTCGTTGTAGTAGGTGACCGCGTACAATGGCGGGTCGCTGTGGTCCTTCTGCTGCACCTGCTTCGTGGCCGGGCAGTTCATGTTGTCCTTGTAGGTGCATCTATAGTAGTATCTGCAGCAAAGGAGGGGGGAGGAAATCAAACATATGAGCGAAATGGCCATGAAAAGATCCAGCTTTTCGTTTGGCTTCAAACATTTCTTCAAATTTGTCTGTGTATTACTGTACGGCCGATTTGGATGCGGCGAAAGGAGGAAAGTCAAAGAAGGTTGGCTAATAAAGGTGGATTCTTTGCCCGTCAAGGTAGATTTCTCAGAGCACGGGCAGATGCAGAATTTCTTTCTTTTTTTCAGGAACAAACGAGGACGAAACGAAACAAGACAGAGAGATGCTCATCCGTTCGGACCTGGGGAAGTTGGTGTTGTTGATCTTCTTCTCCCCGTACTTCCTCCATTGGTGGCCGTCGTTGTGCGGCGCGAAGGTGTCCACCTTCCTCATGCGCTTCTCCTTCCTGCCAAGATTTCAATTTTTTCCCCCACAAGGCCACAACAGAAGGAAACACAAATCAGGCGCCGCCCACTTTTAATTGAACCGCGGCAACAGCAAAGATCATCCAGAGAAAACGGAAGCCCCTGCGGCAGTTACCTCGAATTGATCGGCGACTGATGCGAGGTCGGCGCCGGAGACATTGTTCCCGGTAGAAGAAGAAATCAAGAAATGCGGGGAAGGGGAGGGGAGCGAGGGCGGAGAGGACGCGGCCGGCCGTGGAGGAGAGAGCAGGCAGGCCAGAGCGCTTTTAATTCGGAAGCGTACTTGACCAGCCTCTCCAGGCAGCAGACGAGCACCCCTTTTTAGCTTCGCTGCTTAACAGCTTAACAACACATCAGAGGAAGAGAGAGGGAGAGAGAAGATGAACTCCATAATAATTGAACCCTCGCGGCCATATAAAACTGCCCGAAACCGAGACCAAGAACGATGCAAAGATTATCTTGGCCTCCGGGCGTATCGCTGTCACGTGCCCCCGCGCACCGACGGGCGACCCCCCTCCCTGACGAAACTTCCCTGAGCCTTCTCCAGAGCCCCCAGGCCCAGCGCAGCAGTGCCGGAGCCGGAGCAGCGTACAAGTGGCCTCGGATGATGTGTCCCCGTGTTTGTTTATTGCCCTAAGCACTGTCATCGATCTCGCAACTTGGGCTAAAAACAAGCCTCCGGCAGTTTTCAAAAAGGAAAAAAAAACTCCGGCTGATCGGAACTCGGCGTATTTGTGTATATATATCTTTTTTTCCGACTGGACCGGTTCAAAATCTTGTTTCCGAAATGGAAGTTGAGGTGGTGGCACATGATGGAGAAAAAGAAAGAAAGAAAAAGAAAAGGAGGAACCAGTTGGGCTTGACCTGATTGATGCCTTTCCCTGGCGGAGGCCAGAGGAATCGTCTCGTTGCTTGGGAACGAGGGCGACTAGCTGCTGCTGCTCTCTGCTGAATGCTGCTGATACCTACCGCGCGTCCCGATGGAGAGGATCGCCCGCCGGGGTTTTTTTAAAAAGACCTGCACATGCCGGAGGCCAAGTTGGGGCGGCAAGGAATCTCTCCATTGCTCGCTTTCTTCCCGCCGAGTTTTTTTAGGACCATGGACGTGAGCTCAGCCCTGATGTTAACCCGCTCCCACTGGGTCTTAGTTAAAACCAACCCCGGCCACCGGCGATTGGATCGCCGGGCGGGCGCCCGGTCACCCACGCGGGCCACTAGTTAAGCTTAGTGCAATCCCGCAGCTGGGACGATAAGCTTAGTGCCAGTGGTTGATTTGGCCGTTGATGCGCGCATCGAGCGGCGTCCATGACGCGGTAAAAATGATGCCGAGACGCGCGGAAGCGGTAAAGAAAAACGGAAGCTGGAAGAAGAAATGTTGAGAGGAACGCACTGCGCCATCAGTTTTTCTGTGCGGTGAAAATGACAGCCACGGAGATAATTAATTTAATTAATCTATTCGGGTGGATGGACGGGCGCGGCGGCGGACGCACATGAGCGATGAAACCCTAGCTCCGGGGCCAGCGAAGTCAGAGGAGAAAATGGGGAGGGGACAGGCTAACAGTAAAGTAGCAAGGCCACCAGATGACTTAGTTTAATGCAGCGCATCACTGAATAAGACTCCGCTAAGCAGAAGAGGTCTGACTTTCTACCCGGCCTCGCAAGCCGCTGGGGTTGGGATTTGATTAAGTATCCGGAGCAGTTAGTCCTACTCTTCTCTTCTCTTCCCTTCTCCCCTTGGGATTTACTATATTTACAAATACTTTGAACACCGGTCTACTATACTTGTATATCCGAAAATAAAGAACGCTAGAGGAAGACTGGGACACGCTAGCTAGCCCATTTTATAACGGGCCCTTCTAGAGAGTGGACGGGTATCGCCTCCTGATTGGCTGGATGGTGGGGGAGGAGAGAGGCCGGAGGTGGGGTTGCATGCGATGCGCTCAGCCGCTTCAGCAATCCAGATCTTGGCTTATTCATTGACATGCAGATATATTTATAAATATATACTAAATGCAGTTGGTAAGGCTCTCCGCAGCGGGCTCGGTATGCCGCGCGCTACCCCGTTTACAAAATGTCTTTAGCGTTTTTTTCGCTGCAGCGGGGCGCGCTAAGCGGCTCTGGAAAATGGAGTTCGAGCATCCGTGGCGCGGTACGGACGACTCTGGGAACTGACGCGCGCGGCCCCCTTGTCCTTCCCGCAGTCGTCCCGAACCATACGCCGTCCTCCCGCCCGAGCTCGGCGCCATGGCCACGCGGCCAGAGCTCGGAGCCCACGCGCCATGGGAGGGGGCGGGGAGAGGGAGGGCCTCGAGCCCAATGCCGCGACGGCACTCGCCCGCCACCTGCCATTGCCCCACGCGGAAGAGGAAGGCGCCGCCGGCGCGGGGGCGCGGCGAAGTCGCGCAGCAGGGGCAGGCCAGATCTCCGGGGCCGACGAGCCGCACCGAGGTCTGGGGTGGCGGCGAGCAGGGCCAGAGCAGAGGGCCCGAGCGGTGGGAGCAGGGGAGGAGCTCGGCCGCGCGGAGGAGGCGCGTCCCGCCCGCCGCCGCCGCCGCGAGGGAGCCCGGCGCGCACGGCCCCCGCTCGCCTCCTCCGCCGCGTGGGGGCGATGGCGTCGCGGCCTCCGTCCGGCGGCGGCCCGCCCTGGCCGCTCCGCCGCGCCTAGCCCGCCCGCGCGGGGCTCGCCCGCACCGCGGCGGCGCTGCTCGCTCGCCTGCCGCCCACCCCGCCACGGGCGTTCATCTGCGTCGCCGTGAGGCCGCCGCCAGGGGGGACGGGGCAGCGAGCTCGAGGGCCGCCAGCTCCGGGGCCTCGGCTCCATGGGCGGCGACGAGCAAGGCCAGTGCCGTCTCGCCGGCACGCCGCCATGCCGTCATGCCGCGGCGGCGGCACAGACGCGCCGCGACCGCCCCGCGGCACGCCGCCGGGCCTCGCGCACCCGCCGCCCCCGCGCTGGCGCAGCAGGGGAAGGGAGGGAGGAGGGGCACGCCGAGGCCGCCCCGCCGCGGCCGCCGGCCATCGGCCGCTCCGCCCCGCCGTGGCCGGCGCGCCGATGAAGGGAGGGAGGGAGAGAGGGGCCGCGGTGATGGGAGAGAGAGTGGGGAGGGAGGGGGTAAAAAAAGAAAAAATAATTATGACACGTGGGCCCCACTCGTGGTAGTTGGTATAGAGTAGAAATTTAGAGAGTGAATGAACGTGGAGAAACTGAATATAGAGAGGAGAATCTTGATGACCAGACAAAAATATTTCTTTTGGAGAGTGAATTTAGAGATTGACGAGTGCGGAGAGACTAACGGACTAAACTATGGCGCCGCGGTCCCTGATAAAACGGGAGAAAACAAGCATCGGAGTGTGGCCACAATGAACAACACGATTAACAACCGGGGGCCAAGCGACCCGGGGATAGAAAAAGGCGTGTAGTTTGCGGCCGGCCTACCGCCTACGTGTGCCATCCCAGCGGCTCGGTACGTGACATGCAGCTGCCGGCGTTCCCCGCTCACACACGCAAACCATCTCACCAAAGTTTTCCATAATATAAATCAACTTAAAAACCAATCTGTTGATATTTCCATGAACTGGTCGGAATGGTTGCTGCTTACTAGTATAAGAGATAAATTATCTAAAAAAAGTATTGAGAGATAAATAGGGCGAAAAAGTTGGTGTCAAGTAAGGGACTAAAAAAATTAAATTGGCATGAGAGCCACTGGAACCTAACACTGGAATCACTTAAAGAAAGCTTAGCCTTGGAATATCATGCCATTCACTGTACTTACCTCCCATCTGAAAATATGATAACCCTAGCATAGTCAGAAAGATAACAATAATAAGGTCGTGTTTAGTTTTTTATATGTAAAAATTTTGTGTTGGAATCTTATTAATTTGAAATGCTAATGAAATCTATTTACAAAACTTTTTGCATAGATGAGTTGTAAATCGCGAGACGAATCTAATGATACTAATTAATCTATGATTAATTATAATTAGTGGACAATTACTGTAGCATCACTGTTGCAAATAATAGATTAAATAGACTCATTAGATTCATCTCGCGATTTACAGTCCATTCATGCAAAAAGTTTTATAAATAGATTTCATTTAATACTTCATACATGTGTTCTAATATTCGATGTGACTTTTTTTTCGTTTACGAAGTTGCCTGCCTTCTATGCGTGCCAGTAATGATACGCGTGGAAAAATACTGCGCCCGCCCTGCCGTGCCGGCTGGAGCTCCGGCCAAACGTCAAACCACGAAGCGGACGGAGTTTATGCCCCTGTTCCAAACTTTTTTTTTCAAAAGTCACTATCACATTAAATTTTTTTTACTATTTTATAGTATTAAATAAAATCTGTTTATAAATGTTTTTTTGACAGCTGAGTGCTAATTCGCGAGACGAATCTAATGAGTCTAATTAATTCATAATTTGCTACAGTAATGCTATGGTTATCATATTTTAACTCCAGAATTCTGCAGTTAGTTTTATAATTAATTTTTATTTAATACTTCTAAATACTAAAAAATTCCAGAAACTTAAAAAAGTCCCTGGATGTACGATAGCGCCAAGCTACTCAACGAGAGTAGCCCTCGGAAAATAGCTTTCTTTTTCTCTCTCTCGAGTTAGAGCCGTGACCGAATTTTCGTGGCAAGATGGTATATATGCATCGAACCGTTTCGATTGGTCGAGTCTTTGCTTATCTGAAAAGCACCTTTTGGTTCATTAGTCTTTGTTAAAACTGACCTCTCTCGCGCCCGGCCCGGTGGGCCGCTTGTGTGTTGCGGTCAGAGCAAACGACACGACGCATCGACGTGGCGCGAGCCGGCCGAGTCAGGTCGACGGCCTTTAAGAAGTTGACCCTGCTTTGAAGTTGACCCTGCTTTAGGCACAGTCGTCTTAACTAAGCGCTCGGCCATCGGCCAACGACAAAAAAAAAACACTGCTTTATTAGAAAAAGACACACGATGAGATGAAGACAAATAGACGATGACACAAAACTAAGACACGCTCATCTCTCGTTCCTTGCGCCGGAAAAGATGTGTCCCTGGTCCAAATTTGCAGCGGTCTAGTTAGGTTTTTGGCAAAAAGACGGACACGAATTCAGATGTTTTAGAATCTATTTGGGAGCACTTCAGTCCATCCAAATCACCTCTGCTCCACAAACTCCACTATTTTTGGGCTCCACTCGAGTAATTTTCACTCCATTATTGTTCAAGAGAACTCCACTCTACAAATTTCATAGACCTAATTCCCTCTGCCCCTCCGACCCAATAAGCAAGCAGCGGCCCATCTAAACTCCTCTCACTTTTCACATGGGATCTATTTGTAAGAAATCTTCTACCTCCCTCTTTACCCTTTCTGTTCTTCCTCCCTCCTCCCATGTGTGCCTCGAGGCCCGGCTAGGCACGGCGGAGAGCCGGGCGCGGCGGAGGCCACCACCAACGTGCCCCTTGCCCGCGTAGAGGCCACCGCCGGCGAGCTTCGAGCGAGAAGGAAGGAGCGAGATGGCGAGAAATAGGATGAGCTCGTTCGACCAATTTCACAGAACAAATTTATTCCGAATCTCTCACAAATATTTTTTATTTGGAACCCCTCAATTCCTCCCACTCCAACCAAACAGCTTTATGAATGGTGCTGAAACCGTTCCATCCTATTTCATATCATCCCACCAACCAAATGGCAAATGCTACATAAAATGGGCCGTCGTTGGTCAGAACTAAATTGGGCGCAGCAGCCTTTGAATGTTTCCTGGAACAGCCTTCAGCCTTTTTTTTCCTTTCTTTTTGAGCAAAGGAACAGTCTTGAACTTGGGTTGGGAGTTGGGAGTTGGGACACGGCACGGAAATGCCGCTGCGATTTTCCTGTTGGCGTCCATAGATGCCGGTTTGCCCCGCGGCCGGAAAAATTGGCTGGACCGCGAGGAAGTGGCTTTCGCAGTTAGCGGATCAGGGGATGTTTAGTTAAAAAAAAAACCCAAAAAGTGCTACAGTGGCTTGTCACATCAAATTGCTACAGTGGCTTTTATTCGTAGCGTTGCGTGCACAAGAACACGTGAAAACACTACCCAAAATTCAACTTCCAAAGATTTCTTTGCCGTCTCTTTGTTTACTCATTTCCGCATCAAAAGAGGGAAAGAATTGCTGCACTACACGCGCACAACCCTTTTTCGTGTGATATGAGGTTTTCTAAAGTGAACACGATAATTGCAGGTAAAGTTTGTTCAGCTCTCAGAATTTGCTAGGTTCCCTTGTTCAATTCCAGGGGAAATCTGTGTGTCCCAAACATCGCAGAAAGGAAGTGCCAAAGCTCTGGATAGCCCAATCTGCAATGAGGCCCAGTCACAACAATGTGGCACCTCTCACCTAAACCAGGCTGGGCTGCTGGCCACGCCCCTCCGAGGGCTTAATATTCAGCCCATGGGCCTTTTCGTCGCTTGCCCCGCGGAACGAGCGCGGATCCCGCGTCCCGCCGGTACCACACGGCCCAGCGCGGAAGAAATTGAGAGGAGCACCCGGCCGCGCACTGCCGGGGCCCAATCAAGCGCGCGCGCGCTCGGCTAGCCCTGCTTTTTTCCTTTTCCTTTCCTTTTTGGTCTCATGGTCTGGACAAGAAACGGCGGAGCCTCTTTCGGGCCACAGTGGGCTCCGGCCCCTCTTGCCCTGGATAAATTTTCGAAGGATCTACAGTACACACTATCAATTTGTGATGCATGGTACACATGCATAAAGGATGGTAGCCTATATTTACTGCATACACACTACTCTTACACATTTGCATAGCTGCATGCATCATGCATGTATATTTCCCTATGCATTTTACTTTCATCAAGTAGTTCATTTGCTTTGTTTGGATATTAGTACTACTGTACACCAGCGCTGATCATATTAGTAACAATTAGTTAATCATCAGTTTTGTCTACTTGCCTACTGTAGTTTAGATTTGCTTCTTTATTTCATACTTCTTCTAAAGTCTAAACCTCAAGAGATGCTTCCCCAATAAATCATCTATTTTTTAGTTTGTATAATTCTTATTTATAGCATCAATGTTAATATTATACACTAGGCAGTAGGCACGGGTATACTACCCCCTCCCCAGATTGATGACTAGCTTCGCCACTGTGGACAAGAGACGAGCTACTGCAGTTGGGTATATACGCCAAACGCACTGTACTACGGTACACTTCCAGACTTCCTCCTAGTTGTGACACTTGACACGATCGTCCGGATTCCTTTCTTGAGCTAGCATGTGAGAGATCAGATCTGATGCTCCACGAAGCAGCGAGACGAACAAGCATGAAGAATAAGGGGTTGTTTGGTTTCAGGGACTTAAAAAAAGTCCCTGGAACTTTTTAGTATTTAGAAGTATTAAATAAATGTTAATTATAAAACTAACTGCAGAATCCTGGGGCTAAACTGCGAGACGAATCTAATGAGGTATATTAATCTACGATTAGCGAATGGTTACTGTAGCATCAATGTAGCAAATTATGAATTAATTAGGCTCATTTGATTCGTCTCGCGAAAAAGCACTCAGCTGTCAAAAAACATTTATAAACAGATTTTATTTAATACTATAAAATAGTAAGATTCTTTTTGATGTGATAGGGACTTCTGAAAAAAATTTGGTTCCAAACAGAACCTAAAAACATCTCGTGCCAACGATGTGATGTGGGGAACAGAACATTCTTCAACTATGGGTGTGTTTAGTTCGCGAAAAGTTCGCGAAAAAGTTGCTGTAGCACGTTTCGGCTTTATTTGTCAATTATTGTCCAACCATGGAGTAATTAGTCTCAAAAGATTCGTCTCGTCATTTACAACCAAATTGTGCAATTAATTATATTTTTTAACTACATTTAATACTTCATGCATGTATATATCGTAAGATTCGATGTGATGTGCGTAAGTGAAAAATTTTGGAAATTTTTCGCGGAACTAAACACAGGCTATAGAGGACATGGAATCGATGCTGTCAACTCGTCAACGTCCTCGGATTCTTTACTATCGGGATCCCACGGCTATTAAAAAAAAGGAGAAAACGGACGCTGTGCTTTGAGGCCACGAGGGGGGAGAGTCGAGTTGTTCGTTTGAGATTTGGGAATATATGTTATATTCCCAAATCTCAAACGAACAACTCGACTCTCCCCCCCACGTGCTTGTCCGCCGGCGGCGCACTGAGAGGTCTAGCAGAATGTGCCGTAAAAAGAGCCCCGAAATTGACTGATTAATACAAAGGCTTTCGTTAGTTAGCTCTGGTGGTTGAGGAAAAAAAAAAACTTACCACGCATTGGTCCATCACATTCGTCTGCTTTTGGAGAAAGCGCCCTGCCTATATGATATATCTGGTCGCCATCAGCACACTAATCTATATCCACGAGCTGAGCATACTAGATTTTTCAAACAGCGAAGGCAAATGATCTGATGATTAACCGAGATGGTGATGGGGGAGCAAATGTACTGTTTGGCACTGTAGACGCACTATAGACAGTAAATATGTGAGGGAGCGTGGGAAACGAGGAGGAGGAGCAAATTTGCTCTTACCGTTGTGGATAGCCTGACAGTTACAAACTTCCTCCGCGTCGCACATCCGCTAACCTCGCTGGCCTTTCATCGGTCTCCACACTCGAGGCACCGGGTTTCGTGCAAGGACTTCTCACTGGGAAAATGCTGCCCATTCTCGCTGTCTTGCTGATGTGGGTTTAAAAACCTAAAACCGTTGCTTTCACTGGAAAACTGGATCCAGCACAGCAGGGCCACGGAACACGTCCGTTCGAGTTGGCCTTTTCATTCTCCTTCCGCCTGGCGAGATCTGGAGATTCCGTGCTCCAGCTCAGCGTGACGCGGCAGCTCCGGGTGCATTTTTCTCTCAAGTGGAGTGGAGGCCACATGAACCGGAGCGAGCCCCCTTTCGGAGCGAACCCACATTAATCGTGCACGCATGTGGTACTGGTAGTGGTAGGTTCCAGACTCCAGAGCAGAGGCGGGGTACAGAGCAACCCCGACCGAGGTCGACGACGCGCCTTTGCCCTTTTCCCAACGGGTGCGTGGCGTTCGTCGCATCTGGAAAAGTGTTTTTCTTTTTAAGTAAAATCAGAAAAGTACGCGAGGCTTTTCCGATCGTTTGCCCGGAGAAATGGCCTTGACAGATCCACGTGGTTTCGCCGGCGCCCGCTAGATGCAATGCAACGGAACGGCTTGTGCGCGCGTCGACAGGCATCCAGATCGGCCGCGCACGAGCCAGCAATTTGTGTAAACAAAACAGCGGATGCCATTCAGCAAAGCGCTGCGCGCACCGGACGCGCCCACGACTCCACGAGCGCAACGCAACGCGCGCGGGAAGAAAAGCATCGGCAGCGGCGGCGACGCCGCATTCGCACCGACCCGTGCGTACGTTCCCGAAGGAAAGCAGCTTTTGGTTTCGGGGTCGGAAAGCGAGCGGCTCGGATGATAACAACCAGGCGCTGCCCGCCTGTCCGCACCCATCCCTAAGGGAATCTTGGCGCTTTTGCTCGGCGGCACAGGTCAAGCGGTGGAGCCGGCGGTCGCGCGCCAATCGATCGATGATAACAACCTGATCCTGGTGGATATGCTTCCTGTAGCCACGCCCGGCTCGGCGCTAGGGGAGTAGCTGCATGGTGCAGCTGGGTCACTGCCGTGTGAGCCCGGCCCCACACGTCAGTGACACCACACTACTGCAGAGGAACTACTTCCGTCGCCATCGGTGGTACGATCGGCGATGAGCCATCGCAGCGCCGTGGGCAGGAACGGTCAATCGGCAGTGATCGCGCGCATCCCAGGCCCTCGGTGGTTTCGGTGCCTGGTATAGATAGACGACTGTTTGGTTATTGGGTCCAATCCATTCGTGAGTACCATGATGCTTGGTACGAGTAAGATCGTTTGGATGTCAGTCACGTCTCACGCGATCCACTTGGAAATCAACGGGTAAATTAGGCCCATTTTCATTGTTTTTACATCCAAATCGACGGCCACGGAAAATCATCGTCGGGAAAAAAAAACAAGGGCAAGTGGGCGAGGGAGAAGACCTGGTGTGCTCCTGACTCCGTAGGTCTAGAACAACTGAAACTCTGAAAGGGGAAAAACAGGCGGCAAAAGTCGAAGCTGCCCCTCTCTTTTCATTTTCTTTTGTAACAAAGGTCGAAGCTGCCGTGTTGACTAGCCAGCTCTGCGGCCGACTAGTGTCACGGTCGTCGTGCCGTGCGAGAAACCCATCCATTTGTCGCAGTCAGGTTACCGATAATGACTGGACTATGCTTGCAGTTGTACGAAACGTAATCGCGGGTTATTTGTTAGCTTTAGTGTCTTGCCGTCTCGTCATGCCGTCGGAACACCAGGCGGGTAGAATTGGGGGGCAAGCCGGCCTCGAGAGATTTACCGGAGCAGGGCAGGGCAGGCTCGCTACCAAATTCAGAGTCCGGGGAGCAGGGCAGGACTGGCTTGCTACCAAATTCAGATTCCGTACGGGGGATGTAGCCAAGACAAATTGATACAGCGTACTAGCCCCCATGAGCGCACTGTGAACACGTGACACGCCCCCATCCCCTTGTGAGTCAGCGCCAGGAGCCCAGGACCCATCCTATAAAGATGTAAACGAGATTCGCGAGTAGAACAAATGAATGGCAATCAACTAGTCATTTCATTGATCCCTTGAGTTTGTTATATATACAGGGTTACAAAGTAACTGCCCCCTCGAAAGGGTGCGTGCGTCTTAGTTGGGGTCAACCTCCTGTTGACTTGATTATGTTAGCAATCCTCACGGATCCGAGAGAAGGTAGCAGGGAACGGAGGGAGAACAGAGGAGGTCGGAGGACAGATTCATTCATCAGAATGTTCATGTTCTTGCTTGACAAGTTGATCACCTCGTCGCCGTCTACTTGTACTCTAGGCAACGGGTCACGCACGCATGCGCTTGATTGGATATGGTCTAGCACGCGAAAACTCGAGGGTTTAGACTGGTTCAGGCCGAATGTGCCCTACGTCCAGTATGGGGGGGTGTTCTTGCTCTATTGCTCTCGAGCCCGGGTGCTCACAATTCAGAGGGGAGCTTATAAGCTGGTCAAGCAGTGTCGAACCTCTAGGAGTCCAACCCTTTCCTACGTGGGGGGCTTTCCCTTTTATAGTTCAAGGTGGGGCCCCCATTTACATATATCTAGCGCTGTGTCTTGGCACCGTCAGGGTGTTCTTCGTGCTTGTCAGTCGTCGGGGCCCACTCGATCGGTCGGGAGTGGGGAAGCTTGATCCTGGTGATCTTCTTGGGCAACAGATTATCCAAGCGCTGTCCCATCCTTGACCAGTCGGGGAGGCCTGGTCACTCGGGTGGTCGCTCGGGGGTCACCTCCGGTCTTGTCCGTCTGGGCCTATGTTCCCCGCCTGCGAGGCTACCTCACACCTCCTTTGCGTAGCCCCTGCCAGCAGGACAGCTCACCCGATGAGGGGTGCCTTATCGAGGTCAGGCCGGGGACGTCCGGTCACACTCGCTGGCGTAATAGGATGGTGCGCAGGGGCAACCATCATTACGGCGAGGGAGGCGACGTCTGTTGTCGCCCCCTCCCGTAGTGTCGCCGGGCCCGCGCGGGCGGCGTTGTCCCTCTGTCAAAGAGTCTTGTAGCCTATGCCCACACCGCAAGATAAGGAGAGCTATCATCGCGGAGCCTGCATGGAGACCTGGCTTGACCGGCACGCCTGTCAGGGAGGGCGGCTGCCTTGGAGCGCATGACCCGGGTCGTCCGGCATGGCTCTGACCCGGAGCGCCAAGTCAGGGGACTGCCACGTGTCCCGGGAGGTCGGGCTCCCGGCCGCATTGCCTTACGAGCGAAGGCTGCTGCCCACGCGGGTTGACGGGCCGTGTCGTGCCCGGCCCAGGGAATCTGTTGGGCTTCCTCCTCTACCAGTTAGGCCCGTCAGGGGCCCCGGGTTTACACCCCCGTCAGAGGCCCCCGAGTGGCTCTGCGATTTTGGTAATCGTGGAGCCGCTGGATTCGGTCTTGATGACCCTTGGCCGGGGCGTCCCATCCACCTGTCCGTGCTCCCTGCTTTCGGCGTGCGCCAGCGCTGGAGTGACGGAGTCGCGCCGGTCTTGATGGCCGGCTGGAACGTTTGTACCGTGGAATCTTGAGGCCGGTCGCCACGTCTTATCGCCACACTGCGGATGCCTCGCTTTTCCCCCTCGCCCAGGGTGGCCTCCCATTGGTGGGTCGTGCGGCGATCGTGCCCCGAGTGGCGCGGCGGTTGCTTGGTGAGCTGGCGCCGTCCCGTCGGCATTCTAGAGGGGGTTCGGTTTAGGTGGAGGCCTTTGGTGTGTCCCGTTTGGCCGGCCCGCTGAGTGCTGGGGCCGTTCGTGTCCACGGTTGCCTATAAATAGGGGTGTTGTAGATACATGGTTCCACACAAGAGAACGGATCATGGAAATCCCTTTGGTAATTCTCTTCCTCACACCCCACACCCGTCCTCCAGATGAGAGCGGGCATGTCTTGTGTTACTGGTGCTAGAAGAATGCTTGCGAACGGCGGGGGATCCTCCTCAGGCGTGAACTCGTCAACGAGTTCGTCCCGCCAACCGCCGCTCGGTGCCGAGGAGTTCGAGGGCTTACTGCTGGAGTTTGGCAAGCCAGGCCACTGGTCTGCCGGCTCCCTTGCCAATCGGCCAGGGGGGCTCCCGGCTTCTGGTGGCCTCCTTGGACTCTTTCATCGGCGTCATCTCAGAGACCTAGTGGTGGTGGACCTATCCTGTCCTGCCGTGGGGGTCGCCCTTTTGCGTCCTTCTTGCGAGTGCCGCTCCCCCGAGATTTCGGGTGGGTGCATCACGCGTCGTTGGCGCGGAGCTGCGGATCCGCTGCCTCATCTTCCAGCTACAGCTGGAAGGTGGCACAGCTCGGCGCCGTGCTTCGTGGTAGCGGGGGACGGTCATGGGCTCCTCTCTCGTCTAGCAGGGTGGTCTTACGATCAGGATGGGTCTCCGCGCCTCTGTTCGGAGGCGGGCGGTCCTCTGAGGTGCGATTGGAAAGCGGGCGTGGCCGTGGGAAGGAGATCATGGCCCGTCTTCCAGTGCTTGAGGAAGATACACAGAAGCGGCGTCGGTCGAGGGGTGTGGGCTAGCCTCAGCTCCATTAAACCTTCCTCGACGGCGCCGTCGGCCTCTACCTCCGCCGAGGGCTCTTGGCGCGGCTAGTGCTGGAAGAAGGCTTGCGAGGTGCTACAAGAAGTCTTGCGACATTCTTTGGCCATGTCCTCTAGCTTGCCAGGTAGCAGCCGTTGCGTTAGCCCCTTTTCGTTGCTCCCTTTGTGGGAGTAAATGGATTTGATCCATTGTATCCGCTGTTTCCCCGAGTCGAGGACAGCTAGCTTTCGTTTGTTGCAACGGCTTCTGGCTGATTGTTTCAAGGAGATGATAAATAGAATAAGATTCGCCCTGAGGTGTTTTTGTTCGTTAGTTTGCCGCACTGTTTTTTCATTTTCATGCCTCAACGATGAATGACACCACTGCGACCTGTGGCGATCGGAGGAGGTGAATCCTTCCACTTCACCTAGATGGCCCGGAATGGCGGATTCGGTGAGCTCAATAGCGGGTACGCCCAATTAAGGACAATCTGAGTGAAGTTCGACCCTGCCGCGGATGACCGGGTCGATGGAGCCCCATTGGGAGCATTTCACTGCTCTACAGCCCGCATCCCAGTCAGATACCCGAGCCGTCAGCCAGCTCGGGGGGGCCTAGTCGGCCTCCTCCCTGGAGGGGATTCCGTGGAACGCTAGAGGCCGGATCGGACAAGAAAATTTGAGAAGAGCTTACTGCGGCTGGGGCAGGTCGGGCTCGGGCCGATTGGTGCTCATCTCAATTTTTCTTCCCTGGCTCTTTGGGTCAAGGCGGCGCGGAGCCCCTAGCGGACTGGCCTTCGAACCATGAAATCGAATCGTGCGGTCGTGATTCATTTGAGGCATGGAAACGGTTCACCATCTTCCCTGCAATTGGAAACGAATTGACGATGGGGATTTAATTGGAACCGTAGAATACGCACCCGTGGAGCCGATGTGTCGCACCGGTTGCTGCGGAGAGGTCTGTCTGTGTCGGCTCGTGTCTTGAGGTGTCGCTTCGCTCGGGAACCGCTGCGGAGTGATGACGATGATCGCCTATTTAACCCTCTTCCTCCCGTCGCCTCGTCTCCGTTGACGCTGTTGCCTGCTAGTTTTCTGAGAGGACAGAGAGAGGGAGAAGGCATAGGCGCGGGGGAAAAAGAAGGAGGAGAAGGTGCTAACCGCCTTTGTCGTCGTCGTCTTCTCTGATGGCTGACGGCAAGCGCCCCCGCGACGAGGAGTCCAGTGCCCCGCCGCGCGGCCTACCGCGGGTGTGTCGCGACCTCTTCCGGGGAGGGTATTTTCTGGCACTGTCCTCGCTCATCCGTCTGCGCATTTTACTTAGTTATGTTTTTGATAATTACCGTGTGATGGAAAGGGTGCCGTCGATGGGTCCCGGCGCGTGGATCGTGGGGCAAGGGGGCATTGGGCTGTCGGGTGGCCTCGTCGCCTCCAGCTCCTCTTCGTCTAACAGGCTCTCGGTGCGAGACGATGGCGGGGTGTCTGCTGCTGCTGCCAGTGGGTCTGCCTTGTCCTCCGCTACACCTCCGGCACCGGTCATCACGGCGCCGTAGGGTGTCGCTGCGGTTGCGCCGGGTTTACCTGCGTCGTCCGCCTCGTCCTCGGAGTCCGACCCTGCAGAAGTTCACCCAGACATACCAGTGCTGTAGCAGGAGTGTAATTTGGCGCGCGGGCGCTACTCGGCCACCTCGGTCGAGATCAAGCAGCTGCAGGAGAGCCTGCGGGTGGTTGAGGTGGCTCGGGGCGCGGTCGAGGAGGAGGCGCCAATTCATCCCCTGTTTTCCTTGCATTTCACAATTTTTGCCCGCAGTGCTGGAGGAGGAGTTGGAAGCCATCCGCCGCGAGGTGACGGACTTGCACCCCCGCCTTGGCGAGGTGGAGGACCAGCGCGAGGCCCTGGAGGAAGGTACGCTTGCTGTCTTCCGTGTGGCGGAGCCGCAAGCGCCCATGCGGGTGGATCAGCTCCACGCCCTCCCCGTGATCATCCGCTCGTCGGAGAGGCTGGGGAGCCGTCGCGCCGCCGCCGCCGCATTAGCCTCCGTCCGGCTGCACACCGGGGTGCACCTCGGGGGGATCGACCCCGGCTTCCCGGAGGCCTCTAGCGCGGCGGTCCGTCGGAGGGCCATGCTGGACTTCGCCGGGTTCGGGCGAGTCGTCGTGGTGGAGATGGACGTCGACGACCTCCTGCAGCTCGGCGCGGACCCGGAGCTGGACGGCCCGTAGTGGCCTGGTGTGACGGAGGCAGAGCGCGGGGCCGGCCGGCGGCCATCTTTTTATTTTGTTTAATTATGGGATGTATGTAAGTACTGTGCCCCAAGCCATTCGTGCGGCTTGGGTGAACATTTGGGGCGTTCACCGTGTGTGTGTGACGTCCCTAATTATGTTTAAATTTGTGTTCGCTTCTTGTGTTTTTGCTCCATTTTCCGTCTCGCTCGGGTTTGTTTTTTGAAAAGGTTCTGCCGTTTGTTTTTTCGATTTGGTTATGGGATTTTTTGTATGTTGTGTGACAGGAGAGACTAGTGTGCGTGTACTGCACAGTCTGTCCTAGTGAGGCCCCCGAGCGCCTTGGCCTGAGAGTGCTCAGGGCAAGGGGCTGTTGAGGCGAAAAAGAACAGAAAGTAGGATGGTCGAAGACCATGGTCTAGCCCCCGAGCGCTCCGAGCCAAGTGTGGATGGGTCGGGGTGCTAGAAACCAGAGAGATTGTGTGTTGCGAGCGAAAAAGATGCAGTGTCTGGCCCCCGAGTGATTCCGAGCCGGGAGTGGCCGGGTCGGGTCGCCGGGTGAGTGCACTGTGTTGTACGGTGAGGAGAAAGAAATTGACAGGTGTCGGGCCCCCGAGTGCCCGAGCCGGAAGTGGCCGGGTCGGGGCACTTGGACTGAGTCGCTAGTGCTTCTCACGGGAAGAAACGCTGTAACTGTTCTATGTTCCTAGAGTTGGTCAGAATATTACCGTCGGAGTCTTTTAGCTTGTAGGTGCCCTGGGCGTATGACCTCTGCGAAGCTGTAGGGTCCTTCCCATGGCGGTGAGAGCTTGTGCTTGTCCTTCGTCGACATGACTCGTCGCAAAACCTGATCTCCAACCTGCATCGTCCTCTCCCGTATGCGCCTCTCGTGGTACCTGCATAAAGTTTGTTGGTAGCAGGCCGATCGGTGTGGCGTTGCTAGCCTTGCTTCCTCTAAGACTTCCATGGCGTCCCTCTGGGCTTTGGTTTCTTGCTCAAACACTCTGACTCTTGGCGTGCCGTAGTCCAGATCGAAAGGGAGCACGGTTTCGGAGTCGTATGTTAGGAAGAAAGGTGTTAGCCCTGTGGACTGGTTGGGTGTGGTTATCAAGGTCCATAGCACTGCCGGCAGCTCCTCCACCCAGCGGCCCACGAATTTTTTGAGCATGTCAAAAATTCGTGGTTTGAGCCCTTGGAGGATTAGGGCGTTGGCTCTCTCATCTTGCTCGTTTGTGCGTGGGTGTCCGACCGATGCCCAATCGATCCGGATCCCGTATCCTTCCGTGAACTCTTGGAAGTAGTGGCCTGTGAAGTTGGTTCCGTTGTTGGTGATGATAGAGTTGGGCACGCCAAATCTGTAAACGATGTCAAGGAAGAACTTAACGGCCTCCTTGGAGTCGATTGTGGGGATCGGTTTTACCTCTATCCATTTTGTGAACTTGTCGATTGCGAAAAGTAGATGAGTGAACCCTCCTGGTGCCTTCTTCAGTGGCCCGACCATGTCCAGGCCCCACACGGCAAACAGCCATGTTATGGGTATTGTCTGAAGGGCTTGGGCTGGCAAGTGGATTTGTTTGGCGTAAAACTGGCAGCCTTTGCATGCACGGATGATTTCTTCCGCGTTGCGTAGTGCTGTTGGCCAATAAAACCCTTGTCGGAAAGCTTTTCCGACCACGGAGCGTGGTGCAGCATGATGTCCGTAGATCCCTGCGTGTATCTCGAGAAGAAGCTCCTTGCCCTGGGCAATGGGGATGCACTTCATGAGAATGCCAGTTTCAGAGGGGCTGCGTTTGTAGAGCTCGTCGTCGATTACAGCGAAGGTTTTGGCTCGTCAGGCTGCGTTGCGTTCCTCAGGGATGACTTCGTGGAGGAGATAGGCCAGTAGGTCTGCTCTCCAATCTGTGTTGTCTGTCTGGCTTGGGTCGGATTGTCCCGTAGCTAGACAAGTTGGGCCCCCGGGTATCTAGTCGGGGGCTGGGTCTGAGGGAGCGTGCTCTATTTTTTCTGCATGCTCTATTTCCTCTGCTTTTGTCCTGTCTGCGGTCAGCGGCTTCTCTCGCACTGACGGCGCGTTCAGGTCATTGACAAAAACGCCACTGGGCGCCGGCTTGCGCTCAGCGGCCATCTTTGCGAGAGCGTCCGCATCAGGGTTTTGCTCCCATGGGATGTGGTGGAGCTCCAGACCCCGGAATTTCCTTCCAACTTGCGGACTTCTTGGCAATATGCGTCCATGAGGGGGCTCTCGCAGTTGGAGTTCTTCATAACCTGGTCGATTACTAGCTTGGAGTCGCCGTAGACGTACAGGCGGGTTGCCCCGATGTCGATGGCAATGCGAAGGCCGCTGATGAGTGCCTCGTACTCTGCAATGTTGTTGGACGCAGGGAAGTGAAGGCGGACTGCGTACTGGAACTTGCCTCCCTCTGGGGAGACCAGGACAACACGTCCACCGAGCCGGGTCCTATGACCGATCCGTCGAAGTGAGGGTCCAGTACTCGTGAGAGATTTCTGGGGTCGAGGCTTGAACTTCCGTCCACTCGGCGATGAAGTCGGCCAGGGCCTGAGACTTTATCGCCGTGCGCGATACGAACTTGACATCATACCCCATCAATTCGACTGCCCACTTAGAAATCCGCCCGACGGCATCGCGGTTGCGAACCACCTCGCCGAGTGGGAATGAGGTGACGACCGACACCTCATGGTCGGTGAAGTGGTGTTGCAGCTTTTTGGCCGCCATGATGTTGGTGTAGAGGAGTTTCTGTGTTTGTGGGTACCGCGACTTGGTGTCAGTCAGTACTTCGCTGACGAAGTACACTGGGCGCTGGACTTTGAGGGTGTGTCCTGGCTCCTCCCTTTCAACTACCAGAGCGGCGCTGACCACATGGTTGGTGGCTGCTAAGTAGAGCAAAAGGGGCTCGCAAGGATCCGGTGCCACGAGCACCGGTGGAGAGGATAAGAGGGTCTTGAGGCGGTCGAGGGCCGCCTGTGCCTCACTCTCCCAGCCGGGCGATGAACCGGCCGAGCACTGCTAGGCACCCGGTTAACCTCTGGACGCCCTTGATGCCGCGGATGGGTCCCATGTTGTTGATAGCAACGATCTTGTCGCGGTTGGCTTCAATGTCACGCTCGGACACCATGTACCCGAGAAGTTTGTTCTTAGGCACACCAAATGCGCATTTCTCGGGGTTCAGTTTGATGTTGAACCTCTTGAGATTTGCGAACGTGGCACTCAGGGTGGCGACTAGGTCATCTGCGCGCGGCGTCTTGACGACGATGTCGTCACCGTAGACCGCGACCGTCACCCAAGGCGGATCCGGCCAGTCGGGGTCGATCGGCGAGTTAATCTGGCCAGAGAAGCAGGCTTGCATGCATCACTAGTATGTTGTCCCTGCATTCTTAAGACCGAACGGCATCGACACGTAACAGTATGAGCCAAACGGCGTGATGAAGGATGTCGCGAGCTGGTCGGATTCCTTCATCGCTATCTGGTGATAGCCCGAGTAAGCGTCTAGAAAGGATAAGATCTCGCATCCAGAGGTGGAGTCGATTATCTGATCTATTCTAGGCAAAGAAAAAGGGTCTTTGGGGCAAGCCTTGTTCAGGCTGGTGTAATCGACACACATCCTCCATTGACCAGTTTTCTTTTTTATAAGGACTGGGTTAGAGAGCTAGTCAGAGTGATAGATTTCTTTTATGAAGCCAGTGGCTAACAGCTTAGCAGTTTCTTCTCCTATGGCTCTACACCTTTCGTCGTCGAAGCGGCGCAGGCATTGCTGGACGGGCTTGGATCCCGGCAAAATGCGGAGCTCGTGCTCGGCGACCTCCCTTGGGATGCCCGACATGTCGGATGGCTTCCAGGCAAAAGTGTCCTTCTTGGCGCGGAGGAAGTCGACGAGCGCGTGTTCCTATTTGGCCGATAGGTCGGAGCCGACCCGTACTGTCTTGGTTGGATCAGCATCGTCGATCACGACCGACTTGGTCTCATCGGTTGAGAAGAAGGTCGATGCCTGGCTGGGTTTGCCAGGGTCAGGATGGCACTCGGGAGTGGTGGCGCGAAGCTGGCCGAGCTCGACCAAGTTCGCCGCAGTGGTGGCGAGATCGTAGTACTCGCGGCTGCTGACGTAGGCCTGCTCGAAATAGCCGCTCACCGTGATGACTCCGCTTGGGCCTGGCAGCTTGAGCTTGAGGTAGGTGTAGTTGGGCACCGCCATGAACTTGGCGTAGGCGGGGCGCCCGAGAATGGCGTGGTACGCCCCCTTCCAGTCCACCACCTCAAACGTGAGGGTCTTGGTGCGGAAGTTGGCTTTGTTGCCGAGCGTGATCGGCAGGTCGATGTTGCCGACCAGGTACGCCTTCATGCCTGGCAAGATGCCGTAGAATGGGAAGAGAGAGGACCGCAGGTAGGCTCGTGGGATCCCCATGGCCTCCAGGGTGTCGATGTAGAGGATGTTGAGGCTGCTGCCCCCGTCCATCAGCACCTTGGACAGGCGCATGTTGCTGACGACGAGAGGGTATCTCCCAGGTCGAGGGAAGCTGGCCGGATGGTCATCGTTTTGCAGTCGCCGGGAACATTCATCCTCCAGGCCGCCGATGATTACCAAGCACCGGTTCACGTCCGGGAATGCTCCTTCCGCCAGCTTCTCCTTGTCTTGGTCGGCGTCGAGCCGTTTGTCGCGGCTGTCGCCGTCGGTCTTGGCTGTCCTGCAGAGGAGACGCTTCATCATATCACAATCCTTGAACTTGTGGTTCACCGGATAGCCATGGTTGGTGCATGGCTTCTCCAGAAGCTGGTTGAAGTGGTCGTTTCTAGGGGGCGCTTATCTTGGCGCTCGGTCGCCGCGACCTCGCCTGCGGCGATAGGCCGGCGATTCTTCTTGTTTTTCCTATCCTCGCGGCTTGAGGAAGGCCTATCGCGGTCATGTCGCTTCTCCTTCGCCGCATGTTGGTCGCGCTCGAAGACGGCCCCGACTGCCTCCTCGCCGGAAGCATGGCTGGTGGCGATCTCCAGCAGCTCGTACGTGGTACGCGGCTTCTGGCACCCTAGTTTGTGGACCAGGGTCTTGCAGTGCGTCCCACTGAGGAACGTGCTGATGATGTTAGCGTCGACGACGCCTGGGAGTGAGTTGCACTACTTGGAGAAGCGCCAGATCTAGTTGCACAAGGACTCGCCGGGCTCCTACTGGCAGTTGTTGAAATCCCAAGAATTGCCAAGGCGCACATACATGCCTTGAAAGTTGCCGATGAACACCTTCCGGAGGTCTGCCCAGCTGCCGATGGAGTCGGCGGGCAAGAACTCCAGCCAGGCGCGGACGTTCTCTCCCAAGCATATTGGGAGATACTGGATGATGAAATGATCGTAACTTGCTCCTCCGGCCCGGCATGCAAGCCGATAGTCCTCCAGCCACACGCCGGAGTTCATATCCCCAGTATATTTCACGACGTTTGCCGGAGGCCGAAAACGCTGGGGGAAATGCGCCGCACGAATCGCCCTGGAAAATGTGTTTGGTCCGGTGGGGTCCGGGCTCGGACGCCGGTCGTGATCCATGTCAGGGTCGCAGGGGCGTCCCGCTCGCAGGAGCGGTGAGCGCTCCGGGTTGGGCGCGTATGCCCGCGCGTCCTCTACTCGAGCGGCCACGCGGTTGACGTCGGCGTGGTGCCTCTCCTGCTGCCAGCCTTGGATCACGCTACACGCATCGTAGTTGGGACCGATGCAGTCGTGAATCGGAGGCCTCGGCGGGAGAGGAGCGGACACCGTTGCTGGGGCTGGCGCGCCACCCACGTTGGCCTGCTGCGTCGGCGGGGGGTGCTGTACCTCGGATGGTTCCCGCCCATGGTGGCTTGCGCCTCCAACAGGACACGAGGCAGCGACCTGCCGGCGGTGCAACGAGGAGCTCTTCGCTTGCTGGACGGCGGCAAGTTCCACCAGGTTTCTCACCTAGCGGTGAAGGTTCCTTTGGGCCGGATCCTCCGGCTCTGGCAGTGTCTGCAGGAGAATCGCAGCCGCCGCGATGTTCTGGCCTGCACTGAACTATTGCGGGAGTGGCATGCGGGCGTCGTTAATGATGTCGCGATTGACTCCGCGCGCGCGATGATGTGTGGAGCCCGCGGGGTTTATCCCCTTTGACCCGGAGGGAGCCCGCGGAGGCTGGTCCACGGGTGGGGGCGTCTGTTGGCAACGGCGGAGATCCTCGCCATGGGCCTGCGTGTTGGCGAGCGCTTGCTCGCGGTGGTCCGGCGGGGTGTGCGTCTGTTGAGACGGCACCACCTCTAGCGGCGGGTCATTGTCGGCCATGGCGCACACGCGCGGCGGCACGGATGTTCCCTCCAGGTGGTTGTCTCCCGTGCTGGAGGAATCACTCAGGAGATCCTCGTAGCACAAGAGGTCATGGATTGAGTTGGGGTAGCTCTCCGTCATGCCGACGAACTGGGACGCGGGCTGGCGCCCTTGGGTGGCCTTGTGCAGCTCCCGAGTGTAGACGCTCGCGGAGTTGCGTAGGCCGAATGGGAGCCACTCCGAGAACGAGCGGGGTGTCAGGAGCGGAGGTCCGCCCGCGAGCTGCCGAGAGACGTAGGCCAGAGAGAAGAGGACTAGGTTGATGTCCTCGACGGCGGGATTGGAGGCCATCATGAGCGCGATGCGGCGGAGCACCGCACGGGTTGGCTGTGATGGCCTGCGCTTCCTGATGCGCCAGTGGACTGATCACCGACGTGTCAGTTTGTGAGGCTTGGGAGGAGGAACGGGTTCCTCTGTGGCCGCCGGGGCGGCTTCCTCCTCGCCGAAGCACAATGCACCGAGCTGGTCGGTGACGAACTCCAGACTTCTGAATTGGAAGGTCTGGGAAGGTGGAAACGATGAGGCGCCCACAATCTGTTGCGGGGGATCGCAGGGAACTCCGGGGAGCCGAAGCGGATCGTCTCACCGCGGCTCGCCGCCGGAGCGGCGAATAGGGTGATCGAAACCATCCGATCGCCGTAGCAGTGAACACACAAAAGCATTCCCCACGGACGGCGCCAAACTGTCGCTGTGGGAAGTGAGCGCCTACTAAACTACTTGATTGCTCGTTTGTTGTGCGCTTGATCGGATATGGTCTGGCACACAAAGACTCGAGGGTTTGGACTGGTTCAGGCCCAATGTGTCCTACGTCCTATATGGGGGGTGGTGTTCTTGCTCTATTGCTCTCGAGCCCGGGTGATCACAGTTTAGAGGGGAGCTTACAAGCTGGTCAAACAGTATAGAACCTCTAGGAGTCCAACCCTTTCCTACGTGGGGGGCTTTCCCTTTTATAGTTCAAGGTGGGGCCCCCATTTACATATATCTAGCGCTGTGTCTTGGCACCGTCAAGGTGTCATTCGTGCTTGTCAATCATCGGGGCACACTCGATCGGTCGGGAGTGGGGAATCTTGATCCTGGTGATCTTCTTGGGCAACGGGTTATCCAAGCACTGTCCCATCCTTAACTAGTCGGGGAGGCCTGGTCACTCGGGTGGTCGCTCGGGGGTCACCTCCGGTCTTGTCTGCCTGGGCCTATGTTCCCCGCCTGCGAGGCTACCTCACGCCTTCTTTGCGTAGCCCCTGCCAGCAGGACAGCTCACCCGATGAGGGGTGCCTTATCGAGGTCAGACCGGGGGCGTCCGGTCACACTCACTGGCATAATGGGATGGTGCGCAGGGGCAACCATCATTATGGCGAGGGAGGCGACGTCCGTTGTCACCCCCTCCCGTAGTGTCGCGGGGCCCGTGCGGGTGGCACTGTCCCTCTATCAGAGAGTTCTGTAGCCTATGCCCATGCCGCAAGATAAGGAGAGCTGTTGTCACGGAGCCTGCACGGAGGCCTGGCTTGACAGGCACGCCTGTCAGGGAGGGCGGCTACCTTGGAGCGCACGACCCAGGTCATCTGGCATGGCTCTGACTCGGAGCGCCAGGTCGGGGGACTGCCACGTGTCCCGGGAGGTCGGGCAGCTGCCCACGCTGGTTGACGGGTCATGTCGTGCCCAGCCCAGGGAATCTATTGGGCTTCCTCCTCTACCAGTCAGGCTCGTCAGGAGCCCCGGGTTTACACCCCTGTCAGGCCGGCTCCACTCTGGGCCGAGAAGAACGACGAGGCCCAACTGATGGAATACTAGAGGTAGTGACATCCCCCCCTGTTGAGAAGCCGCTTGTCCCCAAGCGGGTGCTGCTGGGAAACGCTGGCGCAGAGCTTCGAAGTCTTCCCATGTAGCCAGAGATGGAGGCCACCCAGACCATTTGATCAAAGCTTGCTGAACTTGGTGAATGCCCTTGGTGAGGAGACGCTTGGAGAGTATCTGTTCAGGGAACTGTAAAGCAGCATCTGGGTCAGGAAGAGTTGAAGAAACCTGGGTGTCGGCAGAGATCGCTTTCTTTAGTTGAGAGACGTGGAACACGTCGTGGATGGCAGCTGACTGGGGAAGCAGCAGACGATAAGCGACATGACCAACTTTGCCGATGATGGAGAAAGGGCTGAAGTACTTGAATGCCAACTTCTGGTTATCACGCGGGGCCAACAACGACTGCACATATTGCTGCAGCTTGAGGTACATTGAATCGCCCACGGCAAAAGAACGTTCAGACCTGTTCTTATCCGCCTGCATCTTCATGCAGTTCTGCATGCGGAACAAGTGTTGCTGGATGAGACGGGTCATGAGCTGCCGATTCTGAACCCAATCTGCGACATCTGAAGATGTGGACTGACCAGGGACGGCCAAACCCAAGCACCGCGGGGTGTACCCATATAGAGCCTCAAATGGTGAACAACCGATGGCGTAGTGAGCAGAGGTATTGTACCAAAATTCTGCGGAGCTGAGCCAATCGCACCACTTGGATGGGCAAGAGTGAACAAAACAACGAAGGAAAGTCTCAAGGCATTGATTGACCTATTCGGTCTGGCCGTCGGTTTGGGGGTGGTAGCTTGTGCTCATGCGCAGAGAGATCCGGGTCAACTTGAAAAGCTCTTGCCAAAATGCGCTGGTAAAGATCTGATCTCGGTCGGAGACTATAGACTCAGGCAGGCCGTGCAGCTTGTATATGTTATCAAAGAAAATCTTGGCAATGCTGGCAGCTGTAAAGGGATGAGAGAGAGCGATGAAGTGGCTGTACTTTGTGAACTTGTCAACGACTACAAGGACACAAGTGTTGCCCTGAGATTTTGGTAGCCCCTCGATGAAATCCATTGATATGATTTGCCATGCCTGAGAAGGAACTGGTATGGGCTGAAGAAGTCTTGGGTACTTAGCACGATCTTGCTTGACCTGTTAACAAATGGAACACTGAGCCACAAATGACTTTACCTCAGACTTCATTGCTGGCCATGCAAATAGCTGCTTGATTCTTCGATAAGTCACAGGGAACCCGGAATGGCCGCCAGATGGAGAGGCATGCAAGGCAGATAGAATCTGAATATGTAACTCCTTGTTGTTGCCCAGCCAGATTCACTTTTTATATCGGAGGAGACCATCTTGTAGAGAGAAATGGGGAACAGATGCAGGATCCACTGTCAGCTTGGACAGTAAAGTTTGGGACACTGAATCCAAGTCATACCCTAGGACAATTGTAGAGGTCCAAGAAGGAACAACAGAGGAAGCTGTTAGGTAGATCTGGGCAGAAGCATGTGGCCGTCGGGACAGAGCATTGGCTGCACGATTATCAGAACCCCGCTTGTACACAATCTTGTATTGGAGGCCCAGTAACTTAGTGAAAACCCGCTGCTGCCACGGAGTATTCAGGCGCTGATCGGATAGATGAATCAAGCTGCGCTTATCGGTATAGATGGTAAACTCTGCGTGTTGCAGGAAAGAACGCCACTGCTCCACCGCGAGTAAAATGGCCAGGTATTCCTTTTCGTAAGTGGAGAGGCCAGCAGACATGGGGCCGAGAGGTTTGCTAATGTAAGCAGTGGGGTGGCCAGCTTGTAACAGGACCGCACCCACGCCGTTGCCACAAGCATCAGTCTTCAAGGCGAACGGTTTGCTGAAATCTGGAGCGGCCAGGACCAGGGCCGAGCTTAAGGTGGCTTTAAGAGCATCAAAAGCTGCTTGGTGATCAGGAGTCCAAACGTACAGAGCATGTTTCTTGAGTAAATCAGTGAGAGGGCGGGCAATGACAGCAAAATGGCGGACGAACTTCCGGTAATAACCGGCCAGGCCTAGAAAACTACGAAGATCCTTGACATTGGTTGGAGAAGGCCAAGAAACCATGTCATGCACCTTCCTGGAATCAGTGGAAATTCCCTCTGCGCTGATGATATGACCCAGATAGGAAATCTGACGTTGGGCAAAAGTGCATTTAGATAACTTGACACGCCAATGATCCTAAGTGAGCAGCTGAAGCACCTTTCTGAGATGGGCCAAGTGTTCAAATGAGTGACTGTAAACTAGAATATCGTCGAAAAAAACCAGGACACATTTACGAAGCAATGGCTTGAGAGTGCAGTTCATAGCGCCTTGGAAGGGAATCTGAAAGGCCGTCTTGAACTCTTCACCGGCCTTCATACGAATCTGATGGAAGCCTGAGTTGAGGTCAAGTGTGGAAAACCAGGAAGTGCCAGCTAGTTCATCCACTAGTTCATCAAAAATGGGAATAGGGAACTTGCCACGGGTTGTCAGGGCATTAATGTGCCGGTATTCGACACAGGGACGCCAGGAGCCATCCTTCTTTTCAACCAACAAGAGAGGGGAGGAAAACGGGCTGCTGCTCGGTTGGATGAGGCCTTTGTCCAGCATATCTTTCACCTGACGCTCGATTTCATCCTTGAGAGCCGGAGGATAACGATAGGGACGAATATAAATCGGCTTGGCACCCGCAACCAGGGGAATAGCATGATCACAAGCTCGCTGGGGAGGAAGGCCATCAACTGGAGCAAAGACTAGAGCAAATTCAGATAGAACCGCTGACACCTCAGGCTGAATGGAGGTAGACAGGTTCGCCAACTGATCAGACACTGATATGTTGAAGATCTGAACCGAAGTGTGAGGGGGCACCTGATGGAGAATACCCTGCAGCAGGATGGTAGAATTCTGATATGGGATAGATAACCATTTTAATTTCTAGTGTACCTTCATCAGGCTAAAAGATTCGAGCCAGTCCATCCCCAAGATCAGATCAAAATGTTGGAGCGGGAGAATCCGCAGATCTGAAGAAAAGTGGTAGTTCTGAATCTTCCAAACAGCAGCGGGTAGGTGAGTGGAGCAGTGCATAACATTGCCATTGGCTACTTGAACTGAGATTGCATCAAATAACCTTTGAACACCCGGCAACTGAGCAGCGACAACAGAACTGAGAAAAGAATGTGCCCTCAAAACGCATTGTGCGGGGACTGCCTGAGCCGGCCAGAGCTTCTGTAGATAAAGAAACGAACAACTACCCCTCGGCCAAGGAACCACCCTGATCTGAAGCAGACTCTGCAAGTGGCGGGGAGAGCTCAGTGTTAGAATTTGATACCTAGAGCAAGTCGATGAGTTCCTACACCACGTGGAGCTGGACTGACGGGGCACACTGATGGCCGGGACGCCAGTGCTCAGCACAACGATCGGAGAGTCCGCGGCGCGGCGGTATGCCTTCAGCGCCGCGAACTTGTCAGCCGCTGGCTTGCCTGATTCGGGTGGACTGCTGTCATCCGTCGTGGCGAGGGCTGGCGACGGCTACTTGTTGACGCGGGGCGGCGCCTTGAGAGGTAGAGGTGTCCGAGGAGGCGGCAGTTTCCACTGAAACCCGACATCGGGACGACAAGGGTCGTGCAGCCGTGCAGGGGAGGCCACCTCTTCCTGTAACAGGGCAAGGGAACAAGCAGAATCGAGCATAGAAGGATGCTGAACAAGTACAGTAGCACAGATATCAGGACGTAAACCATCTATGAAGCGAATTATGTAATACATGGGATCAATAGTGTGTTCATAAGCTATGAGTTGGTCGACCAATTCAGAGAAACTATCCACGTAATTAGCAACGGTAGTGGTTTGATGGATATGGTAAAGTTGGCGGATCAAGGACCCTTGCTGATCACATCCAAAGCGCTCAAGGAGCAGCGAACAGAAATCAGACCAACCCGCTTGTTTTAGACGCTTGGAAACTGATTGGGACCAACATGTTGCAGGACCATCCAATTGGTTTAGCGCCAATCGGACCCAATAACTGGGATCTACCGAGTACATCTCGAAGTAGTCCTCACATCTAGAGATCCAGAGTTTGGGATTATCTCCGTCAATGCGATGGAAATGCAACTTGGGGAGTTTACCGAGCGAGGGATTATCACGGGAAAAACCAGATGAAACCTGGGCGGAAGAGGTGAGAGGAGGGGTTGATCGAGAGCACACACCCTTGACCGGGATATGGGTATGGATCAGTACCGACCCGAACCCCTCATCCCGGGAAGCTTGATCAACACGGTGCCCAACGGGGCCGTCGGTGCTGGGAGGAGCAGGTAGGCGCTCCGTCGCCGACTGCGGGGATGGGAAGATGGGAGTGTGACGGAACCGCCAAATTAAAACGCTAAATTAAGCGTAATGGCCGCCATTTGAACACATCGGGCGCATTAGCTTAATGGTTTAATTTGGCGATCCTTTCTCAACCCACGGCCCGATCGAAACAACACCGGTAGTCCCACGCGAAGGTGGGCGCAGATGGTACAAACATGACAAATACTTGAAATTATACGGTAAGACGGAAAAGGGAAAAACCACAATCTTTACAACACGAGTTTAAATATAACAATTTTACAAAGCTGGTTCAAATACATACATAACTTACATGTTTTACAACTCCAGAGATACGAGTTCGAATAATAAGAGAAAGGTCTACATTCCCTTACTTCTACACTTCTGCCTATGCACAACCGGTCAGACCGGTTCAGACAACCGGTCAGACCGGCTGCAAGAAAACCCTGCGAATACCGGTCAGACCGGTCCAACAAAATCTGAGGGGTTGCAACTCTGCCCTTAAGTGTGCAACCCAACAACTCTCTAACCTAGGGGTCTCGATCCACGACTTTCCACCCCTCTGCATCCCGGCGGATAAATTTGACGCAGCAGGGGCAAAAATCCACGTCTGGGGGCCCTGAAATAAAAGTATGGTGGCAACAAACCCTGAGCAACTAATACTCAGCAAGACTTACACGACCAGTGGGTATAACTTAGCCCACGTATCTAGACATGCAAGACTTTTGGCTGGTGGATATTTTGCAGAAAAGCACTATAAGTGAGTCCTTATTTCCCAAGTTTTAGCTCCCATTTCTATCAATAGAATTACTAATCATCTATGATTAGCAAAACTACAATAATCAAGGTGATCAAATCATTAATTAGATATCATCAGCCCACATTTCATCTCTTCTCATTCTACTCATTTTCCATTCTACGATGTGACCAAGAGATCAAGGCCCTCATAACCGCGAGACACGGCGAATCGATTCGATTTAACCTTGCAAGGTGGACCTAACCAACACGGCACGCAAAAGACCCGTCGGACCCCACGCACAGACCTTTCCCCTCCCCGCCTCGAACTACAAGAACCAGCCCAACGACATATGGTCAGCCGAGCTCAACATGAGACCACCAAAATTAAACATATGCATCCCCATTTCTCTGCGACTACTCGACTACCCTAGGAGTTGGGTGCGGATTCCTGTACTTTCGAAGCAAAGCAGTACTCAGCTTACCGGTTTCGACTACCTCCTACTCCCGGCATGCGGTTAGTACAGTTCAATCCTCGATCAGCACAGCCGACAATGGAACGGTCCTTAATCAACACAGATGGGGCTACACCTTCCCCCATACGGTCTCCCATCCCATACCTTCCATCTTGAATATAATAATTCATATACTGTAATATAAAGACATCCTATATCTCGCGAGTGACAGAATTATCACTCGACTTCTATCGAGCCCTATTAAGCATAACAGTGCTAACGACCTATTCATACTAGTATAAGGCCCAGGAAAATCTAGGGATCATGCAACTAAGGTTTCAAACAATTCCTAAACCTAATGCACAATTATTAGAGACATATATATGTGTCATAATTTGAATTAGTAGGATGTGCACCGGGGCTTGCCTTGAGTCTGCTGCTCAGCACTAGGTGAGTTGGGCCTTGGGCCGACTCCTCGCGTGCCTCCTATTGCGGGGCTTGCCCCTGGGGCTCCTGTGGCTCCACAACTACTTCGTATACCATCTCCTCTGCCGCGGCTGCTACACGTATGCATATGATATGAGTTAATGCAAATACGATTCTATAATTACAATTAACCATCGACCGAGTACAACTACTAAGGATCTAACCCAATTGCTCTTGTCCACCCAAAAATACCCAAAAACCCGGAGTATCCGGACACCTGCTCGGAGTATCCGGACTCCCAAGTCCGGAGAATCCGGACCTAAACCCGGAATGTCTAAACCACCACAAACCCGGAGTATCCAAACCAATGGCCGGACTGTCCGGACCCATACCGGTCAGACCGATCCTGCCCAGATCAAAACCTAGAATGCTTGGTGCGGCAAAAATGGCCCACAAATTCTAAAACCCTTCTAGGTACTAGTTCAGGGATACATTTGGACGTTTTTGACCAGAGGAAATCTCCTAAAACCTCCTAGGAAAAGAGATCGGCCGACACAAGCGTCATACCTTGAGTGAGCTCCTTTGTGCACAAGAACTTGAATCCCAGCCACCCCAGGGAGAAAATCGTGGGAAGGGTGATCCACCACGCCGATTTGATCCTTACTTGGACTTGGAATCAAGTGGAAATGGTGGATTGGTGGATTTGGGCTTGGAGAGAGGGAGAGCTCGGGGTGGGAGCATGAGAGAGCTGAGGGAGGTGGGTGAACTGATGAGGAAGAGAGAGTGAGTGAGTTAAATGTTGTGGGCCCAACTAGTTGAACCCAGTTCAACCGGTTAGACCAGTTGCCCCGACCGGTCAGACTGGTCCGGCTGAGCTGAGACTAAAAACTTTGGTTTTGTGAAGTTTGGTCGTATGTGTTTGTAACTAATGGCTGTGCTTAATCCTAATTATCAGTGATTAACACCTGAGGTGTTACAATCCCTTCCCCCTAAAAGAAATCTCGTCCCGAGATTTAATGGAGAAGTTAAATTGAGAGGTAGGTAGGAAATTAGGTACCTTGGTAGGCTTGTAACAATTCCGGATATTTAGATTTAAGAAGCTCTTCAGTTTCCCATGTGGCTTCTCGCTCGGAGTAGTTGCTCCATTGCACCTTATAGAATTTGCTGGTTTGATTTCGAGTAACTCGAGTCTTGAAGTACACAAACCCGAGCAGAGCACAAACCAGTAGCCGCCAGTGGTGGACAAGCTCACAAGCGTACCATGTGCGGTCTCCAAAGGCAAAATTCTCCATTTTCTCCTTCCACCCACCCCTGCGGCCGCCGCCGAGGCTGGCTGGCGCAGACCCAAACAAATCTGACCAGACGGGCTAGCGAGATCGCGCGAGCCCTCCTAGGCCCTGTTTGTTTCCGCTTTTCTGGACTTTGCTTCTTTGAGAATCAAGTTTATGAGATAAACCAGCTGTTTGGAGAATCGGTTGTCTGGATAAGCAGGGTGTTTGGCAATCCTGATTATTTTGAGTCGATTCTCTGAATTGAGTAGTAAAATGTCTGAAATACCCCTGAGTCTGATGATATCTCATTTTTTTGCTAAATAAAATAAGAATTCAATAATTTTTATATTTTTTTGAGTATCTTGACTACATAATTATATTCAAAAATTTATTTTAGCAACAAGTACCTCAAAGAAAAAAATTATGCGCAGTATCTATATAGCAAAACATGCAATTTAGCAACCAATAATACACCATAATACACTCATTGGATCCAGTAGCAACACATACAATAGCATTCAGGGAGTAAAAAGCAAGAGAGGGAGGAAAAGCAGAGAGGGAGGGAGCATGCAGGGGTGCCGGACGCTGCTTGCGTTGGGGGCCTGCAGGTGTGGCGGCACAGATACGCGAGGGGGCCTGTAGGGGCGCCAGGCGTTGCTTCCATCGGGCCGGCTTGCAGGGCGGCGGCGCAGATCCGGGCAGGGGTGCTGCAGGGGCGGCGGCGCAGCTCATGCGCGGGGAGGGTAGGAGGCGCCGGCGCGGATCCACAGCAGGGACGGACGATGCCGTCGGGAGGATAGGATGCGGGGGTGAGCTATGGACGGGCAGAGGCGGGGGTAGTCGAGGAAAAAGCGCTCGATTCTCAGGTACGCTTCTCCGATGTCGCGTTGAAGGAAAGCGAAGTTAATGTGTATTCTGCGCTTCTCAAATAAGCGGCATCCTAGGTAAGCGAAAATTAAGTTAGGTGTTTGGATGGGATTCTTGATTATTTTGGAGAATCCGTTTATAAGTGGAAACAAACACCCCCCTAGTCCTAGCCAGGGTTAACCAAACCGTCGGTAACCGGTCCGGTTTGACCGGTTACCGGTCAAACCGGTCCGGACCGGTTCCGGTTTGGTCCGGTATGAAACCGGTCCAAATTCAAAATTTAAATTTGAATTCAAAAAAATGAAAAATTCCCAAAAAATTCCTAAAAATATTTCAAGGTGTGATGAATCTAATGGTGTTAAATTTTCTCAAAAATTCGTTCATTTAGTATAGTTTGCGGGGATTTGAAGTTAAAAAAACGTGCATACAAAAATATACAAATACAATGTAAAAGTAGTACAAAAGAGAGTTGGAGGGTTCATTTAGACTAAAATATGTTATACAAATATTTATTTAGTATACTTTGCGGGCATTTGAATTTAAACCAAAAAAAAATTGAATTTGACCGGTTACCAGTCAAACCGGCCGGTTACCAGCCAAACCGGCCGGTTACCAGCCAAACCGGCCGGTATACCGGTATAACCGGCCGGTATACCGGTATAAACCGGTTGAACTGGGAAGTTTGAATTCAAATTTGGATTTGACCGGTTCCGACCGGTAACCGGCCAAACCGGACCGGTATACCGGAACCGGAGGCCGGCGGTTACCGGTCACCTGTCGGATAATTAAACCCTGGTCCTAGCCCGTAGCGCGAGCCGTGGGGCGAAAATGGCAGCCCACCGTGCCGGCGCCCCCCGGGAGAGAACGGGGATTCGGGGAAGGAGGCGAAAGAAGCCAACGAAACGCCAGCCGCTCCACCCCCTTTCGGCTCGTTCCTTCTACCACCGGCTAGCGGCCACCCGGTCGTGCTAGCGGCCACCTCGCGGTGACGCGCACCAGCCAACCTGCGAGCCCAGGGCGGGCGGGCCCCGCGTGGCAGCGACCTGACACCGAGCCCCCCCCCATCCCCCGCCTCCGCGAGCCCGCAAGCCGCGACACGAATCCCCACGCACACACGCACACACGCATCCGCCCGCTCCATCCTTCCGCTAGTGGTGTTCGCAGCAGTCGGCGCCCCGCACCCTGCCCACCGTCTTCGAACCTTCTCCTCTCTAGTCCCTCACTCCCTCTCTCGCTACTGACTCTCCCGTCTCCCGTCCCGTCCTCGCCACCCCACCCCGACGAGAGACGGCCAGCGGGCCAGCGGCGATCTTCTTCGTCGTCTTCTTCTTCTTCCCCCCGTCCAGCTGCGGGACGCCGGGAGCCCGGCGCCGAGCTCTACCAGAGGGTCCAGCGAGGTGACTATTCTCTCTCTCTCTCTCTCGGACTCTCCCAGGTTCTGCCTCCTCGTCGGGCGGTTCGCTCCGCGTTTCGAGGGGAATCGGGGAGCCGCGGCCGCGCGCTCCGCGGTGGCGGGCGGTTTGAGGGAGGAGTCGTGGTCGTGGTGGTGGATGCGAGCGGAAAATCGAATCTTTCTGCTCTCCAGCTGGCGGTTCTTCGTCTGGGCTTGTAGTACGCGGCGTTGATGACTTAGCTACTTCGTTTCCTGATTTACTTGGCAATACTAATGGGTCCAGTTAGGGTACCAGTGGGTGTTCTACTAGGATATCCGTGGAAAGTAGGGTGGATGTGGATGATTGGTTCCGCGTGCGAGGAATTGCGTAATTGCGCTGTGGGCACTGCAGTTTCTGAATCCGTTTTATATCTGAATCTATTTTGCTCACCCGTCGGATGGCTGGTAAAGCTCCAGCACAGCGCCGCTTGTGGTTCTAGGCGTGTACTTCATCACCGGAACCCTTGGTCGGTACTGCCCTTGGTGCAATCCGAGCTTGTGTAGTCCCAATCTCTTGAGGGTTGGGTTCCTGCAACGCTCGTTGGTGAATTCAGTGTGCCTGGAATTATCTGAGTTGAGATTAGGCCGTTGCTAGTGAAGGATTCGGATGACGCATTTTAGATTCCCGAATACGGCCAAACCTGTTGTCGGTTGGAGCGGGTACACTTGGGCATAAAACTGATTTGTGTAGTGGATGGGATTGTCTGTTACACCACTTGGATTTCTCCGTGGATTATGTTTTAAGTTTGAGACGACTGAAGAAATTCCCAAAAATGGAACACCCGGTTGTTTGTTCTGTTTTTAGTATGTGCCTATTTCTCCAGTTTTCCGTTACATATCAGTGTGGTCCTATGATCTAGGAAGCTATTTTCAGTTACGTGAGTTTCACCTTCCAAATTTGTTTCTAAGCATAAAAACATGAAATTTACGACCTGAGCTGTGCAGGTCACTTGTTTATGATATATGGTATCACTGATTATAGTGTTAGATTTTGATGTGACCAGTTTGTGCATTATACATTGAACTTAATTTTACAACATTTAGGCAATAGGCATTTAGTTCGTGCAATTTCCATTTCCCCAGAATGTACTTTAATGGGTATACAAAATATCTGGGGAAACGTCAGCTTAATTTTCTTAAATGGCAGCTTTACTCAATTATTGGATACAATCTAATAGCAAAATTCTTTACTACTTTAGTGCAGGCACAAAGGTATACTGCCTGGGTGATCTCCCCTACAGATCAGCTTCCCTCAATACTAGCATAGATCTACAGTGCATGGCCGAGGCTTTGCATTGACCTGTAATTTTTGTTAGTCATTGAGGGTGGTGGTGTGGTGCACTGGCAATGGGCTCGCGATCAAAGAGCGAAGATGACAAGGCTCTTGTCTTGTGTCAGGAAAGAAAACGGTTTGTCAGAGAAGCTCTTGATGGAAGATGTGCTTTTGCAGCTGCTCATTTCGCTTATATTCAGTCACTTAGGCACACAGGATTTGCCCTGAGAAAATTCATGGAGCCTGAAGTGCCAACGGATTCGTCCCTATTCACATCAACATCTGCTACTCCAGAGCTTCCTACCATGAGGCAGAAATCGTTGAACCTTTCCCCATCCCTTTCACATCATGCTAGTGACTCTTTCTCCCCAGTTCCATCACCTTTATCTTCAGGACGTTTCCATGTCAACCATATGAAAGCTGGGGGGAGCGCAGTGACAACTGTCCAGGAGAAGTTGCTTGAACCTGTAAGAGCCACTCTGCAAACATCATCCCCTGTGCGTAGACAAGCTATCCATGATCTGGATGATAGTTCCACATTTGAAGCTCCGCCCGGTACACCACCATGGGACTACTTTGGCCTGTTTCAACCTGTTGAGAGCCAGATCTCATTTCATGATGAGAAGGAACTTGTTCATGAATTTGAGAATTCCGATGATATCAGGCGTCTTTGTGAGAAGGAAGGAATCCCAGAGCTTGAAGAGGAAGTGGAGAAGTCTCCTGCTCATTCTGATTTTATAACTAGGCACCTAGGAGAGGAGAAAGCTTCAGATCTCAAAGATGTTGAGAAGTCTCCTATGAATGGTGGAGAGGATGATCTTGCATTGTCAGAAGATGATTTTGACAATCCAACATCTGAATCTTTAGTACGTGTGTTCAAGAATCGCAATGACACACCTGTTGGATATACTGCAACAGGTCAGTCACCTGTGCAGCATCCTACTGATGAGTTAACTTCAGAAACGATTGGTTCTGAGACCGCAGGACCAAAAGATGGCATGGGAGTTGATTCTCAGGCTGAAACACCTAGAGATGGCATAAGAGTTGATTCTCAGACTGAAAGACCTAGAGATAGCATAAGAGTTGATTCTCATACTGAAAGACCAAAAGATAACATGAGAGTTGATTCTCAGACTGAAAGGTTGGAAGATGGCATGAGAGTTGATTCTCAAAATGAAAGACCAAAAGATGACACTGGAGTTGATTCTCAGACTGTAAGACCAAAAGATGACACCAGGGTACTGGACATTAGCATGTATGAAAGTGATGAAACTCCTTTGGCAAGCCCTGTGAAAGAAGTTTCATCTTCGACTGCTGCTCTCCCTATGAATGGGAAATCAAAGGAAACTTTTCGTGATGTAAGGAATGTAGTGAAAGATTTAAACTCATGCATGAAGGAGATTGAGGTCTTATTTATCAAGGCATCTGATTCTGGAAAAGAAGTTCCGAGGATGCTTGAAGCAGATAAAGTCAATTTCCGCCCTTTACTTCCAGAAGAAAAAGGTTATATCTTAGTAGGTTTACATTACTGTTCCATAACACATGCATTCAAGTTTTGCTTCAAATGAAGATAGGAACTAGAAAGGTTTTGGGATGAACACACACAATGATATGAAATTTCACTATTTATCTGTTGCCACAGCTAAAACTTTGCTAGTGGCCATTATTTTTTGTCACTCCATCTGTTCTAGTTTACTTACTATTGGGTTTATCTTGATATTTTGATGCAGCACCTGGATCAACTGCATCAGGTTTTTTTGCAAAATTATTTGCTTGTTGCAGAGAGGAAGTCCCTGTTCCTCAACGTAAGTTATTTTGCTCTTATCTAGTAATTATTACAGTTCTTTTTCATTCTTGTAACACAAGCACCTGTAAATTATTGTAGCACAATATATTGTTATTTTGATCCAATGCAATATTTATCACCCTGGCATATAGCTTTGCTCATTAACTGCACTGATGTGTTTGAGGTAGTTTAACTTTAGAGAACAACTATAGAGATCTCATTGTCATGTGGTCACTTTTTGGTCCACCATATAGTTTAGTTGAAGTTGAAACAACTAATGCAATTTTGGAGGGAGTAGTTAACTTATACCTTGTGCGATGAGCAATAGTACGGCTTGTGTTCTTGTCCACAATGACGTATAATGCCTCATGTTGTAATGCAGCTCCTCCTCAGGCTGAAGTGAAGTACCTTACCTGGCATAGATCAATGTCTTCACTTTCTTCTTCATCTAGAAATCCTCTTGGGACAACAACAAAAGATGACACTGATGGTCTCACTGGAAATATCTTTAGTGGCGTATACATGAATGCTGGCAGTCACGCGTCCACACTGGACAGGTTGTATGCATGGGAGAGAAAGCTTTATGATGAAGTTAAGGTAAAAAGCCTCTTTTTTCAGCATCTGTTCTATGACTTAGCCCCTGTTCGGCTGGCTGGGCTGGCCAGCTCCAGCCAGCCCAGCCGCTGGCGCTGGAGATTTCTTGTGAGACGAATTACTGTAGCCACAGTAATTCAGCCGCAGCTGATCCGTTCAGCCGAACAGGCGGTTAAGTTGCCAATTTTGAGATGACTAGAAGGCGGAACAAATAGACCATACTGATGCACAGCATGTATTTGAACTAAGTGCTGCCACACGTGCACACTATTATATGGTGGCTATACATGACTGTGACTGCCCTGGAAACCTGCTTTACAAAGCGATATGGCCGTATCATGCAGTGCACACTACCCCATACCTCCTACAGTGTTCAACTTAATTTTATCTCGTTACAACGAGATAATTGTTGTACATTCTAGAACCTTTTTTTTTTGCTTTAGATAGCCAAAATATGTTGATCTGACAGTTTTTCTTTTCCATTCCTCCAGGCGAGTAGTGCAATTTGCAGGCAGTATGATGAGAAATGTAGGCAACTAAGACACCAGGAATCAAGAGGAGAAAGCCAAATGAGTATTGACAAAACCCGTGCTGTTGTAAAGGATTTGCACTCCAGAATTTTAGTTGCCATTCAGAGAATAGACATGATTTCGAAGAACATCGAGGATCTAAGGGACAAAGAGCTTCAACCACAGCTAGAGGAATTGATTGGAAGGTATATTTATCCCTTCAGTTTTGACTGAACTACAATTCAATTGGCACTTTAATGTAGACCGGATAACCCTTTTGGCTCCAGTATAGTTGTGATCAGTTCTGAAACTGATTTACGCACTTAGGCTATGGTCTGGACCTAATGGAAAAAATGAGAAGTCTCACTGTGTGGCCTGAATGAAACTGGCCTGGTTCTGGTGTTCTGATCTACATTAATAAATGATACAGTAAGTAATTATGACCTGAATGAAATTGGGCTATGCTCTGGCCTGGTCCTCCTGGTCACTCAAGTCTAACTTAATAGATGAAATACTAGTTATGATTACATGGTGGACCAAAAATTTTCATGTAATGATGCTTGCAATATCTGATTTAGCATTTATTTAGTGCATTCATCATGTTCACATTTGGTAATCCTTTTTTATGGTATCTTTGTTGAATGAACACAATATTTGTCTCATTTGCAGCTTAACTCGGATGTGGCCAACAATGCTCGAGTGTCACCGGCATCAACATGAGATTATTAAGCTAGTATGCAACAGTGGCAGCATGAAGGTCTCAATTCGGTCAGAATCACAGTTACAAGCCAGTCTGCTCCTCCAGGTTGAGCTAAGCACATTATGTTCAAACTTCCAGAAATGGATATCATCCCACAGAGCATATTTGAATAGCCTAAATTCGTGGCTACTCAAGTGTGTGAAGTCACTACAGAGGAGGAGGAAGAGTTCCAGGAAAAAGAAGGTTGAAGCTGATCCAATAACCAAGTATGCTGTTGCGCCCATATTTAAAACTTGTGAGAGCTGGATGGACTTATTGGATCACTTACCAACCAAGGACTTGGAGGATGCCATTAAAAGCCTTGCCGCAGATGTAAACCGCTCTATACCACACCAAGAGAAGCGACGTGGTAGTTCAAAGCTGACTTTCTCATTAACCCATAGTGGAAGGTTAAATGGCGAAATGGGGGAAGTCCAGAGGAGTGACCTGCCTACAGATTTACAATCAAGTTTGGAGATATTCCTAGGGAAGCTTGAAACCTTTTCAGAGGTTTCGGTGCAGGATTATACGGTTCTCAAAGAGAAAATTGATGAGGCTAAGACAAATTATGAGGAGTGGAAGTAGATTCGGTGCAGTCAGACTAGTGGCTCTAATTTCTGGAATTGAACATAACCAGTCATTTATAGATGGATAATTAAATCATCTGGGTGTAAATGTTTGTCGAAATAATAGGGATAAATTACTTTGACCATTTTTTAAGTTTCAAATTAAGCCTAGGAAAGAATTGTAGATTACTGCCTAGTGCTATGCCGCCTTAAGTCTGCGGTTGTAAATGTAATATGGTGGTAATTAAATTCAAAGATGCGTGGATATAGAGATGTACATTCCTGTGGTTATATCAGTATATGAGGGATCCATTTTCTTCATTCTTCTCATCTCTTTGGAGTTTTTATACAAGTAATGGAATTATGGAATTCTGCATCTCTTTCACCAGCACGTGATAGGACAATGGATGCTATATTTGTAATTTATATGTATTCGTGGCTTCGTGCTATGGAATGCCTGTGCTGAAAAATGAAATTTCGATCAGTCACTCCTCATTTATTTTGGGAAATTTTCTTATTACTTGGATCGATGTTTGTACTTGTTTCTGGATTTGCTGTAGCTATGAATCATGGTTATAGATAGATCACGTAAAGCAGTATGAACACCAGAACCGCAACAAGGAGACTGATGCGTCAGGGACTGTTTGGTTTGAGGAACTCTGGAGTTTTGAGAGCTGAAATAAAATATAACTAGTAGTAGGTTTGGAGAAAATTCCCAAATAAAATGCTACTAATTCCTGACTCCTGTCTTATCACACTTTCAAGTGGACCCCACCCAACAGGCCAACACGAATCCAAACATTTCTCGCCGATTAGCCCCCCTCGGTCCGACAAATTCCAGAGATACCCTCCCCATTTCTCGCGGCGGCCACGCCGACGTCGTAGATCTCCTCCTCGTCCCAGGTTTCCGGTGGTCTCGCCGGCGGCGTGAGCTCAAGCGATGGAGCTCTGGAGCAAGCTTCGGAACCTGGACGCCTACCCGAAGGTGAACGAGGACTTCTACAGCCGCACCCTCTCCGGCGGCCTCATCACCATCCTCTCCTCCCTCGCCATCCTCCTCCTCTTCTTCTCCGAGATCCGTACGTATCATTCCCCCTCGTTTTTCTCCCCCTTGACATCTTCACCCCAGATCCATTTTAATTTCGCCCTATCTAGCTGCGGCGCAGCTTTGATCTCCCCGTACCATCTCGCTGGCTTTGCGTACAAAAGTGAATGTGTTCGGATGCCGAACAAGAGTAGTTTGTGCTGTAATGCATTTTGGACCCATTTCATACCAATGACGTGAATTCGAAGCAGTAGTTATTAAAATTAGCTGTCCTGTTTACATTGAAATTCGGCTATGGAAGCTAAGTCGAAAACATTTGGTAATAGGGGCCAGTGTGAAATACATGTATTGATTTGGCAACAACGTAATGGTGGTTTTGTTTCAGTTTTGATGCTGCATCCTAGTTTGGTGTCAACAAGGACTGAATAGGCTATGATTTTATACCCTTCTGTGTTGTGATTTGGTTTTTTAAGTTAGTGTATGAATTTAACAATAACAGTGAGATAGATTTTCTGTTCAGTTGGTACTGTGAAGTTATTTCTTCATCCATGGGATTAATAGTTTTGTTGAATGAAGTTCCATACTAGGTTTCATAAGATGTTAGGGATTGCTACATCATTTTGGTGTTTGTGTGCTAAGTTTCTGTTGCCTTTGTTTTTGCAAGCACGAATGCTATATGATGTTATGCATGTTCACCTTTATTCATACCTATGATACTTACTATTTTTCATGCTAAATCAAGAGAAACGTTTTGACTTGTTAGATGCTGCAAGTACCTTCTCTCGCAATGGGGCTTGTTCCTTTCTTTGTTTATCTAGATAATACTTCATGCACTGTAATTTAACTTACTGTTATGATAATTTTCCTGTAGGGCTGTATCTATATTCTGCTACAGAAAGTAAGCTCACTGTTGATACCTCAAGAGGGGAAAGACTACATATCAATGTTAGTGCAATGTTGTTTCCTCTCCCAAATCTTCCAATTTTCTTGTACTTTCTGGTAGCACTTACCATATTTAGAAAGCAGGCCATCGAAATCTAGTTATGCTAAAATTTATGTCTTTTGCCATCTTTCATCAACTTCAATTTAGTCTATGAACTATCAGTAGTGTAAAATTTGGAATTATTTTCTTCAAGTTTAGCTCAGATTGTCTTCATGTTAGTTATTGGCACATTACAACTTGACACTAGTGAACAAAAGATCTGTAGAGTTTATATAGTTCAAATGTGAAAGAACAATTGGTAGGCAGCTAGTTGAGATATTTACAAATTACTAATTTGGTGAGGCCCAGCGCAGAACATATGTCATCTTTTGCTGTATGTGAAGATGCTGCTTTTCTTTTTGACTCTTAATATGCATGGTTGGTTTTGCAGTTTGATGTTACATTCCCGGCCCTTCCTTGCTCTCTAGTTGCTGTTGATACAATGGATGTCAGTGGAGAGCAACATTATGATATAGTATGTGCACTGATTTTGCCCGTTTCCTCTTTTATGCTTTGTTTTACATATTCTAAATTGTTTCCCAAGCTTTACTGCATAAACTGTTTCTTGATGGGATAAACATCCATTTTGCAGAAACATGACATAATAAAGAAAAGAATTGATCATCTTGGTAATGTAATTGAATCAAGAAAAGATGGAGTTGGTGCCCCTAAGGTATATAATTTTACTTTTAACATTAACTAGAATGTGAGTGAAGTTGGTCTGATTTAAGCAAATCTGGACCTGCTTTTAGCAAGTACCATGTCTTTTAGTACTAAATTGTGCAGCATTTGTTATCATTACCTTTTGATTGCTATTTTGATTTATTGCAGCATTTGCGATTCTTGTTTTGTTTATTAATGAAGTTAGCAATGTCCTCATATTTAATTTTCTTTCAGTGAGCTTTCTATGACCTTGAAGAGGTACCAAGAGATATCATGTTAGTTATTGTTATTTTTTTTTCTCATAAAATTTCGGTACCTCACATGGTCCGTATAAATACTCTTTTAATATTTAATAAAGAACTGTTGGCTGGTGGACGATCTGCTTAAAATGTATTCTTAAATTCTGGTGGTGCTGGTGGTGCTAAGAGGCTGTCATCTTCTTTCATTAATGGTCAAATGTGGAATAGCAGCATATTTCTATATCAGGATGATTCTTCCTTGAACTAACTCCTTCCCCCCGTCCTGGTTTCTATCTTCTATAGATTGAAAGACCGTTACAGAAGCATGGTGGTAGGCTTGACCACAATGAGGTTTACTGTGGATCCTGTTATGGTTCTGAGGAGGTATACGTCTGTGACATTGTTACATTGATGCTACTTATTTTGATACATGCATTTTTTTCACATTGATGTTATTTATCCCATGGTCCTTCTGTCACTTCAGTTAATAAACACCAACAGATTTCTCCTTTAAAATTTCATTGCATCCTCTAAGAAGCCCTAATATTTGCATTGGCAACTTCACCAGTCAGATGATCAGTGTTGCAACTCCTGTGAAGAAGTTCGTGATGCCTATCGGAAGAAAGGATGGGCTTTCACCAATGTAGAATTAATTGATCAGGTACTATGTGCTCTATTAAATTTGGCCAATTTTATGAAAGTAGCACAATCATGTTCAATCAAATGTGTCTTAACAAAACTCGTATGTGCAGCACTCTATTGTGAATTGTGATGCATGATTTGTCCTCGAGTCCTTAGTTGGGTTTTCTGGTACATAGGGAGCCCGTATTCTTATCAAATGAATGGTTTCTACACATGCCTGTATTCATTTCTTTACAGTATACTATTGATGACCTTTTTTAAAATGTGTACTTGGTGTTCATTTCTTTTTCTTTGAACTTTAAAGCTACAAAAATGTGTGAGCCACCTTAATTTGTTCATGCATACTGCATTCTTTTACTTAGCTAAGATTTTTTGCTGCATGCACCTGATTCATTTAGACATTTTTTGTTTTACTTTGTTGTTGTGTTTTCTTTTTAACTAGTTAGTTTCTTCACATTCCAGTGCAAGAGAGAAGGCTTCGTACAAAGGTTAAAAGATGAGCAAGGGGAAGGTTGTAACATCCATGGATTTGTAAATGTGAATAAAGTAGCTGGCAACTTTCACTTTGCCCCTGGGAAAAGCTTGGAGCAGTCATTCAACTTCCTGCAAGATCTGTTGAACCTCCAACCTGAATCTTACAATGCAAGTAGAATTAAATTCTCTTTATCCTTATCGGAGGAATTATAATTTTGTTTATAACCATAAACTGATAATTGTCCATTGACCGCTTTCCTGGAAACAGATAAGTCACAAGATAAACAAACTGTCCTTTGGGGAAGAGTTCCCCGGTGTTGTCAATCCTCTTGATGGGTATGCTTTGGAATTTAGACTACATTTCAGAACATAATTATATTTCACTTTTCTCTACAACTTTTCCCATGCCTAATTTTGCCGAGTATTTCAGAGTTGAGTGGACACAGGATAACTCCAATGGGTTAACAGGGATGTACCAGTATTTTGTGAAGGTAAAATTTTGGTAACTACTGGCGATATTCTTGAATACAATTCCTTAGATGTAAGCTGCAGGGGACATGAAGATATTGATCCTGCCTGCTTCAACCTGCTAACCATCTCTTTTGTACAGGTTGTTCCTACGATCTACACGGATATTAGGGGACGCAAGATTCACTCAAATCAGGTAAATAGCATTCTCCATGCCTAGTTGTACTTCTGAAGCCTAGGCTTGTGATTAATTAGTTGCCTTCTTTTTGCAGTTTTCTGTAACGGAGCACTTCAGAGAGGCAATTGGCTATCCTAGGCCTCCACCTGGTGTATATTTCTTCTACGAATTTTCACCAATTAAGGTGATGAAGGATATCCCTGTGATTTTATATTGTCAGACTAGCATTTCTCTTTTGTTCGTTGTGGTTCATCTATTGATACCCTGCAACTTTTGACATTCAATCATCCTTTTGCTCTAAAAGCAAAAAGCATACTCTGCATTTATTTCTTAGAATTGACACTCCAGTTTTCTTATCATGTTGGTCTCTTCAAGATAACATGCGAAGATCACCATCTGTACAGGTATATGTCATCCTCTACATTAAATTCATTAGTTGGTCTGACTGTTCCTTGACAGGTTGATTTTACTGAAGAAAATACTTCGCTCCTTCACTTCCTGACGAACATATGTGCTATTGTTGGAGGTTTGTCATAACTCGCAGCTATGCATAATCATATGATAAACGAAAGTCATAAATTGCCAACCCCTTGTCCATCTACACTTTTGCAGGTATTTTCACAGTTGCTGGCATTGTCGATTCTTTCGTTTACCATGGTCATCGTGCCATCAAGAAAAAGATGGAGCTCGGAAAGCTTGGATAATTCCAATTCTTAGCATATACTAGTCACTAGGACCATATAGTCAAAACTGAGTTAACTTGAGCTTGCACTGCCTCGAAAGGTTTGGCGATGACAACTGGGGAATTTTGATAAGCTGTAATACATCTGTATCACTCAGACCTGCTAACTTATTTGGACCTAGAACTTCACGTTTCAGCGACTTCCTTCGTGGTGCAGAGGGGTCGGTACCTCACCACGCTTATCTAAAGATGTGTAAGCAGATGCATCACTGCAGAGAGGTCAATCATGTTGCAGCATTCCCAAACTGCTGTTAAAATTTGTGATCCTGCTCCGCGCCGCGTATTCCCTTTTTGCTTGTGTCGGTCTCCAGCATTTAGGGGGTGATTGGATGGCTGCATTCAGCCTCATCCAGGTCGCCGGATGCTCATCCAGGCTCGCCGATGCAATGCATCGGCGAGTCAGCCTGTGATTGGATGCCTGCATCGATACTGGGCCAGGCTCCCGAGATGCATTCGGTGCTTCTCAGCTTGGCTCGCGCGGTGGTGCAGGAAGCATGCCACCATGGTCTAGTTTGCCTGCTGTAATCTCGCATTCATGCAACCAATTGCATGCTTCTTGTGGTCTGGCTGAAATAAGCTTGCAAGTAAACAGACTTGCATGCGCTGGGCCAGGGCCAACCAATCAGACTTTCTGGATTCGGATGAGGCCGGAACCATTCTCCCGGCACGCAAGTACACGCAGCGGCGGCGTGCCGGCCAGCGCCCAGCGGCCGCGCGGCTGCCCACGTTGCCGCCCCAGCTGCCGCGCTTGCCGCTCGGCGACCAGCGCTTGTCACCCCGGCGTCGTCGCCCGCCCGTCGCCATACGGCCAGGGGAGCCGGGGTGGCCGCCTCCTCACTGCACGTCGCGACGCGCCCCCGAAAAGGAGGTGTCGTGCGGCGGCCCTTTTCCAGTGGCCGTCCGACGGCGACGTCACCGGCAGCGGCGGGGCCCCGGTCGTCCGGCGTCGCAGTCGACAGCCTTTTTCTCCATCAATCAACGCGGCCGTCGACGACGATCGCCCAACCCGAAAAAGGCGAGAGATGCCGTGGTCAGACAAGCAGGCAGGGAGGGCCCGCTCGGTGATGACACTCCCTCCCCCGGCCCTGCCCGGCTGCCCCGCCGGCCGTCGCAGCGGGCGAGAATGGATGTGCTGATGTGCCCGGCCGAGGAAGGCCCGGACAGGAGGAATATATCGCCGTAGGGCTCGGTCTCCCCATCAATGATGCGGATGCCACACAATCCAAGTGATCTGTCGGGGCGGCGAGGGCCCCCCGGCGTCGGTGAGCTGTCCCGGTCACGCCCACTGAATGTGCAGCGCCGAAGGGATGTCTCCGGACATCGCCCAAAGCCCAGTCTCGACTGCTTAGTTCAGTGTATGCCTGCAACGATTGGCCTCTCGCTGAATGAATGTTCAGTTCAGCAGGAGAATTGAAGCCCTTGTTTTAGATTTTTACTCGTAAATCCCGTAAATACAAAAAAAAAGTCACATCGAATGTTGGATGGGTACTAAATAAAGTACTAAATAAAGTCTATTTACAAAGTTTTTTGCATAGATAGACTGCAAATCGCGAGACGAATCTAACGAGCCTACTTAATCTATAATTTTCAACAGTGATGCTACAGTAACCATCCGCTAATTATAGATTAATTAGCGTCATTAGATTCGCCTCGCGATTTACAATTCATCTATGTAAAAAGTTTTATAAATAGACTTTATTTAGTACTTCAAATTAGTAAAATTTCAACACAAAATTTTTATATGCAAAGAACTAAACACAGCCGAAGTGAGAAAGGCAAAGGGATCGCATTGATTGTTCGATGCGACAAGGATGCCGCGACAGTGTTTCAAGGGGGGGGGGGGGGGGGGGGGGGGGAGACGACGTGTCGGCCGCTTCATCCTTGTAACGATGGATTCAGGGATAGGGACCCGTCCGGGGACGATAAGCTCTGCAGCTACGAGAGCACGGGCACTTGTGGCACGGGTACTGCTACGTCCGTCGTTCAGAGGTGATAGGTTCCGTTTCTTCCTCTCTCTCTCTTTTTTTCTTCCCTTGGCTGTCAGTGCTGCTTCGTAATGCAGGTCATGAATCAATGGCACTAAGAATTTAAGATCGCCATGTATTGCAGCCATCGGCGACTTTGATGTAAATGAGATCGGGTAGTTCCAGTGATGGGGTCGTGTATGGTCCAGTGCCGTCGACCGTTTCTTACGGCCGGCGTGTTCTTCGCTCCTGGGGTCGGTTACGTGGCAGAATGGAGACGGAGTATGAGACCAAGGGCATGCACGGCACTGGTGAATTGGATCTCACCCGTCATAAGATCTCGCTGTTTAAATCGAGATGATCTATCCATCTTTCATCGCTAACTTAAGCATCTGGATAAATCGTCAAAAGTTGGTACTAAATGCAACTCATTTGATACCAACCGTTTATAGTGCACGTCGCAAGTCTGGTAGTGGAACCTTGATGCGAGGAAGGGAAGGGAGTGCTCATCTCAAACTTTTGATGAGTTGATGGATTCTTGTCAAGTTAGCAGCAGATATTTGTGAATTGACTAAGCCCAGTCCATGGTTCCGTGATCTATCTTAAGACCATTTCAAGGCTGATGGGTGTGGGATGCCACCATTTCTGAATTCCCCCTCTGCAAATTGGCTCCTTCTTTTGCCCCCACAGGGCTAAAGCCATTTCTAAAGAAGAGAGGCCTCTTTTCCATGACAGCAACACCTGGTGTTTAGATAGGCATCCGTGGCTGTCCAACAGGGACATTAGAAATGGGTAATGCCCCATTTGTAAAAGCTTGGGAAATTAAAGAAGGGCAACAAGGCCCGGGAATTGCTGTTGTGGGCCATGGTCTTGTCCCCGTTAGTGGACAAGATGGTTCATTCGATATTCCCTGTCCGTGCTAATGTTCCTCCTCCTTTACTGGTAGAGGACGAGTTGGTATCATGACAGGTTAAGACTGTATCCAATGGTACTCTCTAAAATCCACCCCCTAAAAGGAATATTCTCCTCCCTCTAAACAGATTCCGCACTCTATATCAAAATCATCTCCAACAATACACTCCATACCACACCCCCTATACCCCACCATCCAATATTTTATATTTTCTTCTCCAACTAACTCCAACTACCTATTTTCCTCTAATTACCTCTCCCCTCAAAACTAAAATAACTTGTTATTAATCAAAATCTGGACTCTCTCTCTCCTCCACTCGACGGTCCCACACACGGGTAGAGGCCGGCCGTACGCCCCCTACCTGTGGGGGACCTCTCTCCTCCCTCCAAAATGGAGGCCTGTGTAGAGGGCTCCATTGGAGCGCATACAGGCGTCCCCGTCCTCCCTCTCGGGGTAGGGGGCGGGATGGAGGGCGCCGCTGGAGACAGTCTAACAGACAACCATGTGGGGTTTATCCATTCCTCTTAGACTAGGAAGTAGGAACTATACTAATCTTAGACTAGGGAACCAGTATAATTTAGATTTGATGGATCACCGGATAATCTTTCCAGAGAATAATAATGTTCTCATGGGCGAGAAATGCGTATGAATCAAGTATATTTTCTAGGAATTCATTTCTCCTCTCCAAGACCAGAGATCTCACCTTTTCTTGGTGATGGAACTTTCAGAAAGGAATCAAAATCTGACGAGAAGAAGATAATCGCAACGGAACGTTGGAAACGGAGACGAAACCACTTGACGTTTCCCCCTGCATCTTCCAAACTTTTCAGCGGCGACACACTTGTTGTGACCACAAGCAATCTGCCTGCAGCCCCATGCTAATGCATTGCTGAGTACGTACTCCGTAGTATCTTGTGTGTCGTCCTGTTGGCCCATTTGCCTCCTTTCTCTGCTCCGCGTTGCTCGTGTCTTCACTCTTCAGCGAAACCTTTTTCCGCTCTCGAAAAGGCACGTACAGCGACTCTTGCAGCGAAAGAAAACAAGACCCTTTCATCAAAAAGAAAAAGAAAAAAAGAAAACAAGACCCAGACCTCTTGATTGATTCATCGCCAAGGTAGGCTTACCTTTGCCCTTTCAATTCAACCCAATGCCTGGAAGCCAAGCAACCCCCTGATCGCTGGACAGCACAAGGGCACAGCTGTAGGAGGGAGCAGCCGTGCCGTGCGTGACGCCAACGGTAAGAAGAGGGCACTGACTGACACCGCATCGCCCGCAGATGGACTGGACGCCACAGCATTTCTGCACTGTCAAGATACGGCCGCATTAGTTTAGCGCATTGATTAGATAGTAAGCACATATGGACTAATATTCCCTCGTCCTGCTTCCCAATGCAGGCAGTCTTATTGTTTTTTTTATGTGTGTAGAAAAAATAAATTAGCGTTGACCCTTGAGGTGATGAGACACGATGAACATGTCCGGATAACGCTCGGATCGTCGTCACATGAACGTCCAAGATGAGACACGACCGTTGAGCGCGCGGCTGCCTTGGATCCAGAATGCCAGTTGCCGAGGAGATTCAGCCGCATCCTACTTGATTGAATAGATATATGTGTTCATCTATTATCTTATTATTTGGCCAACAAACGAAGCCTCCACGTACGCTCTCAAAGTATAGAAATTCCCACGTTAATCGGAGAAAAAAAGAAAAAGAAAAATTACCCATCACTGCCATTATGATAAAATTAGCCTAAAATACTCTGGTGCCTAATTAAAAATCACCCATCAATGCCATTATAAAAAAATAAATATAAAATAACATTTAGCTATGTTTACAAACATATACTTATTAATAAAAACTAAAGCTAACAACAATCAATCAAAATAAAATGAAAATAATAATAACAATATGCATAATATTATTAAAGCTCGACAAATAAAAATTTCATTATAGGTAGATCATATTTGAATTGTTTTAACCAACAATAAAATATAATTTACGATAACTAATAGGGTGATGTATGGTAAAACAATAGTATAATTTTTAAATAAGGATACAACGACATGTAAATTTTGAATTTTCAATACTAATCGCGCAAATGCGCGGGTTATAAGCCTAGTTCTTCGTCAACAGAGATCCCGTTTCGTTGCCGTTGGGACGGTAAATCTCTACATTCCTGGTGCTTCGTGCCCGAAGAAGTCAAAAAAAAAGGAAACAGAATGAAACGGACATGAAGTTCCGAGGCTGATCTTAAGGAGACATGAAGTTCTGAACCTGATCTTAACCAAATCTCGATTGGTTGCAGCACTTTTGCCCATTTGTGGTGGTGCGCCGCCGTCTGATCCCGATGCTGGTCTCCGAGCCGATTCGAAGCGGCAGTCTTGTCACTACCCATGAGACGGACGCCATCAACGATCACATCAAGAGGACGCAGGGCAGTGCAGCAAAGGGGACCTGGCCGTTAACCCAACCACAGTCCAAGGGTCATCCATCTCCTTTTCGTCTGCCCCGCACCCGAGCAGCACTAATCCCTACCAACCAAGGAACAGCACAGCCATTAGTGCACTAATCAATTGCAATACGAAAAATATATTCATACTAAACCGATTTTTTTTAAATAAAAACCGATTTTTTTTCAAAAGGAGCGTACTCTCTCTTATCTTTTCTCCTGCCACAATAAATTTAAGACCTTCCATGTCGCAGTCCTCCAGCTCCTACTGAACACGCTCGAATATTCAAGCCCAGGAAGATCGAGGCTGCCCCCAAGAAATGGAAATGGTGGCTGGAGAAACCATTTCCCGCTGTCAGAACAGTTCATCCTTCACCTAACGCGAAACCGGACGGAGTCTTCTTCCTCCTCCTCCCCAATCGATCACCCGCAGCGGTTGGCGACGGTGGACGAGCGAGGGCGAGGAGCACCCGAGCTCATAAGCCACGGAATCAAATAGCTGGAGGCATGTGTTTGCGCGGCTAATCCCCTCTCTAATTGCCGCACACATGCCCGTCCGCCTCAGGGTGATCCATGCAAGCTCAGCAGGGCATGTTTCTTTATCCGCTTTGGGTAGGCTCGGCGAGTGATGGATGGGGAGGTCAATGACAGTGCTGCCGGTAGCCGTTGGTAGGGCAGCGGATTGACAGGAATTGGGGCGAGAATTTCACATGTTTCCAGCATCAGGTTAGGGAGGCAAGTCCAGATAAGGGCATCTCAACTGCCTCTTCTCCCAGCGTTTTGAACTTTTGACATCGCCTTCGTCTTCCTGAGGATCAATGATGGAGCATACAGAATGCGGCCCGGAATAAATAAGTTTAGCCCTGGCGTGTAGATGCAGCACGGAATGTGCTGTGTGGATTAAGAAAGCCGGTCCGAAATGGTGTCGTGCTTGCGCTTACTGTATTGAAGTGTGGATTAAGAAATCGTGTCCTAATTCCGAATGCTAAGCAATTGCAAGTTGGTGTTATGCCCGGTAATGTTCCCAGGAGGAGCGTGCAAGGAAGAAGCATCCCACAGGACAATGGCTGTACCGTACCTGGTGAAAAATATCATACATGCTGGCTGCCCGTCTGGACAACTGGATAGGAACAAAATCACGCATTGTTGAAATTCGGTGACTTTTATTCAGATAAACTATTATCAATCCAGCAATGCAGATGTGGTAAAGGGAGCAAAAATGGCCAGTTCATAGTCCCCAAAATGTAGCAAAGGGCAGCGCAAGACTTCATGGTCACTCAGTGCTTAGCTCACCATTCACAGGTGAAGCAAAGCAAGCCACAAAAAAGCATCCCAGGACAAGAATGGACCTGTCAGTTTATCCACTATTGGGATGAGGGTATTTGCTTTAGGAATTTTTGGGGATTCAGAGCACAGATGATTCATTGTCCAGTCAGTGTGAATGCAATTCTCATTTCAATTCGAGAAAGACAAATTCGTTTTTCTTTCACCCCAGAGCATATAAACATTTCCGATCACCATAAGCTGCAACAAGAATTTCAGAGTACTCTCGACAACGCCTGATTGAAATTGGGATTGCTTCATCCCATTCATTGATTGAAACCGTGATTTCATCTCAGAACTTTTCGAGTATAGTGGACAACACTTGACTGAAAATGTGATTGATTTTCATTCCATCCATTGATTCATCCATTCATCATAGCACCAAAATGTAATGGAGTGGCTGCAGGTGCTGCCCACTCCATTCGATTATTGTGTCACAACGATGCCAAGGCAGTAACGAGAGATGAGAGATCGAGCGCGGCATCAGCGTTGATTGTTACAAGGAGGAACACCTCAGTATGCCGCCGATCTCTGAGCCGGGCCGAGCTGAAGCGAGCAGAGCAACCTAGTCGTCATTGCCCATTGCCATGGAGCCATGGAGGTGGTTGCTGTTCTGGCCGTTGCAGTCTTGCAGTGCACGGGAGGGAGGTCCGGAGGTGGAGCCTAGCTAGACTAGAAGCCGTTCATCTCGAGCAGGTAGGTGCGGCGCTTGCTGAGGACTCCCACGGCCTCCCTGAAGGGCCCGTCGAAGGTGTCGGCGACGAAGTCGTCGAGCTCCTTCCTGCCGCCGCCGATGCCACCGGTCTCGCCGACGGGCTTGATGACCACGAGCGTGGCGCCGTGGATCCTCGTGCCGTCGGAGAGCTCCAGCAGCGGCGCGTAGCGGAGCTTCATGTTGCAGGCGGGCACCTGCGTGCGGTTGGCGGCGGCGGCGGCGGCGAGCGGCTTGTCCCTGAACTCCTTGAGCTGGTCGCGCCCCATGCTGAGGGTGCCCTGGCCGTGCGCGTCCGTGAGCGCAACCTGCTCCAGGGTGGGGTGCTCCTTGACGATCTCGCGGAGGAGGTATTGCCTGGTGGCCGCGGCGATGAGGGAGCTGATGGTCCAGACCACGCGCAGCTTGAGGCCGCCGTTGGTGTAGAAGGACTCCGGGATGCTGCCGCTGTCGTCGCCCGTGGCATCAGAGTCGGCGGCGGCGGCGGCGGCAGGCACAGAGGCGTCGTGGGTGCCGGCAGCGGCAGCCCGTTCCACCTTGGTGCCGCCGAGGATGACGCAGCTCTGGAGCGTGCTGCCGAACACGGCCTTCCACTTGAGGATGACGCCGTCGTCGGTGCCGACGTCGGAGACGGGGAGCTCCATGCGGAGGTTCCGGATGCTGCTGAAGTTCTTGAGCACCTGGGCGGGCGAGTGGTGCTGCAGCTGCGCGTGCTTGGCGCCGTGCGCCCCGGCGCCGGACTTGGCGTCGCAGTGCGCGAAGGGCTTGAGCACGGCCTGCAGCATGGCCTTGAGGAGGTGCGAGAGCACGGCGCGCGGGCGCGGCGCCCCGGCCAGGCCGAGCGCGTCGACGCCGGCACCGTCCGCGCCGTCGGCCGGGATGACGCGGTCGATGCGGAGGCAGGCGTCGTCGACGAGCGGGACGAGCGCGTTGAAGCGGCGCGACACCGCGGAGCAGCGGCCCAGCGAGCGCGCGTCGGCCAGCTTGTTGAAGATGATGAGGACCAGCGAGTCCGGCACCCGGTCGAAGTGGTCCTCCCCCTCCGCGGCGAGGAGCAGGTCCTCCGCGAAGATCCGGTGCTTGGACTGCATGCTGCCCGCCTCGGATTCTCGCTGCCGCTGCGGCCGGAGCAGGGAGGATGAGGAGGCGGGGAGGGGAGGGGAGAGTAGGTGAGGTAGGAAGGGGATGGTGGTGGCGAGTGAAGGCGCGGCAGAGGCGCTTATAAAGGCGGGGGAGGAGAGCGACCGTTTGTTAAGCCCGGCCATGGCTGGCGGTCGGGGTCGGATGCCCTGCCCTAATCATACCGTTAGAGAGGAGAGAGGGAGGGTGAGTGAATTCTTTTCGTTTTTTTCCCCCTACCGTTCCCCTCTTATCTCTCTGACCCTCCTGGTCCTACGAGATTAGGTTAATCAATTAATCCTCCTCCTCGTCTCACTCGATCCCCTTCCTGCAGAATCTGGGCAACGGTACTCTCGGTGGTAGTCAGTACTACCCGGTAATTAGTACCTCGTCATTCCTTCACATTGCCCATTCACCTGTGACGCCATTTTGCTTCCTTCACTGTGAAGCACACTTATTCTGTCCATCAGTATAAGACCTTTTTCATTAAAAAATTCAAAAACTACAGATTTTGAACGAAAATTGGACAAGTTATGTAATGCAAGAATCAACATTCATCAGATTCTAAAAAGAAGCCATTCCAGAGCGCGAAGAAAGCGAGGTTTTCGTTGCAAAAAGAAAGGGGGAGGGCGACAGCAAGATCTATGAGATCGAATGTGCAGCCTTTTCCCCGGGATAAAGAGGCGCTCGCGCTAATCATGACCCACTCTACTCTAACCAAAACCCAATCGAGCTGCTGGTGCTGCACTCAGCAGGATGATGGGTGCCCCTGCATTCTCTATTCCGAACGGGGAAGAAAAGGCCCCTTTCTTTAATTCCCCCCGCAGCAAATTAAAGCGTCCTAAGAACGGCCAGTCCTTTCCCAAAAGCAAGAGTTCAGTACTCGCGTCGCTGTGCGGTGCTCATTTTTTTTCAGAAGAAAGGATCGTAACCGTCTCCGTGGGGTTTGGCTGGCCTCACCGCCACCGGAGGGATCGCCCGGCTCTCGTCGTGTCCTCGAGCTCGTGCCGTGCACGGCCGTGGGCAGAGCGAGGAAATCGTTGTCGCTCGCCAGGACATTTCACTTTAGAAAACGGTGCCATTGTCCTGAACTAGACGGTGCAGGTGATTCCGGTAACAAGTAGTAGTACATTCAAGTAGTAGTACATTCTGGCTAGGAAAAAGGCAGATTGCGAATGCAACAGTGGGAAAAAAGGGGGCGCTCTACTTTTCAAAAAAGGGCTCAAATTGCGTGAAATTTGCTAGGTCGATCCACACTTTTTCAAATTCAGACACACATGATATGATAAAGGAGAAAAACGTACCATACCCGCCCGTGAAAAATAAAAATCTCTGTGCGTGTGCAACCGCGCACGAGTGCTCCTGTGGCCGGCCGGGGCAGCTTCGCACGCAAGAAGAAGGAACAACCCCAACCGCCGAATAATGCGGTAGCTCGGCGCGTGAGTTGTACACCATATGCACGCCCCGCTACTTGCTCTCTCACTCGTATGATTGGGAGAGAACTGAGCCAGAACCATCATGCAGTCTTAGCATTATACTGGACAACACTACTTGCTCTGTATCATGATGCGTCTACAGGGAGGGGGCTCCATGATTAGCCAAGCATGAACTGTCCGTACTCGTGCTAACACCAGCCAATCGAACAGTGCCTGGCTTTCCTTTCCTAAAAACAATTGCGTGCATGGGTCTGATGATCTCTGAACTCTGATGATGCCATGTTTGCCAACGAGGCGCGGTGCCGGTCTCCCGAAGCCAGCGGCGACAGGGAAGGGAGCGAGGAGATGGGCTCTCGCACCCTAGAGAGTAGAGACCCAGCGAAAAGGCGCCTGCCGAGTCGAGGCCATCCTCATGGACGCCAATCAGGTCCTCTCCTCTCCTGTAGCGTAGTCACACGATAGATCACTCATTGATGGAGATGGAGCTGGAGCTGGAGCATTGTTCTTGTGCTTTAAGAATGTGTTTTTTCCCGATTTCTCGAGAACGGGGAATGTGTATTCAATTCGGGGTTTGGGAGCCGGCCGGCCGGCGTTGCTTTCGCCCGCCGCACTGCGGGAGCGGGCATGCTCCTTCCCTGATGGATGGAGATTCGGGTATGGGGGGTGGCGTTTCGAGGGCTCTCCGGAGGGCGCTTTGAGGCATTATGCCGAAAACCACCACTCGTGCAATCAGACCGTCCGTGCAAGATGGCACCCAAGGGAGCATTGAATTGATCGATCTAACATTGATGAGAAATGACAGTGAGGGTCTCCCCTAAATGATGAGCTATAGAATGCTACTAGTACCTGATAACCTTCGCTCTCATTTTTCTTTTAGCAGTTGACAGCCATTGAAAGACACCTTTATTTATCAATAAAAGAATAGGAACAGTAGAATTCAGCAGCACTGACGGAGGTTAGTAGCAGACAGGGAACCCAATCTGACAGGTGAAACTGTAGCTCTCCGTCTTCTCTGTGAATCGCCGTACGGTGGGGTGCACCGCGGCATTAACAGGGAGGCATGGACCAGAAGGCTCGTGTAAAACGACAGGATTTTTGTACGTGGTCTGGGAGAAATCCGGAGAAAGGGAAACGCAGCGTCCGTTACCGACGAACCAACGCGCTCATCTACGACGTCGGTGTCGGAACTCGGAAGTCGAACCACGCCGCCCGATCCTGATAACCCCGGGCGGGACGCCATGTAGGGCAGAGGCATTGATGCGAGCCTTCCGGCGCCTGCCACGATATTTTGCAGCAACAGTGAGGCTGAGAAGCCTGGCCCCCCCATCCTGAATACTCGACGCGCTCCGGTCGATCGATCTACCAGACGAGATCGTTCCGATTCCGAAGCTGCTGGAGCTGGGAGCAGGAAGGTTAGGCTTTCGAGACGGCTCACCGGAGGAGAGATCACGGCCGGTGGGTAGGTCGGCCACCATCGCACCAACGAAAGGCGCGAGCTTGCCGGCGTAAATTTCCGGGTCGGGCACGGGTAGGCTGGCCGGTCCTCCTCGCAGTCCAGTCCTCTGTTTTGCGGGGCAGAAACAGGGGACTACGGCGGGACGGGTGGTTGAGCGAGGCGGTGGTGGCGCCCGCCCACGCCATGGATTGTGATGGCGGGCGGGGTGGGGGGTGCGCTCCTGCTCCAGATCGGACCGCCACATGACGCGACTAGGCCACGGATAGAGGGATAGCGCTGCTGCGTGGTGCCGCCCTCCTCAACCTCTCAGGAGCCGTGGCGCGTACGTGCCGAGGGAAGGCAGCGAGGGGGTCCCCCGTGCTCGGCTCCCCGGGACACGCCATGTGAGCGGACATGCGCTCCCCTGCCCCCGGACCTGCCTGCCTCTTGCTCCGTCCTGCCCCGGAGAGCCGAGAGGAGAGGAGACAATCAATTATCAGCCACGGCGGGAGCCGGCTGGCGAGACAAGTCCGGCGCCCCGACCCCGCGTCGTTTGCAAAACGATTCAAAAGAGAGGAACGAACTCGCTGCTGCCACAGAACAAAAGGGCCAGCTCAAGCAATCAACCGTAGACGCATCATGTGTGGAAAGCGAGGAATCTGATAAAAAGAACGGACATGATGCGGATGCAGCTCTCCGACAGGGCAGAAAAAGTAATCGGGCTATGCTGTGCGTTGGCGAATTATGGCGCTTTGGCTGACAGCAGGATCGTTGTTACACGAGCAACAAAGCCAGGAATCATGACACAAATCACGCACCAGTATACACATGGGCTGTTCCCTCAGAGCCTCGAGAGTTATTCTGCCACTCAAAACCTCCCCCCTAATCCACTAGCCACCAAAACAAAAGCGGGCAGGTAAGGTACATTAGTCACACGTACATACAACACGCGGTGACGCGGGCAGCGCCACCTACTATAGTGAGCGCATCAGATCTACCGCCTGGGATCCAGTGAGAAGAAAACTGGGGACGAAGCAAACTGCAAACCGACGATGGAGTTAGGCCTTAGGCGTCCCCTCCGTCCTCGTGGTCAGGCTGAGCGGCGTTGCGGCGGCCACTGCCTGCTGCGTCTTGACAGGCAAGGTGACCCACCCTCGGGTACCTCTCCTTGAATTTTTCCTCCCAGTCCTGCAACACCTCCAGCTCATCGGGGCTTAGGCCGTCCAAATCCCCGGTGAGGTCATTAGGGTCAAATGACATCAATGCCAGGGCCCGGGTTGCATCCCTCCCGGCAAACAAGGAGTATGGTCCCTGAGGGCCATAAAAGAGCCTGAGGGGAAAATATCAGGGAACACAATCATGAGCAGGCAATAAACCAAATCAATATGCCTATAATTACACGGGCAACATCTTATTTGCAACAGAGGCCTACTGCTCAAGGGCATTCCAGCATAGCAGAATCTCATGCAAGGCAAACATTCTGTTTATGAATAAAGTTAAACAGAACTTATTTCAAATGTCATATAGAACTATGCATGCTCCACATTGCACAAGCATCCACAGTAGTCAGCCACTAATCACAGACATACAATACAATGCACAACTACCAAGTTCACATCTAAAAATTAGAATCCAAACAGACACACTTTGTGGAAGATTAATAGAAGATCAGACCTATATACCTAATAATTTGGCAGTATATGGACCAAAGGAACATCCAAATAGAAAACTACAGTGTGAGTTCAAGAATCTAGACAGTCTCAACAAACAAGAATATGCTTGTTGCCTGATGAAACAGCAGACTAGGAAGACGAACCATAGTTAAACAAAGCAAGGTATTAAGACTAGCCGACAGTAGCAATAGACACTACTGATTGCAGACTGCAGGATAAACAATACTGAGTTTATAAACCAGTCTAACCGGTCGGTATACCGGTACGAACCGGTTGAACTGAGTTTTTTGAATTCAAATTTGAATTTGACCGGTTTCTACCGGTAACCGGTCAAACCGGTCCGGTAAACCGGAACCGGAGGGCTCCGGTTTGGGGTGTCCGGTTGGGAAAAAAACCCTGCTCTGTGCTGCCAAGGACTCCCACGGGAGTCAAGTGGGGTGGTACTAAGGCACTACAACCACTAGGCTGCAAGCCTACAGCCCGTTAGCAGTACTAGATAATGTAAGCATAACACTTAGGTTTCATTTTGATTGTTTTGGTTTCTTTACAAGATGTCAGACAAGGATCTGTCATCACTCTCATGTATAGCTAGTGTGTACATAATAAACTCTAATTTGCATAGATGAATGCAATAAATATTTATACACTCCGAGCATGATGATAAAGGAATCCAGCATATGTTATAGACTAGGCCAATCCATAGGAAAACAAGAAACATCTAGATACTGGTGCATCTGAACGTGTCATCCCAAAATGAAAAATGAGCAGCAATCAGAGGGAAGCTGATTATAGTATCCGTGCTTGGATTGCTGGCTGCCAAACTATTTGAACATGTGCCCAGGCACACGATCTACTTTTAAACCATAACTCCCAGGTATTAGTGCCCCAGCAGGTTTCTGAGTGAAATGAACAATCCACAGTTAAACACCACCAGTTTGGCAAATTTAAACCTACTTACTGCGCGCAATGGCTAAAACCCAGTTATTGTCACTCCAACATAAAATCAGCTCTTGCCACCCAATGATTTGGTCGTGCAACTATGTAGTATTTGTTTCCTCTGAAGTCCTAACGGTTTCAGCTCGGTTTGGTTTACAAAGTAGCACAATCAGTTGGATGGGCAGCACATCAGTCGCCCGCATCTTGAGGAAATCAGAGGGAAGCGGAATCGAATGCGATCCTCACCTCCCGCGCGAGACGTCGTAGACCTGGCCGCAGATGGCGATGAGGATCTGCTTGGCGGGGTCCTTGCCGTCGTACGCCCTGAGCTGCTCGAGGGTGACCTCGCCGACCTCGACGGGGTCCGGAAACACGAAGGGCATCGGTGCCTCCTCCTCCTCTTCCTGCTCCTTCCCCTTCCTCTCCTCCTCCCGCTGCTGCTCGGGCTGCTTGGGAGGCGCCGCGGGGGAGGGGGCGGCGGGGGCGACGAAGAGGGAGGAGACGAGGAGGTAGGTCGCGAGCATGAGGGCGAGGATGGTGGCGGCGGCCCCCGGCGTGAGGCCCGTGTAGGCCTGCAGGGCCTCCGCTATCCCCTGCGCCACCATTAGGGTTCGCCGCGAGCGCGAGCCTAGCTGGGTTTTTGGAATTTGGAGGATGAGGAGGAGGGAGGGTTAGGCGCCGCCGGTGCCGGATGTTGTTGACTCGGCGACTTCGCTCGCGGGGGATGGAAGGGAAGGTTTGGTTGCGTTGGTCCGGGACGGCAACCAGAGCGACGGCGAGTGGCAGCGCAAAAGCCGAGCTCCCTCACGCGGCAGGCGGCGAAAAAAGTGGCACGCGCTGCGCTGCGCCTGCGCGTAAGGCCGCCGCAACCGGCATCGCCCGGGCCTGGCCCGCCGTCGCCGTACCATATGGGCCTCTTTTGCTGGGCCTGTTATGGGTGTGTTTAGTTCGCGAAAATTTTTGGATTTGGTTACGGTAGCACTTTCGTTTTTATTTAGTAATTAGTGTCCAATTATATACTAATTAGGCTCAAAAGATTCATCTCATCGTTTCCAGTTAAACTGTGCAATTATTTATTTTTTTAAACTACATTTAATACTTCATGTATGTGTCTAAAAATTTGATGTGACGGGAAATCTTGAAAATTTTTGGGAACTAAACAGGGCCTATATCAGGAAAAGGCCACAAGACAGGCGGAAGGTTATCTACTTATCTCATGGAATCAATAACGTTATGATAAATCTTTCGCACACAAAAATAACATTATGATAAAAGCATATCTTAAACTAATTGGTGGTGCAAGGGGTGTCCAAAACCCTAATTACGAACACCAACTACAGAAGTACTAGAATAGGGACAACTTTTCCCACTCATCCAGTTTGGGCTGGTTTTAACGGTTTAGAGTCTTCAACACTCATAATTGCTGCTATGCAAAGATCAGATCTGCCTCTTTGGGTTGAGTATAGCCTCGATAATGGTTGCAAAAGAAAATCAAAAGGCCATGAGCTCTGAAGCTAAATATGTTTCTGTGACAATATTTAAATTAATGTTGCAAATCAGAGGCCATGGTATGAACAATCAGGTGAGAATTGTTATTCCTTCCATTTAAAAATATATGACGTTTACGACAAAGTAATTAGTTAAAAAATATCATATATTTAAAGATGGAGGACTACCAAATACTTGAATAGCTCAGAAATGGTTTAGCAGTATTCAACATGCATGCACGCAGAAATCCTTGAGAATTATGGATTTCAGGGGTTGCACTGTGCAAGAGGAATAATCCAAGCAACATCTATTCTAACATTGAAAAGAACAAAGTAAATTTTATTTTGAAGCCAAAGTGGCAATTTTGCTATAATGGGCACCTAATTCTTGTGCATGCCCAAGCAGCCTAGCAAACACTAGTCAGTATGAAAAAAGAAAGAGAAAACATCATTTAAGATATCATCTGAAACTAGTTTGTTACAGCCCTTCAGATGCCCTCCGCTAGAACTAGGAACCGAAGTAAACTAACAATAGAGACAAATAACGAAAAAGTAAAACTGAATATACAGCCCGCAAAGTATCTCAGACTGCTTAAGATAAAATGTTACATTCCTGTGACTCAGCAATCCATTGAACTTTCTGACTACTGAAACCTGAACTTAGTCAAATTGTTGTAACGAATTTCCTTCACACTTCAGCAAACTTGGACAGATTAGGTCGTACAGATAATTTCCCTTCAAACAGATGAATATATTAGGCATAGGTCACATGAGCTTTAGCTTAGATATTGACAGGCCGTTTGTGAATTTTAGCCTTCTCAGCATCAATGATAGACTCAACTTGTTTAACAGCCTCCTCAAGCTTCCCTTCAGCATTTACAACCACGTAGTCAAAATTGTGCATGCGTCTCACCTCCTCCCTGGCTGTTGCAATTCTGACAAGAAGCATGTCCGATGTTTCTGTTTTACGGTGGATTAGCCTTTTAACAAGTGCCTCTTCACTCTCTGCAACTAAAAATATGAAGATGGCAGATTCACCAAGTATTTCTCTCAAAGTTGCTGCTCCTTGAATGTCCACTCTCAAGACAATGTCACAGCCTTTAGCCATGTAGTCGCGAATCTGGATGCCCAAAAGTAAATATATTAGAAGTTTCAAGTTTGTGTAGATAGACCACTCCTTCAGACCTGTATAGTATTTTACTCAAAAACACCAAGACACGATTGCATAGGTTCTACTATGTGGATAGATTCATTCAGTCCATTCTGCTCAGAAATGATTTTCGGTACAGTGAATGAATGTCAACAGATGCTTACAAATTCTTTCAATCAACTATAACTGCCATTGAAAATAAAAACACATACTGTAGATTGATGGCATGCTGGAGACAGTGAAACGTGAAAGACAGAATTGGCACAAAATTAACTAAATCAACAATTTGTTAGATAATGGGAGTTTGAACCTCCTATCAAGCATCACATAACAGGTTCAAGCAACCAGTTTACAAAGATGAACAAAAATGGCAGAAATGAAGAATAGAACTTACCTCTGGACTAAAGCAACCATTATTCAGAAACCCTCAGCTGTTACGGTTACAAGTTCCAAACCATGATCTGGTAATGTTTTTCCAAAAATTCCAAAGCATAGCTGTACCCATGACTCAAATTTACTTGATATGTGTAGCAAATATGATAACTATCATTTGCAAACATATATACTATTGCAGTCTTGTGACTACAGTACGAGCATGAGCTACCCTGCTTGGCAAATAAGGTGGAGTGAGCCCTATTCTTTGCTTTCAAGGGGCAGAGCTGGGGTAAGACAAGGAGCTGAACCTACATAGCTCACAGATTTCCTGTGACTAACTCTGTATAGATATACAGTTATAAACCATCAGACCAACCTAGTGAGACACCGATTAGATAATTTAACAAGTTGAAAAGTGACTTGCACTGCGTTTGGATGTTGGTATTGAGGCCCAGAATCAGGCATTGGCATTCAACCTGCTCCAATTCTGCTGTTTGGATCGTTTAGATATTGGCCCGTAGAATCGAATGGCAATACCACGAAAGTTTCGGCCACGCCCGCGGGAGCCCGCCAGCAATACCGAGCCCTCCCGCTCTGAATTCGGCCGAATCGACTCCTCCGCCCCTCCCGCCGCTCTCTATATCCGCGTACCCCTTTGTTCGCGCTCCCGAAAAACAAAAGCCGCCGCCGCTGAGGAACGGAAGGGGCGACGGGCTGAAGGAAGAAGATGGCGCCGCCGCCGCAGGTTCCCTCCCCTCCCTCCTCGTCCTTGGCATCTCCGGCCATCCTCCATCGATTCCCCTCTCCAAGCACGAGACCCCTTTCCCTCCCCCCGACAGCCCGATGCCGCGACCCAGCTCCGAATCTCTCGGTCGACGGGGCCAGCGGCCGAGCGGGGCGGCACCACGGCACCCGAACGCGGCGCGGTGCCGCGGCGCGCGGGCGGGGAGCAGCCGAGGGCCGGGGCGCGGTGCCGTGGCGCGAAGGCGGGGCCAGGAAGCGGTCTTGCGGCGCGCAGGCGAGGGCACGGGGCGTGGGCACCTCCCTGTAGCCCTCTCTTCTCTCCTATTGAACTGCAGCACACAAGAACTGGAATTATCTGATGTGTGTGTTTTTTTCTAGGTTGGTTCTCTGATTTTGGTTGAGTTGGGGTAGGCTAGAGATGAAACCCAAAAGACACAAAAGTCACGGTTCAGGCACGTTGATAGCTAGTCTCCAAGCGCTCCTATCCAAAGCTACCTCCTCAGAGATATCCCAATCTTTAAGATCTCTCTTAACCGACTCGTCAAGGTACGCGATCCCTAATTGATGTGTTTTTATTGAATGCCAAGGTGTTTGTGTGCGTGTGTTAGAATTTTTTCTTACAAATGATGCATGTGAATTGTAGTTACACCATGTCAGATCATGATTTGGTTTCTTATATAATCGAAGAAAATAAAAGAAGAAAGAAGAGAAGGATTGTGTTTACAGAACTATATTTTGAGTCAGTTCTTCTTGGGTTTGCATACCTTAGTGATCAGAGGAGACCAAGGGAGTTAGGGTGCTTTAGTGATGATGAGCGCAGGCACTATATTAGGAAGTATTTGCTCAAAGAAATGTATGATGCATCTGAAGTTACATGCTATGATAACTTGCGATTGACTAAAAGAAACTTTCATGACCTGTGCACCATATTGCGTGAGAAGTGTGGCCTCCATGACAGTGTATATGTTAGTGTGGAAGAAAAGGTTGCTATGTTCTTGCTAGTAGTTGGACATGGTTTAAAAATGAGGTTGCTGCGCGGCACTTACAAGCGGTCTTTAGAGACTATCAGTAGGCACTTTAATGATGTGTTGACAGCCATTCTATCTCTAAGTGCGGAATTTGTTAAGCTTCCTGATCCTTCTGTTCAACCACCTGATGATTATAAATGGAAATGGTTTGGCAATGCACTTGGAGCACTAGATGGGTGTCATGTTGATGTATGTGTTGCTGTGGCTGACCAAGGGAGATACAGGAACAAAAAGCAACAAATCACTACTAACATGATGGGTGTGGTTGATTGGAAGGAATGGCTCTTGATCGCCTAGGCGTCGCCTAGGCGCTGAGGCGTGCTCGGGGAGGTAGGCATCCCCCTCGCCTTGACAGAACGCCTATGGCGTCCGCCTCAGGTGCAAGGCGTCCGCCTGGGCGTCGAAAGGCGTCCGCTGGGCGTCCTGGAGGACGAGGCGGGCGCCATACATAGGTGCCGCGCGGGGACTCGAGCGGGATAGGCGGGAATTCGAGGGGCGGGCGGGAATCGGGCGGGAAACTGAGAGCGGGAGGGAATCGGGCGTGAAATAGAGCGGCAAAAGCCGAGTCCTGGCTTAATCAAGAGAGGGAAACAAAGAGGAGAGGCGGGAGAACTCACGGTGGTGGCCTGGATCCTCGGCGAGGCGGCGACGGCGACCCTAGCGGCCCCGCGCATCTCCGCGAGGGCCTGTGCGGCCCTGCGTATCTCCGCGCGTCCGCGAGACCTGTGCGGCCCGGCCTCCTCTGCGCCTTCACGTACCCCCACCGCCGAGCCGCGCGCGTGCTCGCTCCTGCGCGGGCCGGCGGAAACCGACGGATCCGAGCAGTCCACGGCCGCGTGCGCCCCTGCCTCCGTGCGCCTCCTCTGCTCATCTGCGGCCTCCTCTGCTAGACTGCAATGGCCAGGTAATCCATCTCCAATCTCCGCTGCCTCCGTGCGCCTCCTCTACTCATCTGCGGCCTCCTCTGCTAGACTGCAATGGTCAGGTAATCCATCTCCGATCTCCGGTCTTCCCTTCCCTTCCCTCTACTCTGGTGCTCGTGTGTCCCTTCCCTAGTTCCCTCTACTGCTTGCGCTTGCTGCCTTGCTCTGCTCTATGCCTCTATTGCTAGGCTCTTCCATTTAAAATCAACTCATCTGTTAGTGGCTCTATGATTTGTGCCTCTTTTGTTTACTAATTGAGCCATGTATGGTACAACAGCTCAACAAAGGTATGTATATGCTACTAAATTTTTTGCTGTTATGGTATATTTAGAATATGTCTATGGCGTCGCCTCGCCACGCGCCTTATACGCCTAGGCGTTGTGAGGGGGGTAGGTCGCCACGAGTCGTCGCAGCGCCTTAAGAACATTGGAGCGAGGTTCTGTATGGTTGTAATGTATGCCTAAGAATTTGCTAACCTAATTAAGTGCTTCCTGTTATGTTGGACAAAACATATCTTTTGTGAAAAAGGGCGTACCCAGTGCCGTAAAACATATCTTTTGTGAGTGTAGCACTATTTCAAATGTAACAGGCTTGGAAGCTATTGATATCATGCTATTGCCTATATATTTTTATTGTGATATTGTTGCATTTATTAGAAGCTATTGATATCATGCTATTGCCTATATATTTTTATTGTGATATTGTTGCATTTATTACTTTTTACAAGATTTTTCATGGTATTCATGCTCTTTTTATAATTATTCAGAATTTATCCATTTTTTATTTATAAAGTGATATATAACCATTCTTATAATCCTCATGTTTTGAAAACTATATTTTCATACATGTACAACAATGTATAATGTTCAAACTCCTTAAAAGTTACAATTCATAAGTTTGCACATCCAAACAGGAATTGGAATTGGCTGTTACCATTTGATTCCAACTAGCAATTACATAGACTTCCAAACAGCAGCTTTGGCATTGAAGACCATTTCCATTTCCACTAAGCATTAGCATTCCTCCACCAATGCAATTCCACCACCTCAATACCAACATCCAAACGAAGCCTTAAAGATTTGTTAGCCACAGCATTCTACACAAATTTATAATACAATTCTGCAAGTTAAAGGCGGCAAATATTTGCAACTAAATTTTTTCTGTGCTATGAGTTCCATTTCTATTAGGTATTAGGTCAACAGTGCAATTCTGTTGCATCTGTGTTTCAGGGAAAACAAAAGGAGAATAGCCATAGGATAGTTTCTCAAGTCGAACAGGCAATTTCCATCTTCCTGAATTTGGATATATTAAACTTTTGTACTGTGCAGTAAAGGTTCTGTGTTTCATATATTTATTTTCGTCACTTGAGTCCAGAACAACTTCGACATAAATTTTTAGCTTCACCGCTGATACCCTTACCTCTTGTTCTAGAGGTGCAGCATGATTTTCAGCAATGATAGGATATCCGGTTACTCATTGCATAAACATAACAGCATAAGTGCATAGGCAAACCGTTGTCAGTGTACAATGGCAATAATAATATAATTAGGTATGCATTGTCCTAAGCCTTAACTTATCTAACGTGGCCATGAACACAAACTTTGAAGACAAAACAGAAACTATTGGTGAAGAGAAATAACCAGGACATCATACCTGTTGCTTGGGGATCCCTTTGTACTCCCCATAAACAAGAGCGTACTCAAGCAACTCATCCCTCTCAATCATCGTTAGGAACTCCTCCTTAGTGATGAAGTAATAGTCTTTCCCGTCAACTTCACCTGGCCGCTTCGCTCTGCTTGTCGCGGTCACAACGAAATGCATCCCTTCCCTCTCCTCTTGGAGCCTCTGGAGAGCAAACCAACCCGGCATTGTAAAGCCAAAGCACGAAACCAAACATGAATCGACACTGCAACAAAGGCAGGGAGCAGTTGCAGGGTAGCACCTTAATGACAGCGTCCTTGCCGACGCCGCTGGGCCCGCTGATGACGAGGATCATCGGCTGCGGCGGTGGCGCCAGCGGCTCGGAGCTGAACGTGGTGCCCAGCGCCGCCTCCAGACCTCGGAACAGCTGATCCTGCAGTGGCGCAGCAAACAAACACCTCAGGACGCGCTAGGCGATGGAGATAGGGGCAGAAAAGCACAGGGTAAGGGTGTTATCCGGGACCTTCTCGGCGCCGGGGTGAGGCGGCGGCGGCGGAGGCGGCCGGGACGCGTGCTGCCACCCAGCGGAGGAGGAGGACATAAGGCGGCGGGGCGGTGGGCGGGACGCTGGAGGCGTGGCAGGGGCGGCGAGCGGCCGGAGGGGCCGGCCCCGGACGAGGGAGGGGGCGCCGGCGAGCGCGCAGGAGAACCTGCGGGAGAGAAGCATCGAGAAGGTTCTGGAACAAGCGGAGGAGTGGGATGGTGGAGGGGAGCGGTGGGTGCGGGGATTGGAGATTTGGAGTAGGAAAGGATGGCCGATGGCAGAGGGGTTTGAGAGGTTTTTGGGGGGTTGCTCTGCTGTTGAGAATGGCGTGTTCTAGGGATAAAAACGAATTGTGTAATGGTCATACTGCATTCCTATTTGTACTTTTATTTATTAATATAAGAACACGTTTTAGTATCACTTTGCGTGTTTAGCGATCATTCTAACTAATATAAAACAAATATTTAGTACTTGTATCTCATGCACGCGTGTTCGCACATGAATAAATATGCGCTTTGAAAAAATATTTAATGCGAACAAAATATAAATAAATCTGATTTATTTTTTATATGCCTATTGTATTATTATGGTTAATAGTTTAGTTCATGTGTATCAGTCCAATTATATAGAATAAAGGTGCAATGAAATTATTGATGATCGTTCTTCCTTCAGGCAACGTGTTGAAGGTCTCGTCAGATCTTTATCACCCTCTATTAATATATCTCAGCTGGTACGGTGTTCCATAGATTATCATAGCAATAATTTTATCAGACGAACTTGCGAGCTTCTCTTCCTGTCTATTTGTTATATAAAAAAGATAGACTGGTTTATTTGTTGATTTGGAGAGGAATATGTTCAAATTTAAAGATTAAGATAAATCCGCTGTGGTACCAATCCGAAGGATGTGTCTAATTCAAAGGATGAAGAATTATACTTCCATAACTTGATCGATTTGCCCATGTTCATGCTGTCCCTTTTCAGGATTCCTAAAGGGGTTCTAAAAAGGTTGGATTATTATAGATCTAGGTTCTTCTGGCAATGTGATGATCATAAGAAGAAGTACAGGCTAGCAAGATTGAGTATTTTGTGTGTACCTAAGAGTATTGGAGGTCTATGAATCACAAATCTAGATGTACAAAATTTTTGTTTGCTGAGTAAATGGTTGTGTTAAATTGGTGAATGAGGAAGGTACCTGGCAAACCCTCCTAAGGAGGAAGTATCTAGGTAATAAGTCTTTTAACACAAGTCACAAAACAGTCTGGAGATTCTCAGTTTTGGTCTGGGTTAATGGAAATAAAAGATCAGTTTTTTAAAGCGGCAAGTTTGTGGTCCAAAATGGACTGTAGACAAGGTTTTGGGAGGATTGGTGGATAGGAAATAAACCTTTAAAGTTGCAGTACCCTACTCTGTATAGAATTGTTAGAAAGAAAAATCAAACTGTGGCTAGTGTACTTGGAGCAAGGCCACTGATTGTGTCTTTTAGAAGAAGTTTAGTGAATAACAATCTGAGATTGTGGCTTGAGCTAGTATCTAAAATAGTGAGTACAGGGCTGACAGAAACTAGTGATGTGTTTGTGTGGGGACTGACCAAAAATCTAAACTTCACAGTCAAATCCCTGTATACTAATATGATGCAGGCTGATAGGATTCATGACAAATGCATTGTTTGGAAGGCGAAAGTACCGTTGAAAATAAAAATATTCTTGTGGTATCTAAAGAAATGTGTCCTTTTAACAAAAGACAACTTAATAAAGAGAAACTGGAAAGGGGAAGTAGGTGTTGTTTTTGTGATAAACACTAAACTATACAAAAATAAAAATATTCTTGTGGTATCTAAAAAAATGTGTCCTTTTAACAAAAGACAACTTAATAAAGAGAAACTGGAAAGGGGAAGTAGGTGTTGTTTTTGTGATAAACACGAAACTATACAACATCTTTTTTCGAATGCCATGTGGCAAAATTTGTTTGGAATGTGGTGTTCTTTTCTCTCGGAGTTCAATCACCTAGCAACATTTCACACATGTTGGGTTCATGGCTAAGGGGTTTTCCTCTTAAGCTTAGAAAACAACTTTTAGTTGGAGCAACAGCGATGTGTTGGGCTTTGTGGTTGATTCGAAATGATGCAGTTTTCAATCGATTACTTATTAACTCGTACTTGCAGGTATTTTCAGGGGGACATATTGGACCAGGTTCTAGTCGCAGCTATCTAAAGAAGAAGAGAAAATTTTTCTCAAGGAACAAGTGCCGACAGCTGGAAGGCCTGGTGCTGGAGCTGTTTGCCGGGGAAGGATGGAATTTTAGGAACCGTCTGCAATAATGGTGGCGTGAAGCAGAGTTCAGAGTCATACGTTCTTAAGGCTGCAGAGTCTGTACTTGTTTTATTGAATATTTTTACAATGGTTGGGGGAAGAATGGATGGCTCACGAGGCTCGATCCAACGGTTCAAAATGGATAAGCATCAAGAGGCAAAAAAAAAGCACCTATAGGTGCGCACCTCCAAAAGAATCATATTAGTGATCCTAATGACCTATTAATTATTGTGCAGCTTTGACATGCAGAACTGCGCATTACATGGCATACAAATCACCTTGTTCACAAGAAAAGAACTGGCAACGCATTTATATACGTCCCTCTAGTTATTGACAAAGCATATGTTCTTGCAACAAAGTTCCTCTTGATGCATTGCTTATTTAAGAAGCAAGAATCTGCCGCGCATTTCTGCCGGAATCAAATACATGGAAGCATGAAGCAACATGAGGATAATCTCCCTTGTTCCTCCAGCTAAAGACTCGTGGTTGCCAGAATCTACATTATACTGTCACAAAAGTTGCTGCCTAATCTGTTACAAGTGCTGCAGCAGTAAATTGAACAACAAATCACATCTTTATTTATTTTCCTTTCTGATGTCTGAAATCACAATGCACAAACTTATTCTCACAATCATCTACTGCTAAAAATTGTGGACTACCTAAAGACGAATATACTATTCCCAGGAAGAGCAACCCAACCAACGAATGATCAAGGAGACTACACACACCACCACAAAATCCTAGCAATCGTTAGTATACCCTCTCTAAGTTTCCACAAGCTGATGTAAGTACGAGATGTACACTACCAAGAACTCCGATCACGATGACAAGGACGAAAGGTCCTCGAACACCGTCCGGATCTCCGGCCTCTCAGATGCAGACCGGATACACCGGATCGCAATGTGCAGCATGTCATCAAGCACCTTTGGGCCGCCGTCTGAGCTCCCAGCTTGCACAATGTGCTGGTCGTAGCACTCCGAGACACGCTCCTCCAGTGCTAACATCCTCACCCAGTCCGTCAGATCGACCACGCCGTCGTTCACACAGATGATCTCACCAGCAATCTTCCCTGTCAGCAGCTCGAGCAGAATGACACCAATAGCGTACACATCACTTTTAAGAGACGGGCATGGCTTGCTGGTGCTTGAAAACTCAGGTGGGGAATAGCCTAGTGCACCAGCGTTTAGGACCTGCTCGGCCATGCCAGTTGGAGTCATCAGCCTGTGAAGGCTGTAGTCAGTTACCAGAGCAGATAGAGTGGAGTTTTGAATCAGGACATTTGACGACTTAATGTTGCCGTGTGGGATAACACGCTCATTGTGCAGGTAATCTAAACAGCGGGCAATGTCGGTCGCAATGTTCAGCCGCTGGCCTACTGACAGAGGTGGGAGATTCCACTCTTCAAATTCTGGAGAAATCAAAATATTCATCAGTAAATGCTCGGATCGGATACTAAAAGAATCTATTATCTTATTATTTGGCCAACAAACGAAGCCTCCATGTTCGCTCTCAAGGCCTAGAAATTCCCACGTTAATCGGAGAAAAATAGAAAAATAAAAATTACCCACAACTGCCATTATGATAAAAATTAGCCTAAAATACCCCTGCGCCTAATTAAAAATCACCCACCAATGCTATTATGAAAAATTAAATATAAAATATCATTTAGCTATGTATTAGTTACAAACATATACTATTAATAAAAACTAAAGCTAACAACAATCAATCAAGATAAAACAAAAATAAAAATAATTATACGCATAATATTATTAAAGCTCAACAAATCAAATTGTTATTATAGGTAGATCATATTTGAATTGTTTTAACCAACAATAAGACATAATTTACGATAATGAACAGGGTGATGTATGGTTAAAAAAATAGTATAATCTTTAAATAAGGATACAACGACATGCAAATTTTTGAATTTTCAATACTATACACCTAGTTTGATGAGAGCGAGGAGTGAAGAAACAATCTTACCAGACAAGTAGGTAGATAGAGATGTGGCATCTACATAATCTGATATGATGATCCTCTCGTGCTCTTTAGGGCCCCAGTAGAAGCCTCGCAGGGGAACAAGATTGGGATGTTTGACACTACCAAGCTTTTTTATTTCACGCGAAAATTCTTTCTTACTCTTAGCAAAACCTTCTTTCAGCCACTTCACTGTCAGCATGTATCCATTGTCAAGTGTAGCCTTGTAGGATGTCCCATGGCAGCTCCTGCCAATTATCTCTGCAGGGGCACGAGAGAGCTCCTCTGCTGTGAAAACAACTGAATTATCAAAGAGATGTAAATCCCCAACCAGTTTATCAGGAGAGTGCACTCTAAGGATAGAGTGATGATGTTGGGTTCGCGCATCAGGAGGTGATGATGATGAAGAAGGCATCATTGACGTGGTGTTATCTTTATGGGCCGAGCTACTAGCAATTGGCTCATTGAAATAAGCAGCATCAACTGGCACATCTTGGGATTCATGCTGTCTTTCCTTACCAGGCAATGAAACGGCTCCAGACTCTGCAGTAGGCGATGATCCTAAGGATACATCATGCATTTCAGTTGTTGAAGTTTCTGCACTTCTCTGAGCACTCTGACCTTGAGAAACAGGCTGTTTACCTTGGCCAGTACCCTTTTCGCTACTCTTCCAGCTATTGATTTTCCAATGAACAAGCAAAAGCACAATAATCCCAGTAACAAATACGACAACACATACAATCAATGCATATAGAATTCCCCGCTTCATGCCGTGTCTTCCCTCATCTGATTTGTCAGAGCCATTTGGTGATTCAGAGAGAGGAAGAACAAGTAATTCATTCCCTGGATGGAAAGATGAATCTGGGAATTTAAGCAAATTGCTCGGAACAGAGCCAGACAGGTTATTGTAGGAGACATTAAACTGGACAAGTTCATCAGGGAGGCCATCAGGTATGCTACCATCGAACTGGTTGCTTGATAAGTCAATGTATAGCAAATTCTTAAGCTTGGTGATTGCTCTTGGGATTTGGCCAGTAAAGTTGTTTTGACGAAGGTTCAGCAATGTCAATGCACTTAAATCACCAATGCCCGTTGGCAGTGAACCATTCAAAGAATTGTTTGAAAGATCAACAAACGATAGGTTTGAAGTTTGCACGGGGAGAATGGACAGATCAATAGATGTTGAGTTCTTGCCATCATGATTCGGGAGGGGGAGATTTCCTTCAAAGCTGTTGCCTGAAAGATTTAGAAAGGTCAGCTTAACCGCTGTAAACACATTTCCAGGCAAAGTTCCATGTAGCTGATTGAGACTGAGGTCAATTGAAATCAACTCTGGATAGGTCCCAAGGACAAATGGCAGTTCTCCTGCTAGCAAGTTGTTTGAAATCCTCAATGACGTCAGCCTCAAAAACTGGGTTGTCTCATTTGGCCAGTTTCCTATTAATCTATTTGAGCTCAGATCAATCGTCTGGAGATAATTTCCCCATGTTCGGGCGACCGATAAGTTCCCAGATAGCATGTTTCCACTCAGATCAACGACTGAACAGCTTCCAAATGTGATCGGTAAAGTTCCCTCAAGGCTATTGCATGACAAGTTCAGGTACTTCAAATTCGTCGATGTTACACGTTTAATTGGACCTGTGTAAGAGAAAAAGAGAGAGAAACTAGAGGCACTCGGTATCATGGTTGCTAAAATGTTATACATGATAATATAGAAAAAGAATGGTTTAAAACATATGATGCATGGCGGCACTGGAGTGTATATACGAGAATATTTTATTGATTTCCTTCAATTCTCGTTTAAAATGAAAAGATTTATGAATCTCACAAACATTTAATCTCTCCTTGAAGCTTCAAAAGATAGTTCCCAAAAATGTAATCAACAAACTACCACAGATAAAACATTGTTAAGAACTTAAATTTCATGTCGCCATTTTCCTTATTGATTTAGTACAACATATCTTGGAAATGACCAAACTTGATCAGCAAATATTATTCCCTTTGCTCACTGTTGTTGATCCAAAGAGGAAAAAAAAAAATTGAGCCAACTAGCGTAACATCGCTTTAGCTGTGCACATTGACAGCCACAAAATTGAGCAAGCAGTGATAAGAAATGTATTTTTGGAATATAAGGGTGATTACTATAACAATATTCGGTACATTAGACTTAGAAATTTTTGTGCAGACGTCGAAAGAAGGAAATAAGCAACTTTCTTCATATGTATTAGGTGTTTCAGCAGATAAACACCATTTGTAGGCTTTAAAATCGTATGGATGGTCAACTCGCAAAAAAAGGCCACCCATATTGAATAGCGAAAAAAAACAAGATCATGGCTGGGCAACGAAAATGAACCCCATTGTTTTAATAATGCACACTTTTTCCATGGGTCTCATTATGATATGTTGGTTAAAGCATTAGGGATATATTGTGGAGAGATGCATGCCCAATAATGAGATGAATGCAATATTAAGATAAGCATAGTAGGAAAATTATCTGACCTGTAAGTTGGTTACAGCTAAGATCAAGTTCAGTCAGCACCATAGAGGTCTCCCGAAAGAGTGCTTCTGGGATGGAGCCAGAAAAATTATTATGCTGCAGACGCAGCACCTTGAGGGAGATGACAAAGTTAAACTGCGGGATATTGCCGCTCAGCATATTGAAACTTGCATCAAACACCTCGAGGCTGTCTAACAAAGGCATCGGATCACTGTCAAATAATGTCCCTGACAGTACATTGTGGCTAATATTCAAGTACTGAAGCGTGCTAGCCATAGATGAATTGTCAGAGATCGACGTCAAGGATCCTGAGAACTGGTTGCAGCTTAAATCAACATGGACTGGGCTCTGCAGCTGCACAAAAATGTCGTCCAATTTGCCACTGAAGCCATTGCCACGAAGGTCCAAATACTTCAATTTCCTCAAGTTCCGGAAACCCATTGGCAACGCACCATGAAAACCATTGGAAGAGAGATTGAGATACCCCAAACCAGCCAGCTTAGTCAATTCAGAGGGAATTGGACCTGAGAACCTGTTGTTCGACAGATCCAGCAGCTGCAACGACGCCATCGACCCCAGCTCACGCGGCAAGAACCCTTCCAGCTTGTTGTTTGACAGGGACAAGTTCCGGAGCATCGGCATCCTCGCAAGCGCCGACAAGCTAGCATTCCCAACGAGCCCAATGCCGTCAAGCGCAATAGAAAGAATCCGGCCGCCGCTGCACTGCACGCCGTGCCAATCGACGGGGCAGCCGTCAGCGGCCAGCGCGCTCGTGGGGTTCCAGGTGGTGGCCTCACGGCGGGACGGGTCTTGCCTGATGCCTCTGCCGAATTCCAGCAGTGCCTCCGTGTCTGAACCAGCAGCCCCCGCCACGGCAGCGGAACACACGGCCCAGATCAAGAGGCACAAGAAAATGATCCTCATTGCAAGACCCTTCTTTGCAACCAGGCAACTGCACCAGTGTTCATGCAAATTAGATCAACTTTTCGGAACACTGAGCTTGAGATGAAGCAGGTAGGATAGGGTTTAAGCCCCTTGGAACCGAGTGAAGGGATTGCGGATGCAAGCGAGGATGCCGGCACGAGAAGGGAGCAACCAGGAAGAACGGGGTCAAGGACTGAGACATCAAGAAACGGGCAGCGCTGCAAATGTGCACAGTGCAAGCTGGAATTTTGTTATCCAAGAAAGGAAATGGCGCTGCGCTAGTAGCTTCATCCAAGGATTACTAACCAGCAACACGGGATGGGCCTTGGCAGATCTCCACCCCCTCTACGCCGACAGAGGAGCGGCGGCCGGCGGGTGGAGGATCCGGCAGGGAGAATGAATGAGGGACCGGCGACGGCGAGGCCGTTCTCGGCGGCGACGCGCTGGAGCTTCCCCTGCGTCAGTGGTGGAGCGAGTGCGCTCGACGGAGGTGATAGCGGAATGCGGGCTGCTGCTCCATTTGGGCGTACGACGAGGAGCAGCAGCAATGGCGTGGCGTGCGTGGAGAGGGTGGGTGAGAGACAGAAGAGTGTGGATGGAGTAGAGGGACTCGCGCCGGTGCGAGACCACCACACTGCTGGCACTGACCGGGTGGAATGCAGCGAAGGAGAGTGGGCTGGGAGGGGGGAGGAAGAGGAGGAAGGGGGTGAGGTGGAGGTGGTACAGAGGGACGGAGATGGAGCAGCTGGAAAGGCTCCGGTGACCGCAGCCCTTTTACTACACCTGATTCGATCGAGGCGTTTCACTGGCACTGTCAACCCAAAAGCGCGGCCGTGCAGGGAAAAAAGAAAGAAAGAAAGAACGGGACTGCGAATTCCTTTTGGGAGATCAGAGATCCGAAATTAAGAACGAGGCCGCGTGGCTTTACTACACAAAGGTACCTTTTGTACACGAGCGAGCGGACCCTTATCCGAGATAACAGTAGTGTAGTAGCCACTGCTAACATACTCCATCTTTCCACTCTTCCCTCCAACAAAAGTAGAGTACTCTAAATATATCCTCCTCCGCACAATTAGCATGACTGACTTGCAGCGTGCCACTTTTTATGGTGATGGGTCCTATGATTTGAGATTCCCAGCCTGTTGAGCGTGTGAAGGGTAGCACTCATGTCGCTATGATTTGAGGCGAGACCGCGAGGGCAACGGCGCCGGGTGCTAATCTTCCTTTTTTTCTCCCTACTTTGCAGTTTGCAGGCCCAGGCGTCAGCTACGGCGACACTGCCACCAAGCATGCGCTGGCCTCGCTGGCTGCTCGGGATGCGCTTGGTAGTGGGACTGTGGCCAGCAGGAGGGAGCCGGAGACGATGGCACGACGGCTGCCGGTGCGCAGTTGCAGCTGCAGCGCTGCAGAGCCGCGGTCTCCACGGTCCTGCCTCCTGCGCCTGTCCTCGGCGCCATGCCGGTGCTCCCCGGCTACTAGTAATCGCCACTCGCAAGTGCTCTCCAGTCTCCACTGTTGCTAATTCATGCCCCTGCCGTCGTGGCTGACCGCTGGTTTGGCTTTGGTCGCTTCTGTAGCAAATCAACCAAACTCTCTTTTCTTTTTTGATTTTGAAGTGACCGATCAAGCAAACTCTGGTGAACTGATTAATTATATCTCTACAACTGGATGGGCCGGACAAAGCGAGCAGCTGGATCAGTATTACTATTATTCTGTGCCGTGGTTAGGTCTCCCCTCCTTTGTTTAGAGAAACATGATGGTCAGGTCTGTGGCCACATACTCGGACAGAACAAAACCTTTCCCTTGTCTTCCTGATTTAAGGTAAAGGGAGCAAGATAGAGGCACGCGACCTTCCTTCTTGCACCATTCCGGCGGTCGTTCTCTTTTCCCAGGTCACCAGGAGCCACGACAGGGGCAAGAGGCAGGCAGGACAGGAGGTGGGAGGTCCTTCCGGAGAGGCTACAAGCCGACGCCGTCGGAAGCCTCCTTGTTCGCTTCTCCGTGCGCGGTAGCGCGCGGCAGGACGTGCGTTCCGCGCCCGCTCTTTGTTGTCTGTTCCCTTGCGGCCTCTGCGGTGGCGCCTGATCTACGCCTTTGTTCGCTTGCGGCCGTGCCGACGCCGACGCCGACGCCGACGCGCGCGGGGGGCGGCAGCCGCGACGCGACAGGTGCCGCCGCCGGATCCGAGGCCCGGGGCCCGGTGGGTGGCCGTCAAGACGTGGCCCTGTTGCCCGCGGCGGCATGCATTGGAATAAGAGCATTCTCTCGCGGGTGTGTTTAGTTCGCGAAAGGTTTGCGAAAAAATTATTGTAGCATGTTTCGGTTTTATTTGGCAACTATTGTTCAACTATAGAGTAATTAGTCTCAAAAGATTCGTCTCGTCATTTACAACCAAACTGTGCAATTAGTTATATTTTTTAACTATATTTAATACTCCATGCATGTATCGTAAGATTCGATGTGATGTGCGTCAGTGAAAAATTTTGGGAACTTTTCGCGGAACTAAACACAGCCCAAGCGTGTGGCCGTCGTTCCTGGTCTGCTTGTCGGGGATTAGACCTTCGGACAGACTCCTGAAGGTCGCTCCCACCTTCGGAAATGCTTCCTAACTCGTTTGCAGGGCTCCAACGAAGGAAGGCAAGCATACCCGAAGGGTGACGATCGCTCGCGAGATCGCCCTAGGACAGGAAGCTCACTCGGAAATACAAGCTTGAAAACCAAGACCTGCGATAAACGAAGAAGCTCACATTCGGGTGGCCGAAGGTGACGAATGGTCACTCAGAAGCACGAAGGTTGAAGACCTGCGATGAATGAAGGAGCTCACCTTCGAGTTGCCGAAGGTGGCGACTGATCACTCATAAGCACAAGCTTTAGGACCAGGACCTGCGAAGGATCCCTACACCCGAAGGACATTGGGGACGGAGTGCAACCCAAACGAAGGACATCGGGACCTTCGTCAGTAGTAGACATGCGTGTAAAACGTGAATACGTGAGAATGTCGGATTTGTACACATCTCATCTTGTAATTTTACCCCGACACCGGTTGTAAGTGAGCTGTAAATGGGTTGGAAGGGGCAATTTAGGAAAGCCTGGCCGAGGGCTAGGGGTATAAATAGCCCCCTCTCTCCACAGTGTAAAAGGGTTGAATTTTCTAGTTATTACTAGAGAATTAAGTGCTTGCTTTCATTGCTATTTTTATACTGTTCATGCTCCCTGTTTGGGCATCTAAGAAGCTAAGATCCCAACAACGACGCCCACCGTTCCAGCTCGAAAAACAACCTTCGATGGCCCCAGCGAAGAGGAAAGCCCCCGCTGGCACCACAAGCAACTCCACTGAATCTGGCCATGTCCTCGACGGCTATCCACCGCAGCACGAAGCAGCCAACCCACGAATTGAAGACATCACCAACAAAGCTGTTCTTCATGGAGATCCGGTTGAAGACAACGAAGTCACCGAAGCTCATCAAACCCAATCCGCGGAACTCACAGAAGCAGCACTCAAGCTCAAGGCCCTCGAAATGAAGAAAAGAAACATCAAAGCTCAGCTCGCCACCAAAAAGAGGGCACTGGACCAGGCAAACAAGCTAGCCGAGGCCATACGCAAACTAGTAGAAATGGAGGCAGAAGTTGAGAATTTGCAGAGGGCATACCAAGAAATGTCCGAAGGTTCTGCCCAACAAGAAAACCGCGTCATCCACCAGATAACCTTCGCTCACAATGAAGACCGAAGGCCACCACCGGTCAACCTCCCATTTGACCCGACCTCGCCACTTTCAGTCGCTCTGCAATGAACTTCATGGACGCTCGGCTACAAGCCAACACAGCTCCCCAAGTACAATGCTACAACTGATCCAACCCAGTTCCTCATGGCCTACGAAGCAACAATTGCTTCGGCCGGAGGTGACGACTCAACCATGGCCAAGTCCTTCGTCATGGCTTGTGAAGGTTCTGTGGCCAACTGGTACTCATACCTTCCCCAACAATCAATCAATAACTGGTACCAGCTGAAAGGAAGGCTCCTCCAGGACTTTTAGGGATTCAGAAGGCTAAATACCAACACTGCCGCGAGCCTCTCTATGACTATTTCCGAAGGTTCGTTCAGAAGAATGCTCAAATCCCAAACTTCCCAGAGAAAGATGCGATCGAGAAATGCATCGAGGGTCTCCTGCCTGGCCAGCTTGCTTCTCATCTCACAAGAGAGCCCCCGAGGACCCTGGAGGAGCTCTATACAGAAGAAGAGAAGTACGCGAAGTTAGATGCTGATCATCGCAGAAGGGTAGAGCAAAGAAGAATCATGCGTCAGACAGAAAAATACAATCAGCAAACATGGCAGTAAGAGAAGCAGCCAGCTCAGCAACTCATTCTACCTGTGGAACCCTCACAAGATGAAGAGGAACAGTTAACCTTTGATCCCTTCATGATACCACCAGAGTCGGAACCGCAACACACAAATGACAAGCAACCTTCGTCCGGAGCACGGGGCAGAGGTCGCGGCAGAGGAAGAGGCCGAGGTCGCGGACCTTCGCGTGAGCCCAAAAAATTCTTCTGTCACTTCCACGGGTCTGACTCTGATCATATAACAAACCAGTGCCCGGAGAAGAAGAAGACCCTTGAGAGAATGGAGTCCGAGAAAAAAGCCAAGCTAGTTGGGCATACTACATGGCCTCAGACTCCACAAACTCAACCTCAACAAATACAGTACACACAACCTTCGTTCGTTCCACCCCCACCCCCCATTTACCCAAGCATACCGCCCACTCATGTTCAACTACAACTACAACCATAACTGGCAGTCGCAGCCAAACCCCCAAACACAACCCAGTCAACCCGCCATCCAAGCTCAGCCAACACAAGGGCAGCTACCACCACCCCCAACCCACCCACCAAAACAAGAAAACCAAACCACAAATAGCCAACCCGCGGCACTACCAACCTTCGGGATGATCATGCCCATCTCCGGAGGTTCCACCCTGGACTTTGAAAACAAGAGACAACGCAGAGACTACTTCAGACAAGTCCATTGCATCGTCTCCGAAGGTCCAACCAAGAGAACCCAGTGGTCACACTCTCTGATCACCTTCTCCGAAGAAGATGTCAACCTCATCAGCTACCCACACACAGATGCTCTTGTCATCGAGGCAAATATTCAGGGCTAGAGGATTGGCAAGATACTAGTTGACACTAGCAGTTCTGCAGGCATCATCTTTTCTGACACCTTCGACAAGATGGGCATCGACCGAAGCCTGCTTCAGCCTTTGGATATCCCTTTAATGGGATTCGGAGGAAAGAGAGTGAACGCAATCGGCAAACTGTCACTCCCTGTGTCCTTCGGAGACACAGCCAATGCAAGAACAGAGCACATCACCTTCGATGTGGTAGAGATGCCTTACCCATACCGCGCAATCCTAGGAAGGGGGACAATCAACAAGTTCGAAGCTATCGTTCATCAACTGTACTTGTGCATGAAGATTCCAGCTCCCGCGGGGGTCATCACCGTTCGCGGGGACCAGCAGCTTGCGCGGGACATAGAGCGGGGATACACCCCAGGCCAGAAAAATGTCCACAACCTTTGGACTGAATCCAAGTCCGTTATCTTCAAAGAGCAGCAGAGAGACAATGAGAAAGCAACCTTCGAGGAAGACTGCGAAGTCAAGAAGGTCCCCCTTGACGTGCATCTACCCGACAAAATGGTGACTATCAATGCAACCCTCGAGCCCGAGGAAGAAAAAGAGCTTCTCGAGTTCCTCCGCAAGAATCAAGATGTTTTTGCATGGTCCGCCAGTGACCTACGGGGTGTCAGCAGAGATATCATTGAGCATCGCTTGGATATCAACCCAAACATCAAGCCGAAGAAGCAGAAGCTTCGCAAAATGGCAGATGAAAAAGTCGCAGCAGTCAAGGCCGAAGTCCAGAGACTGCTAGATGCAAATGTTATTCGAGAAGTAAAGTACCCAACATGGCTGGCAAACACCGTGCCGATCAAAAAGAAGAATGGCAAATGGCGCATGTGCATCGATTTCACTGACCTCAATAAAGCTTGCCCGAAGGATGACTTTCCGCTGCCAAGAATCAACAGAGTCGTCGATGATGCAGCAAACAGTCAACTAATATCTCTGCTGGATTGCTTCTCCGGATACCATCAGATATGGATGAGAAAGAAATATGAAGAGAAAACAAGCTTCATAACACCCTTCGGCACCTACTGCTTCGTGAGGATGCCCGAAGGATTAAAGAATGCAGGACAGTCTTTTTCAATAATGTCTTCGGTGGTCTTAGAGCACCAACTCAGAAGAAATGTCTTGGCTTATGTTGATGATATTGTTGTGACCAGCTCAATAAGGAGCAATCATGTGACAGATTTGGCTGAAACCTTCGGTAGTCTGAGAAAAGCAGGGTTATTTTTAAACCCCAACAAATGTATCTTTGGAGTTCACAAGGGAAAAGTGCTAGGATGCCTCGTGTCCACAAAGGGCATCGAAGCAAATCCTGACAAAGTAAAAGCTCTCTGGAACATGGAGGAGCCTAAGTCCATCAGGGACGTACAGAAACTCACAGGGCGGATAGCAGCCCTAAATAGATTTATCCCTCGCTCTGCTGACCGAAGCCTACCATTCTTCAAGGTCCTTCGCAATGCAAACAAATTCGAGTGGGGCATCGAGCAAAGCGAAGCCCTTCAAGCACTCAAAAATCATCTCCCGAACATGATCAAAATGACCTCACCTGACCCGAAGGACGTGTTGCTCCTGTACATCGCAGCATCCTACTCTGCCGTCAGTGCAGCGCTCGTGCTTGAGAAAGAAATTGAGGGAAGAAGAAGCAGCTACCTGTCTACTTCGTATCCGAAGCTCTTGCAAGCTCGAATCTCCTGTACTCAGAGCTAGAGAAAATTGCATATGCAGTAGTCATGTCTGCTCGGAAGCTTCGACACTATTTCGAAGCTCATAAGATAATCGTAGTCATAGATCAACCTCTGCATGACTTGTTTAGTAACAGAGAGGCCTCAGTCAGAATTGCCAAATGGGTTTCGGAACTCTCTGAGTTCTACATAGACTTCGAGAGAAGAACAACCATCAAGTCACAAGTATTGGCAGACTTCAATGCCGACTGGACATCCCCAACCTTCAAGGAGGAACCTTCGACTGAAACCTAGATCATGCACTGCGACGGAGCTTGGTGCAATGATGGAGCAGGCGTCGCTGCAATCATAGAATCTCCCTCAGGAGCAAAAACAAGATACGCGGCGCACCTAAGCTTCGGCAACCTCGAATCATCAACCAACAACACCACTGAATATGAAGCTTTGCTCCTGGGCCTTCGCAAGATGAAAGCCCTCGGCCATCAAAACTTCATAGTCAGAACAGATTCGAAGGTTGTCAGAGGCCACATTGAAAAAACTCAGAGGCAAGAAAACCAGAGCTCATCAAGTACCTCGATGTCGTCAGAGCCATGGAGAAGCATTTCAAGGGCTTCGACATCGTCCATATCCCGAGGCATATGAACGACGAAGCTGACAAGATGGCAAAAGCAGCATCCAGAAAGGAACAATTACCCTCGGATGTATTTTTCGAAGAAATCACAGAACCTTCGGTCAAGCCAAAGAAAGAAAAGCAAGTTTCAGTCATCTCAACTGAAGATTGGAGAACTCCCATAATGGAATACCTTTGGGGAAATATTGAACTGCTAAACGAGAAAGAGGAGAAGAGAATGTTCCAGAGAGCAAGGGGCTATATAATTTCCGAGGGTGAGCTGTTCAAATCAGGAGTCACCAGCCCATGGCTAAAATGTATCTCCACAGCCGAAGGCATCGAGCTCCTCAAGGAAATCCACTCCGGGTTCTGCAGATCCCACATAGGCTTCAGACAACTTGTATGTAAAGCCTTTAGGCAAGGATTCTTTTAGCCAACGGCACTGAAGGACGCCCAGCATATTGTAAAGACATGCCAGCTTGCCAAATGATGGGCCCGAAGTCCTCCAAACCTTCGGAGTCAACTCAGTTGATACCCCCGACATGGCCCCTACAAAGATGGGGAGTTGACCTAGTTGGACCGCTGCCCACAGCCCAAGGCAATTACAAGTACACAGCAGTTGCTGTTGAGTACTTCACAAAGTGGATCGAAGCAAAGCCCCTCATCAATATCACATCAGAAACAATTAAAAAATTCTTCTGGCAGAAATTATCTGCAGGTTCGGGTCCCAAGGGAAATCACCGTCGACAATGGCAAACAGTTTGATTCACAGCTCTTCAGAGAATTTTGTTATAGTGTGGGCACGAAGGTAATCTTTGCCTCGGTGTACCACCCGCAATCCAACGGGGCCGTCGAAAAAGCCAACGGCATCATCTTCGCTAGCATCAAAAAGTGTCTGGTTGATCAAAAAAGGGCAAATGGGCCGACGAACTCCCGAAGGTCATCTGGTCCCACAACACCTCAGAATCAAGAACAACCAAGTTCACCCCGTTCAGACTACTCTACGGTGCCGAAGCAATGTGTCACATCCCAAAAAATCTACCAAAATAAAACACGCGCTAAAAATAATTCTCAAAACTTTTCATCGTTGAGCTCAGACCTTCCCCGCCCGATCTCCCGAAAAACCGGTCCCGACATCCGAATCCATCGCTGTCCCATCTCCCTGTTCGCCCTCGTCCCGCGCGTCATGCCCGACCGGCGCGCGTGCGCGTCCAGCCGCGATCCCCGCCGCGAATCTCTCTCTCTCTCTCTTTTTCTTTTTCTCCATTTCATTTTCCCTTTTCTTTTTTCTTTTTCCTCCCTCTCTCTCCTTCCTCCCTCTCCTCTGCCGCGCGCCCCCGAGCGCCGCTCAGCTCGCCGCCGCCCTTGCCCCACGCATTGCCGCGTGCACCCCCGCTCCCGTCCACGCGCGCGTGTGCGTGCCCCAGCACGCCAAGCCCCTCGCCGCCCGCCGCTGACGGCCCGCCCTGCCCGCCTGCCCACGCGCCGCCCGTCGTCTAGTACCACCATCGCCTTCCTGTGCTTCGCCTGGCCGCACAGCGCCGTCGCCTCGCCGCCCGAGCCGCACAGGCCGCGCGCAGCGATGCCGCCGGCCGCACAGCGCCCCGCCTCGCCGTCGAGCCACACTGCTCGCGCACAGCGGCAGGCCCTCCCCCACATGCGCCTGCCCGAGCCATCTTGTCGTCCTCGCCGCCCGCGCGCCACTCCGCGACACTCACAAGAGGCCGAACGCCATTAAAGGTGCTCCGCCGAGCTCGCCGGGCCGTCACCAACGCGGTCACCGCCCCACCGCCTTCCCACGCCTATAAGTAGGACCCTACGCCACTCGCCTCCTCCATAGCTCCGCAGCGCCGCCGCCACGAGCTCCTCTGCTCGCCGCCGCCGGCCCCTGTGGACAGCCCACCTCGCTATGTCCTAGCCCGAGCCAAGGTGGGGAACAGGGTCCTAGTGGCTTCCTCTCACTCTCCCTCCTCTCCTTGGCCGCCGTCGAGCCCCGCAGCGGCGCCACCATGGCCGCCGCCGCCTACTGCTGCCCGCCGCCATGGCTCACCTCCCTGCGGGCCTTCTTCCCTGAAATCGAGGGGGGAGTCGACCCCACGAGCCTCCCTCTCTCTTTCCCCCATGGCCCCGGCCGCCGCCGTGCCCTGGGCCGCCGGCGCCCAGGCTCGCCTCCCCTGTTCTGCGGGAAGGGAGAACGGAGAAGGGAGAAGAAAGGGCTTTTTGCCCAAAAGACCCTCCCTTTCTCATTATTTCTTAAAGAGCCCTCCCACTCTTTAACCTTTTTGCAAATTAAACCCTCTCTTTTATCATATTCCAAAATAAACCCTTTCACCATATAAACTTAATTCTAAATAAACCCCTGATCTTTTTCTAGAATAGCCCAGTTATTTTCTGAAATTACAACCAAGCCTTGCCCCTCAAAAATATTTACAAAAAGGCCCTTGAACCCCCGTTCAACCCCTAAACCTCTCTGTAACCTATCATTTCATTCGCCAAAAATCCTCCGATCGACCTGAAACTTTACCACGCCATTCCTAATATAATTTTGGCCATGCCATTAGAAAACCGCCCAAAAATATTACTCCTATCCCCATATCTTAGTTGTTTCCGATTCAATCTTAACGATAAAACTTTTATTTCTTTTTCTTGATTGTGTGTTTGTCTGTATGCGTCATAGATCACGGTGTGAATGAGGGAGAATCCATCGACGAGCAGTACTGCGAGCAAACGAACGAGGATCAGTTCCGCAACCCCGAACCCGAAGGACAGTACCTCGAGCAGGACTTCCCGGAAGGCTTTGAAGACGGCAAGTTCAATCTCATCCTTTGATGCATGTTTTGTCCCAGTTTTACAAAATTGCATATGTTTTGCCTGCTGAAAACATGGTTGGATAGCCACCCCTTGATTTGTTATAACCATTCCTTGACCACCTAAATTAATGTCTGAATGTGAATTGTTTGGACGTTAATCGCTGCTAGAACGCTTATGACCTTAAACACGATCCAACTTGTTTTATAAAAGGAAAATGTGTGAGTGTGTGGGAAGGAAAAAATGTGGAATTTTTGAAAGATGTGTTTAGATGGGATGGATGACACTTCTGTGTGAATTGCCAAATGGTGTGCTCTAACCTGTGTGGTTGGGCAATGAAGGGAGATATCCATCTTGTCACAATTAAGGACCGAGTTGGTGTGTCATCTCACCTAACTCCACTATCGTGCAAACCACTCGACTGTTGTATGGGCAACGACTTAGCATAAACCCCACTAGTTAGTCTGATAGCCATCAGAAGAGATGAGAGCAACGTGTGACTAAGGAGAAGGGATAAGCTCTGTGTGACTTATGCCCCGGTTAAACCTAGGTGAAAGGTCGATGACCCCTTGGTGGATCCCGTGGTGGCTAGTCAAGTCCAGCTAAGCTGGGTAATGGCTTTATTGGGATATGCACCGACACTAAGGTGATTTAGTTGCGGTACCCCGCTTGTGGGTAAAGTTGCACACCTCTGCAGAGTTAAAATCTATTCGAATAGCCGTGCCCACGGTACTGGGCGAGTTACGGTGTAGTCACATAACTGGTGTTTCTTCTGGGAATGGATGGGTTGGCGTGAGTGGTTTTAGAAAAGTGTCCGGCAGTTGTGTCGTGTGCTACGGCGGATGAGGAGTTCGGTAGCAGCTTAAACATTGGATCCTGTGTGGGTCAACACTACGTATTACCCGGTACAAGAAAAACTTGCTTTCAAAATCCTTTCTTTCAAATGAACCCCTGCATAAAAATTTGCTTTCCGCAAATTAAACCCTAGCCTTAAAGCAAGAAAAACTTGCTTTGAAAATCCTTTCTTTCAATTGAACCCCTGCATAAAAATTTGCTTTCCGCAAATTAAACCCTAGCCTTATCCTTGAATTACCCCGTGCATTATATTCTGTTTATACCCCTCCGTGGGTGTGGTTGGACTTGCTGAGTACATTTGTACTCACCCCATTCTTAATTTTTACAGAGGAAGATCCAGACTTCATTCCCGAAGACGTTGAGTAGAGGTCCCGTCCTGCACCCAACTTTGCCTGTGGATAGGGTCACCCGCAGGAAGTTCCGCATGGCGCAAGACTCTGAAGACCCCTCTTCGTAGTTAATATTGTTGTGTGGGTGTTAGTTGTTATCCTCGCGACAGCGGCGCTTCACTGCCTACTTCCGCGTAGAGTTGTACGGTGATGTACCATCTGATGTAATAAAAGTGTTATCAGCCTCCTGAAACTGATATTGTATCACTTTTAAGTCTTCTCTTATGAGGGGACGCTTCACAATGACACCGGAGGAGCTCAAAAATTGAATCCTAAGGGTGACCCACCAAGTTCAGGCCATCCCCTCGGATGACAAAGACCTCATGGAACTAGACATCCTACAAGCTTCAGAAAACCTAGAAAAGTATCAACAAGAAACCACGAAGTGGAGAGACAAGAATGTCGTGAAAAAAAGCATCACAGTTGGAGACTGGGTCCTAAAAAGAAAGCCAAACACCGAAACCTCCGGCAAACTTCAATCCAAGTGGGAAGGGCATTCCTAGTAATCAAGAGCAATAGGCCAGGGTCATATCACCTGTCCGACGCCGAAGGCATTGAGCTGCAGCATCCTTGGAATGCGGACAACCTCAAAAAGTACTACATATAAGCATGTAAAAAGGCCGCATCGCGAAACTATAAGCGATTGCGGACCTTCACAGATACCTTCAGTTCTTTTTACATTGTAAAAGGGCCGTACTCTTTTCCTCACCGGGGGAAACTCCACACCGAAGGTGAGGTTTTTGACGAGGCGGACCCATTATAAACTAATTCAATGCAATGAATTTCCCCTAAACAAAGTTTCACCTTCGCCTAAGCAGCCCAAATGGCAAGCTTCGGCCAGCATCTACATGCTGCATAAAACAGTAAGTTAGCAAAGTATGCAGAATCCGCAAATTTTGCATACTTGTCAAAACGAAGGCCAAGGGGTTTCGACCTTTCAAAAGGTCCGAACCAAAAAACCTTCGGCACAAAAGGCACAATAAGTGCAAAACAAATGCCAAGGGGCTTTGACCTTTCAAAAGGTCCGAACCAAAAAACCTTCGGCACAAAAGGCACAATAAGTGCAAAACGAATGCCAGGGGGGCTTCGACCTTTCGAAAGGTCCGAATAAAAAAATCTTCAGCACCAAAGGCACAATAAGTGTAAAATGAAAGCCAAGGGGCTTAGACCTTTCAAAAGGTCCGAACCAAAAATAACCTCGGAAGAATCGAAAGATGGATGCCAGAAAGGGGGGAGACGTTTTTCCATCCGAACCCTCGGCACCCATCATTCGATCTACCCGAAACAAATACAAGAACAAAACCCCTCGAGACAACAGCGCGCAAGAAAGGGGGGGAGACGTTTTTCCAAAATACAAAATTTGCGCACGTTGCTTTGTTAGTAAACAAATTATCAATCGAAATTCCACAAGAAGGAGGGAAACCCCCTTTTTTCATAAACTGCCCCCCGGGCGACGATTCGTTAGGAAGGGGGAGATGTTTTTCCAACAAGAAAAACAACCCTAACGAGTGTCGCCTCGGACGACAGCAACTTCTCGAAGGACACGTCCGGCATCCAACAAAAACCGGCCAAATTTTACCCAACACGCAAAGATCCTTTGGGACGACAACACGCAGGCAAGGGGGGAGACGTTTTTCTCCAAAAACAAAATCCCTGCGTGTGCCGCCCAGTCCTACATTACCGAACAAACCTTCAGGAGGAATATAACAGAAAGGGGGGAGATGTTTTCAAAAAAAATGTATATCACCCGAAGCTCACTAGAGACTTCGAAAAAGAACTTTGATGAGCCATGCGCGAGAAAGGGGGGAGACATTTTTCTTGAAAATCCCCTCGCACATCCCACATCAAAGCACCTCGAAGAATGCACACAACAAGGCATCTCGAAGGATGCGCAAAACAGAGCACCTCGAAGGATGCACATAACAAGGCACCTCGACGGATGCACACATCAAAGCACCCAGAAGGATGCACATGCGTAAAGCATCTCGAAGGATGCATTCAGGAAGTCATCTCAAAGGATGCCCGCAGAAAGACATCTCGAAGGACGCACGCAAAGAGGAAATCCGAAGGATGCACAATAAGAATCCCCGTAAAAGGCAATCGCGAGAATAGCATACACTTCGAGAAGCGTCGTGAAGGTCACATTCAGACGAAAAACCAAAAGAGATTACAATGAATCACGACCGGACCAGCATTAGTATTCTGCCACACTGCATCCGGGATGAGCAAGGCTGAAAGCCTCCCAGCTCATCAATACCATAGCGCTGTTCACATCCTGCATCATGGGAATATTTACAGACCAAGCATCAAAAGTTTCCAAAACAAACTCCTACAGACTAATCTCTAGACCTGAGCCCCCGACGAACCACCGGCGTCACGCCCCGAAGGAGACCTGCGAACCTAGGATGTCTGATTGTCCTCCGAAGGTTGATCAGGAATCAACTCCTGCGCAAGACGAAAAAGCTTAGCCAAAAACAAGCACAAGAAAAACGAAGGATGGGATGATAGAATCAACCCTACCTCAGCAGTAGCAGCAGCGGTCGCCAGAGTCTGAACGGCGACCTTTCCCGAAGGGTCCCAGAAACGCTAGAAATATGCAACCTTGACCTCCTGGATCCTGGCAACCTCCTCAGACAAACTCTCATAGGGGACATACTGAAAATCCCCCCCAAGTTTGGAGAGGTCGATGGCGCCGGCTAGGAGCAGGTTACCCACGAGTCCCTCGAAGGAGACGGACGCCGCGTTATCATTCGCAACGCCCATCACTTCTCCGAGCCCTTCGAACTCCGATAGCAACCAGTCCAAAAGCTGAAAGAAAACTTGGGGACCTTCAGCCGGCTCAGGCAAGGGCAGAGGCTCCGCTCCAAGGGCAGCAAGGGCCTTCCTGTACTCTTGGTACACTGCGTCGGCCCGGGCGGCAACCTCCGAGAACACCCGCTCGAGCTCCGCCACCCTAGATTGAACTGCCTCCAACTCCTTAACCTTACCCTTGAGAGCATTCTTCTCATTTGCGTCATCCTCCACCGTTTTCCGAAGGTTTTCAAGAACCTTCTCGTTATCCCTCGCTGTCACCTCCAGCTTGGTTCACTTCCCCTTCAATTGGGCGTTCTCATCCCTCAAAGCGAGAACCTCCGCCTCAGCCCGCCGTAGTCTCTCTGACAGGCTCAGCTTCTCGGTGGCGCTCTTAACCCGAAGGTCCGCATCAGCTTTAGTCTTTTGCATCAAAATACGACTGGCCTGGGCAAGCTTCTTGCTCAAGTCAGCAACCACGAAGGTGGCAGTGTCAGTAGAAGCCTCAGTCACTGCTACATTAAATTCTGCACCAAGCCAGAAATCACCTTCGGGCACACCAAAAAATGAGCAAAAGCTAAACGGAATCGGGCTTCGCCTCACCATTTTCAGGGGGGAGAATCCCGGTCGTGCCAGGCCCTTGCATCACGGCAAAAAGCTGCTGCATCGACGCGGACACAACTGCAAAGACAACAAAAAAGGGGCCCTCAGGTCACAAACAAACCAAGTGCCCACGAAAAACAAAGTAACGAAGCTTACCGGGTTCGTTGAAGTTCAACCCCTCCAGCATCTCCAGTTCTTTGTCCGCAGGTGGAGTCGAGGACCCACCCGGGATATCCCCGGCCCTAAGAGAGAGCACTGTCTCACCAACCAAAACCTCCCGCTCCTCGATGCCCGTCGCAGGGGTAGGAATGGCGACCGCCGACACCGGCGCCGGAGCCTTCGGAGCACCGGCCGCAGGCCCGGTGGGTCTCGGCTCAGGCGGCTTCGGAAGGTCCGAAGGCTTGGTGCCAGTCTTAATGAGACTCTGAATCCTCCGACGTTTTGTTATACCTTCGGGGGGACAATAAAGGTTAATCAGTGCCCTCGCCACCTCAACCCGACTGTCGGAACCAAAAAGCATGGTCCTGTACTCATCGCTAAGATCATAACGGGATCTAAAAGCCTCCCTTCGGGAACTACAATCTCCCCGCCCACCGTCCCCATGAGCTCTTCCATAAATGAGGGCGTACCACTATCTCCCGAAGAAACCTCCTCGTCCCGCGCCTTCCTCTTAGCGCTCTCGGCCCTCGCAACCGAAGCCTTCGATCCTCCCCATCCCGCGACCACGACCACCCCCTCCGCCACCTTCGCCCGAAGTCCCAACCTCCTCTTTCTTAGCCTTGCCCTTGGACTTCTTCGACGCCACATCGGAGCCAACATTGCCCGGAGGCGTCATCCTCAGAACCGCACCCGCAGGCACCGGCCGAAGGCCATACTCCACGCCCATCTCCGCCAAGCATCTGTTCAAACAAAGGTTCCTCTTGCAAACCTCGACCAAGGAAAGATATTCCTTCCTGTTCCAAGGCCCAAGATGTCCGAGGCCTCCCGCTCCAGCTCGGCAACAATCACCTCATCGCTAGAACCTTCGGGTCTCCGAAGACCGAAAACTGGAAAGGTCAAGTCATACGCCATCCCAGCAAAACGCTTCTACTCGAATCCTCGAGGAGCCCAACCAGCGCATAAAGGCCAAATCCCCGCAGCCAAAAACTCTTCCACCACGTCTCTGCCCCCGCAAACTTGACAGGCCGTCATAAAAGCTTCCACACATGGTTTAAACCTGGCGCATGGTTGTTGTACGCAGGCTGATAAGTGTGATCGAACGGCTCGATATCCGAAGCTAACAGATACTTCTCCTCATTCGAACCCTCGGGATTCGGAAAACCGATCTTGTGAAAGGCCCTTGTTTGGTTTTGGTAATTGAGTGACAACTTAGGTGAACTAATAAGTGTTTATGATTGAGATACACAGGAAATTAGTCCACACAAAGACACTAATATGAGCAACATGTGCCATGGAGGAGAAATGGCTAAGGGTTGATGCTATGCTCATATAGTGTGATCGAGAAGCTCATTGCATATGAGACATGACATGGAGTTATGTGACCAAAGTGGAGAAGATCAAGACAAGGCTTGGCTTGATGGACCGGTTGCAATGGAGAAGGGCAAGTCAAGGCTTTGAAGCGAGGGACCGCGAGGCGGTGAAGCTTGGGCAAGATTTGGCGCCGATGGACCGAGGCAACGGTGAAGAGCGAGCAAGGTCAAGATCGATGGACCAAAGAGGTCATGTGATGATATGGAGTGGATCATATCATTTAAGAAAGATCAAGCCAAGTGTTGACTCATGATGATGATCAAAAGGCTTGATGGAGTTTGGTGCTTGTGTGGCATCAACATTTGGGAAGATGAAATGTAATGCGCAAGGCAAAGGTATGACTTGTAGGGCATTTCATTTCACCGGTCAAAGGTTGTGTAGAGAAGTGCATGACCGAATTTAGGATAGATGGCCGTACTATAAAGAGGGGCAAACTAGTTTGCATATCGGTCATCTAGTGCCACTTGAGCGATCTAACATTGCGATGTTGCTAGGATCGAGTGGCGTGGTGAGATCAAGTGAAAGTTCTTTGAAAATGATTGTGAAATGCTAACACACATGCACATGGTGTTGTTCACATGGTGGTGTTGGCACATTTGCAAAGGAGAAAGAGTTGGAGTTGATGTTGATCAACTTTGGGAAGCAAGAAAGGTTTTTCAGTTTTCTCCGGAAATTAGGTTGTCCCTTGGAGTGGAATACTGCTTTGATCCATTGTGTTTTGGATCAAGTATTCAGTTGGGTTGTGTAGCCCTCTGAATTAGCTTTCCATAGAGTCCAAGATCACATAATTTGGACATCGGAGCTAAGAGTTATGGCCGTTTTACCGAGGTACATTTCTGCTGGAAATAGACCTGCGGACGGTCCGCCCATGGGGGGCGGACGGTCCGCCGTTATCTCGGATGAGCTCTAACAGAGCCGTTTTTGGCTCTGTTGGTGGTCCAAAATGAACTGCGGACCGTCCGGTCCATGGGGGCGGACGGTCCGCCTTTAAAAGCTGAAACGGGCGCAGAAACTTGGTAGTTCTGTCTTGGGTGTCCAAAATGAACTGCGGACCGTCCGGTCCTTGGGGGCGGATGGTCCGCCTCCTACTGAAAATTCTGGGACAGAAACACTGCGGTTTCTGTGTGTGCTCACTTTTTGAACTGCGGACAGTCCGCCCCTGGGGAGCGGACAGTCCGCCGGTCATTTCCAGATTCAGTCAGAGATGCTTGCAAATCGGTTGGTTCGAAGTTTTGAACCGCGGACAGTCCGCCCCAGGGGCGCGGACAGTCCGCCCGGGGCTCTAACGGTCGACTCTGACACATAATCATTGCAGTTCTAGCCGTTGGGTTTGAATGGCGGACAGTCCGGTTTTTGTGAGGCGGACAGTCCGCGAAAACTCTGTTTCCACGGGGTTTAAGTGTAACGGCTAGTTTGGGGCCTCCCTCTATAAATAGAGGGAGTGGCCGGCCATTTGAGATTGCTGAGCACCTTGGGGACTTGGTGTCCATGTGTGAGAGTGCTTAAGAGCCCTCTACTCACTCTAACTTGATAGTAATCATCCGATCGAGTGAGAGAGCGATTCTAGTGCGATTGCTTTGAGAGATTGCATCGAGTGGCACTAGGTGATCGTGTTGCAAGCCGGTGTGCTTGTTACTCTTGGAGGTTGCCACCTCCTAGACGGCTTGGTGGCAAGAGGCTCCGTTGAAGCCCGCAAGAAGATTGTGCGGTGCTCCGGAGAAGAGATTGTGAGGGGTATTGTGCTCACCCCGCGGGAGCCGCGAAGAGCAACTCTAGTTGAGCGAGACGTGAAGAGCAACAAGTGGTCCGGCCGGATCATGTGCTAGAGCTCGGTATGAGCACTCCACGTGGGAGAGTGTGACTTGAGAGTCACCACTAGCAAGAGGATCGGCGGCAACCTTGGAGCTTGTCTCAACGGGGATTAGCTTGGTGGCATCCAAGTGAATCTCGGGATAAACATCACCGTGTCAATCTTGTCTACTCTTCTCGGTGGTTTGCATTCTCCAAATCACAAGCCTTGTATTTACATTCATCTTTTTCTTGTGCTTGTGTAGTTGCTCTCTAGTGATTAGTTAGCTTGTGTAGCTTGCTAATCATCTTCTTGCTTGTGTAGCTAGAAGTAGAGATCCTAGTGTAACTAGTTAGCTTGTGTAGCTTAATTAGTTGCTCTTGCTTAGATTGTGTAGCTAAGCAAGTTGAGCTCTTGGATTTGGATTGTGTATCCTTGTCATTGAGCATCTAGTGAGCTTAGGTTTGGCTTTGTGCTTTTGCTTATTAGAATTGTGTAGGAGCTCCCCCGGTTTGTGAAGTACTAGTGCTTAGGCTTGTATGCCTCGGCATTAGATTTGTTAGGAGAGCTCTTACTAGCTTGGCACTCCATTTGCTTTGTGTAGAATCTTTTTGGAGGTGCCTTAGAGTTCTAGTTAGAAGGGTGAAGTCTTGGCTAAGCGAATAGTTTCAATTCTGCATAAGTTTCGGTTAGCCGGCGCAATTAGTTTTAGAAAGGACTATTCACCCCCCCTCTAGTCCGCCATCTCGACCCTACAAGTGGTATCAGAGCCGAGGTCTCTCATTTGTGGTCCTTACCGACCCGAGAGGATGGCGACTTATGGGTTAGATGTTGAGTGTCCACACATTTTTTATGGCACACACTTTACACGGTGGAAAACTTGGATGATATGCAATTTTAAATATATTTGCCCTCAAATGTGGTGGATGGTGGATGTAGGTTTTTCTCATGTGTTAGATGAAGGAAATCTAACTCCAACACAAGAGAAATGCCTAGATCTAGACATCCAAGCTACTAATATTTTATTTAGATCTTTGCATAATTGTATACTTGGTGAGGTTATGAACATGAAGACCGCCCATGAGATTTGGAGTTATCTAAATGAGAAATATGGGGCGGCCTCCGATGATCATGATGATTATAAGACCAAGGAGGAAGTGCATGAGGATGATGAGCACATCCATGACATGGTGGTTGTGGAAGATTGCTCCACTTCATGGTCAAGTGATGACGATGATAATCAATCTACAACAAGTTCACTTGACATGATTGATGATGATTCAAGTGTTGCAAATTATGATTCTACTCCAAGCACACTTGATGATCAAGTTGGCTCATGCACGGATGATATTGCTACGTCAAGCTCATCTCCATCATCACATTGCTTCATGTCATAAGGTGACACAAAGGTATCAAATTGCAATGTGATTGATCCTAATTCATATGATGAGCTCTTGAATAAATATGCTAGCATGACCAAATTATTTGAGGAAGTGTTAGCCAAAACAATCAAATTTGAAAAAGAAAACTCTTTTCTCAAAGACACATGTGAACAACAAAAGCATCTACTTTATGTCATGAGTTGTTCACATGAGGAGTTAAAATTGACTCATGAGGAGCTTAGTGTTGCTGATGAGAACTTGGTACTAGACCATGCTTTACTCACTAGCAAGCTTTGTAATAAAGGAATTAAAACTAGTGAGAGCTCATCACATGGGTCAAATGATCAATTGCAAAGTGTTGCTAACCCTTGTGATGTAGGCAAGAAACATGTATCCACCTCATGTGATGATTTATTGTCTATGCCATGTACTTCACATATAGATGTTTGTTCTTCTTCTACTATGCAATATGAGACTAACCTTGTAGAAGAAAACAAAGAGCTCCAAAGTCAAGTGAAGTATTTGATCAACAAGATAGAGAGATGGAAAATCAAAAGTCACCCTTGAAAGCATAATAAAAAATCAAAGAAGTTTCGGTGACATGAGTGGCATTGGTTCCAACAAGAGCAAAGCCAAAGGCAAGAAATTGGGCAAGAATAAATATAATAGGAAGATGAAGAAGCAAGAAGAAATGCAGCTATCTCATTTCATGTGCTTTCAATGCCATGAGATGGGACACTTTGCAAATGGTTGCCCCAACAAAGAAAAGCTCAAGTTGAAGAAGGAAGAAGAGAAACTTAAACATGTCAAATGCTTCAAGTGCCGCACTTGGGGTCACCTCACCTCAATGTGCCCAACCAAGCAATTGGTGAAGCAACAAGAACCTCAACTAAAGCCACAAGTTGAACAAGAGAAGGTACCCCAACCTCAAGTCAAGATTAACCATGATGATCAAGTTGATGACTTGAATATGATGAAAAAGAGAACAAGAAGGGGTGTCAAGGCAAGAACAAGACATTCAACTCACATTCAAGATGCCAAGATGTTGAGCAAGAACAAGATCCAAGAGAAGAATCCACATGCTCACATCAAGTGCCATAGTTGTGCAATATTGGGTCACCTAGCTTCGGGTTGCCCAAACAAGCTTGAGAAGAAGACTCAAGAAAACTATGAGAAGCATCAAATGAGTAAGGAAGAAAAGGCTCTACAAAAGAGAAGATGCTACTTATGCCGGGAAAGGGGACACATGGCCTATTCATGTCCCTTAGGTAACAATTCTAAGCCTATTTCAATTGATGCAAATATTATGCTTAGAAAGGATGGTAATGGTACCTCATTTGTTACTATTGCAAAACATCCCGCTATTCATACTAAGGCATTGCCAAAGTATGTTGCTCCTAACTTGAGAGGACCCAACCTAGTTTGGGTACCATCAAAACGTGGATGAATGTGTTTAGGTACCAAAAGCATTGGAGGCTTGATTCAAATAAAATTCATATTTTTGATCTTATGATTGAATCAAGGAATTGAAGCTTTTTGCATATATACAACCCAATGACATGACAAGCTTATGAAGTCCAAAGTGCTTTCAACATACAAGTGCAATTATCATGTTGTGGGTGATTCATTGAAAATATTTGATGGCTTGCAAACTTATTTGTGTTAAATCTTGTTTTTGTATGAAAAATCTTTTTGCAAATTGAAAAATGAGCTAAATGTCATTTACTTCTCAAATGTGGCTTGAAAACTAGTACATATGACATTTGGTTCTTATGTGCACTCTTTGCTTCAAATTTTTTATTTTCCAAAGCTTTTATGGGGTATTTATGAGTTTCCTTGATTTTACTTGATTTATTTTTGATTTCTCATTCTTACTCACTCATATGAGTCTTTGGATGGTGTTCATGCTAGTTTTGTGATTTTTGGAATTTTATTTGAGCAATGGTCCAAATTCAAAGTTGAAATTGTGAAAATTGGAAAAATTCTGGGCTGTCTGAAATTTGGTAGTGCGGACAGTCCGCGGGTAAGAGGCGGACGGTCCGCCATTCATGAGACTTGTTCACCAGAGGCTCTGCAGAAAAGTTTTAAGCCGCAAAATTACACTGCGGACGGTCCGCCAAAAAACTGCGGACGGTCCGCTGATCATCGGTTCAACCTGCAATCTTCGGATACACCGATGGGTTGTCTATTGAGCAATGCGCGGACGGTCCGCCAAGGTCCGCGGACAGTCCGCCCATGGTGTTTTCAGGAGGATCCTGACAGCTAGACTTATCATGAGCTACAAAGGTATATCTCTAGTTAAACACATTCATTTGGGTGCATATGAGATGTTTTAATTGGATATATATGCTCTTGTTGCTTGCTACAAGATGATTGAATGGATTAAATGGTTAGTAATCAAAATTGAGTTAGTTTGAATGGATATGATCATGAGATGACATTCAATATGAGATATGATTAGATATATGTCTTGTGAGTTTATTCAAATAAGCTGACATCAAGTTTGATTCAATTCGATAAAGTATAACTCAATTGCTCAAAATCTGTCCTTTATTGAAAATCTGAGTAAGCTGAGAAGATAGCCATAGTTGGATGATCAAATCTATTTGGATTGGCTTGAAATTTGGTATGCATTCCCTATACTTATGATACTAGTTGCTGTAAAAGTTTCATGAGAATATGATGAGGGATACTTCGGTTTTGGAGTGGATCTTGTCAATGCATGTGCAGCAGTTTTCAGCATACACCTATGAGTGAAGATGTGAAATCTGGTAGCAATCTAAAAATGCATTGAAGCTCAAATTTTTATGGCTGCTATATGACTTAGTGTCACACATCTCCACAAAATTTCGTGGCAATTTAACTTGTACTTTGAGAGATTTGATGTATTCTTTGAGAAGTACAAAATCTACCAGAAAAAGTGACAAATATTGGATTGATCTTGAGTCACTTAAATTGAAAGGTCCTCAAGTTGGAATCATCCTTACAAATGGTTGAGGAACATAGGTTTGGTTTTGAGAGGAGCTGGAAACATAGAGAGATTCATGATAGTTCAAGAATATTCAAGTGGTATTCTCTCAAGCGAGCAAAGATCAAAAAGAAGAAGCAAGTCAAACACCAACAAGATAGTGCACTTGATCATAAATAATTCTCAATTCATATGGGTGAAGAATGGTTTTTATATTGGTATTCATTGTCTTCACCAAGCTATTATAATTGGACTTCATGATGCTAGTTGGAGAGCTAAATTGGAATCTAATGACTATCCTCTACTCCAACATAGCAAGATGAAATTGCTTGACATGTGCATTCATACTATGCTAAGGACATGATTAATGCATATAGTCATATATAGTGATCATTCATGAAAAATAAAATAATTTTAAATATTTTGTGATGCCACTATTGCTTCTATGATTGATATGATCTAGTGGTAACATATGACATGTTCATGAGCTAGTAAACCCAAGTAGTTGATCTAGAAAATGAGCTTTCAAGTGTTTAACTCAACATTGTCAAGATAACCCTTAGAATGAGGTGTGAAGAAGCTTGTCATTGGTTCAAACCGAGTTGAATTATTTGGGCAAGTAGTCTAGATCAAGTCAAAGAGAAAGAAGCTCATGGAAACAATCTAGTTCAAGAATTGGTTATCAATGTCAAATTCAACAAAGTGGTCCATCATGATTTTACAAGTGATACTAGATTCAACAAGGTATATCATTGTATCTCTACAAGTGATATACATGGTCATACAAGTGGTATTCATTCAAGTAGAACTAGTGCAACAATGGTGGTCCCACAAGTGATCCTCAACTTTAAGTGATCAATTCAAATCATCAAAGCTACCCTCATCAAGAAGAGCTCAAGATTCAAGTAGATTGACAAACACTTTGACATAGGGGGAGGAGCCCCACTACAAGGTATCAAGGTCAAGAATCCTACTAGTATCCTACATGTGGCATTTCAATGTGGTCTTCATGCTTTCACATGTTGTTGTTACAAGTGGTGTCAATTTTAATCAAATTGAAAGTGTCCATCAAAAATGAAGATTCAAGACTCAACCATCTACCCAAGTCCAACTCTTTGTATCAAACCACAAGCGCTTCATATGATTGCCTACAAGAGGTATCCAAGTGGTAACCCTACAAGTACAAGATGTACAACTTCAAGTGGTGGCCATTGATCTTCACATGGCAAATTTCATGTGGTTTCGGCCCTTTTTATGGTCATTGATGACAAAGGGGGAGAGGAATGAACAAAGATATGAATTATCCTTGGATGACAAAGGGGGGGATGAGATGAGAGTGCGATCATGGACATGGATCAAAAGGAGCAATATTGAAGAGGATAAATATTCTTGGACAAGAGGAGCACACAAGTAGGGGGAGCAAGCTCATGAACTTAGTTGTTTGCATTTGATATGTGCATATTCATGTGCTTGCTTGCATTTGCATAAGTTTTAAAATTTATATATGCATTGCTTATGTGTGATGTATGCTAGTCATAGAACTTGATTGATGATTTGATAACTAGCATGCATAGAGTGTAGCTAGACATTTTTTTTTTACAAGTGAATCAAGAGGCTTGCTAATATTGTTGATCTCATGAGGTATCTTGAGTTTTTGATGAATGTCTAGTTACTCATTGATGCTAAGGAATGAACTTCAAGGATGCAATTCAAATTGGTATCACGCTTCAAAGGTTTATCTTATATACCTTAGCATCACTTAGTAGTGATAACAATCCCACAAATTTCATATTTATGCATGTGTGTGAGTTTAAAACCAAATCTCTTAAACACACATGTAGGGGGAGTTATCACTACCAAGTCGGATTTTTATGGTGCTTATCCAATCTTTTTCAAGTAGTCTAAATGGTGGATAAGAAACATAAAATCCAAACCAAGTTAGCTATTTACACGTGTGTGAAGTGCTAGCTTGGAATATGCTTAATTTTCATATCTTTATAGAGTTGTCATCAATTACCAAAAAGGGGGGAGATTGAAAGGCCCTTGTTTAGGTGAGATACACAGGAAATTAGTCCACACAAAGACACTAATATGAGCAACATGTGCCATGGAGGAGAAATGGCTAAGGGTTGATGCTATGCTCATATAGTGTGATCGAGAAGCTCATTGCATATGAGACATGACATGGAGTTATGTGACCAAAGTGGAGAAGATCAAGACAAGGCTTGGCTTGATGGACCGGTTGCAATGGAGAAGGGCAAGTCAAGGCTTTGAAGCGAGGGACCGCAAGGCGGTGAAGCTTGGGCAAGATTTGGCGCCGATGGACCGAGGCAACGGTGAAGAGCGAGCAAGGTCAAGATCGATGGACCAAAGAGGTCATGTGATGATATGGAGTGGATCATATCATTTAAGAAAGATCAAGCCAAGTGTTGACTCATGATGATGATCAAAAGGCTTGATGGAGTTTGGTGCTTGTGTGGCATCAACATTTGGGAAGATGAAATGGAATGCGCAAGGCAAAGGTATGACTTGTAGGGCATTTCATTTCACCGGTCAAAGGTTGTGTAGAGAAGTGCATGACCGGATTTAGGATAGATGGCCGTACTATAAAGAGGGGCAAACTAGTTTGCATATCGGTCATCTAATGCCACTTGAGCGATCTAACATTGCGATGTTGCTAGGATCGAGTGGCGTGGTGAGATCAAGTGAAAGTTCTTTGAAAATGATTGTGAAATGCTAACACACATGCACATGGTGTTGTTCACATGCTGGTGTCGGCACATTTGCAAAGGAGAAAGAGTTGGATTTGATGTTGATCAACTTTGGGAAGCAAGAAAGGTTTTTCGGTTTTCTCCGGAAATTAGGTTGTCCCTTGGAGTGGAATACTGCTTTGATCCATTGTGTTTTGGATCAAGTATTCAGTTGGGTTGTGTAGCCCTCTGAATTAGCTTTCCATAGAGTCCAAGATCACATAATTTGGACATCGGAGCTAAGAGTTATGGCCGTTTTACCGAGGTACATTTCTGCTGGAAATAGACCTGCGGACGGTCCACCCATGGGGGGCGGACGGTCCGCCGTTATCTCGGATGAGCTCTAACATAGCCGTTTTTGGCTCTGTTGGTGGTCCAAAATGAACTGCGGACCGTCCGGTCCATGGGGGCGGACGGTCCGCCTTTAAAAGCTGAAACGGGCGCAGAAACTTGTTAGTTCTGTCTTGGGTGTCCAAAATGAACTGCGGACCGTCCGGTCCTTGGGGGCGGACGGTCCGCCTCCTACTGAAAATTCTGGGACAGAAATACTACGGTTTCTGTGTGTGCTCACTTTTTGAATTGCGGACAGTCCGCCCCTGGGGAGCGGACAGTCCGCCGGTCATTTCCAGATTCAGTCAGAGACGTTTGCAAATCGGTTGGTTCGAAGTTTTGAACCGCGGACAGTCCGCCCCAGGGGCGCGGACAGTCCGCCCGGGGCTCTAACGGTCGACTCTGACACATAATCATTGCAGTTCTAGCCGTTGGGTTTGAATGGCGGACAGTCCGGTTTTTGTGAGGCGGACAGTCCGCGAAAACTCTGTTTCCACGGGGTTTAAGTGTAACGGCTAGTTTGTGGCCTCCCTCTATAAATAGAGGGAGTGGCCGGCCATTTGAGGTTGCTGAGCACCTTGGGGACTTGGTGTCCATGTGTGAGAGTGCTTAAGAGCCCTCTACTCACTCTAACTTGATAGTAATCATCCGATCGAGTGATAGAGCGATTCTAGTGCGATTGCTTTGAGAGATTGCATCGAGTGGCACTAGGTGATCGTGTTGCAAGCCGGTGTGCTTGTTACTCTTGGAGGTTGCCACCTCCTAGACGGCTTGGTGGCAAGAGGCTCAGTTGAAGCCCGCAAGAAAATTGTGCGGTGCTCCGGAGAAGAGATTGTGAGGGGTATTGTGCTCACCCCGCGGGAGCCGCGAAGAGCAACTCTAGTTGAGCGAGACGTGAAGAGCAACAAGTGGTCCGGCCGGATCATGTGCTAGAGCTCGGTATGAGCACTCCACGTGGGAGAGTGTGACTTGAGAGTCACCACTAGCAAGAGGATCGGCGGCAACCTTGGAGCTTGTCTCAATGGGGATTAGCTTGGTGGCATCCAAGTGAATCTCGGGATAAACATCACCGTGTCAATCTTGTCTACTCTTCTCGGTGGTTTGCATTCTCCAAATCACAAGCCTTGTATTTACATTCATCTTTTTCTTGTGCTTGTGTAGTTGCTCTCTAGTGATTAGTTAGCTTGTGTAGCTTGCTAATCATCTTCTTGCTTGTGTAGCTAGAAGTAGAGATCCTAGTGTAACTAGTTAGCTTGTGTAGCTTAATTAGTTGCTTTTGCTTAGATTGTGTAGCTAAGCAAGTTGAGCTCTTGGATTTGGATTGTGTATCCTTGTCATTGAGCATCTAGTGAGTTTAGGTTTGGCTTTGTGCTTTTGCTTATTAGAATTGTGTAGGAGCTCCCCCGGTTTGTGAAGTACTAGTGCTTAGGCTTGTATGCCTCGGCATTAGATTTGTTAGGAGAGCTCTTACTAGCTTGGCACTCCATTTGTTTTGTGTAGAATCTTTTTGGAGGTGCCTTAGAGTTCTAGTTAGAATGGTGAAGTCTTGGCTAAGCGAATAGTTTCAATTCTGCATAAGTTTCGGTTAGCCGGCGCAATTAGTTTTAGAAAGGACTATTCACCCCCCCTCTAGTCCGCCATCTCGACCCTACATCTTGGCATAAATCCAGTACCCCAGCCAGTTCCCCTCCTATTTATTTTTCTGGGCTGCGGCAAGCACAACCTTGGTCAAGCATGTCTTCTTGTTGGACTTGCGAGGGACTAAGGTGCAACACTCATTCTGCGCCTCACTCTCTTCATCATCATCATCCACAAAAACCTTCCGAGGCTGACAGTGCAACTGAAACAGCCTACAAAAGGCATCAACGGACACCCCACCTCCGAACGTCCTCGCAACCCACAAAAAATTTGACAACACTACTATCCCATTCGGGGTGAAATGGTGAAGCTTCACATTGAATGGCTCTAGTAGCTTCGGAACTACAGGATCCATCGGAATACGCAACCCAGCGGTAAAAAAATCCTTAAAAACAACCACCTCTCTAGTCTGAGGCACCGGGAAAACCTCTGGGCCAGGAGGGCGACACACCCTCTCGGGAAAATATCCTTTTGAAACATAGAAATCGATCGTACTCTGAGAGGTGACAGATGGCTCGAAGAGCAAGGTCTTACGCTTCTCAGGACCCACCAGGTCGGAAACACTCGCTGAAACCCCCGACAGACTTCCGCTGGCCTGTTCTTGTTGGGCTGGCGAACGCGAAACCTCGGATCCTTCGGGGTGTTCAATGGGATCAGAGTCTGCGCGGAGAACCGCCCTCTTAATAAATGTCATATCTACACAAAAGCGAAGAAAGGCAAATTCGGAAAAAGGGTTCAAACGAACCTTCGATCAACCTCGTTGTTTGCTTAGTACGAGCCATGAACCGCTATTCTACTTACACCGAGAAAAACGAGTAGCTTGATCACGCATGAAGTGGAACCTTCAGAAGAAGCGCTTTATAGCAGAAAAGCGTCGAAGATAAGCAAAGCTCAAGAGGGCACAGGTTTTACCCCCACCCCCCCCCCCCCGCTTATATAGGCGGGGTGAAAGCAACAGTACCAACGGTAAAATCGATGAGTCGGCCACCCAAGCGACGCAATCGGAGCCTGACACGTGCACAATCAAAACCGACCGTTGCAGCCGACGGTTCGGGATATGTTTTTCCTCGGGAGCTTCCCGAAGGTTACGCGCAATCTTCTTCTTTAACGCGGGTTCGGACCGTCGGCTTTGGACCTCGCCCTCGAGGGGCTACTGTTGGGGATTGGACCTTCGGACAGACTCCCGGAGGTCGATCCCACCCTTAGAAATGCTCCCTAACTCGTTTGCAGGGCTCCAACAAAGGAAGGCAAGCATACCTAAAGGGTGACGATCGCTCGCGAGATCGCCCCAGGACCTGCACCCGAAGGACATTGGGGACAGAGTGCAACCCAAACGAAGGACATCAGGACCTTCGTCGGTAGTGGACATGCGTGTAAAACGTGAATACGTGAGAAGGTCGGATTTGTACACCTCTTACCTTGTAATTTTACTCTGAAACCGGCTGTAAGTGAGCTGTAAATGGTTTGGAATGGGGCAATTTAAGAAAGCCTGGCCGAGGACTATGGGTATAAATAGCCCCTTCTCTCCACAATGTAAAGAGTTAAATTTTCTGGTTATTACTAAAGAATTAAGTATTTTCTTTTATTATTATTTTTATACTGTTCATGCTCTCTGTTTGAGCATCTGGAAACTAAAAACCGCAGCCTGGTAGCGCCGGGATCGGTGTGGCGCCGCGCGCCTGGTGGCCGTAAGGGCAGTCCCAACCCAGACTCTACCATGGAGTCTAAGGCTCCTATTTATTGTGTTTTGCTGATGTGGCAGTATATTTATGGAAGAGAGAGGGAGAGAAATCAAGACTCCAAGTCTTATTTAGACTCCAAGTCTTCACGCAAATCAAGAATGAATGTGAGAGAGACAAGTGGGCCATATAAACTAAAGTAACACACTTTGCATTGGAAAATATAGTTTCTTGTGATGGAGTCTTTGAGACTTAGACTCTATGAGTGGAGTCTGCATTGGGACTGCCCTAATGATGCGCGAGCAAGTGGGCGTACGCGACGGGGACAGCCGCTGCCCCGTCCCCGAGCGCACAAATGATTAGTACGGCGATAAGCAACAGGCTGATGGGCGCAATCAGGACAAATCACTGGGCATCACGCAGAACTAGTACTGCTAGTTTTCAGTAGTTCTTGGCATCGATCGCACCGGCACCGCACGGGACGACTGCATCTGCCTGCAACTCGAGTGCGCTGCCGGCGCACGCGGCGGGCTTCCCATCATTAAGTAATCTCCGCCGCAATCAATACGCATCACCTACCACGCCTTCTTTAAACAAGAGCAGGGTGTTGGCGCTCGCCGGTCTCGGGCTCTCCTGCGTAATGGCTCACTTAACTCCGGCGGCGGCCCGGTCCAGGAGCCGCGCATGGGCACGGCAAAAACCTGGCGCGCGGGCAAGTACTCCGGCACGGCAGCCGGCAGCCGGGTAGAGGCCCTGAGGTCGTCGCTCGCGCGTCCGCGCCAAGCGTCATTCCCTCCAATGCAGAGGGGGACGAGGGAGCGCGCAAATGTTATCGTCAGCATAGGGATACATACCCACCCGGCGTCCTCGACGTCCTCGGCGCCGTCCGGGGTGGTTGGTGGGTGGGGGCGGTCGCCGGCGTGGTCGCCGGCGGCCAGGGTGGTGGTGGGCAGCGGCGGACCTTAGGGATTCGGCGGCGGCGGCGGCTCGGCGGTGGCGGCGGCAGTTCGTCCGGCGGCGGTGGGCGAGGGGGTGCGACAGCACCCCCGGCCGGGCGGGCGGGATGGGTGGTGGGCGGCGGCCAGCGGCGGTGACAAGCTAGCCGGTGGGGTCAGGTGGGTACCTACCCTATGCTGACGGTAACCGCGTCCCGAGGGAGCGCCGGAGCGGCGCCCGCGGCCGGCAGACTGCGCGCCACTCGCGGGGCATCATCTGCCGGTCGAGGGACCGCCGCCGTGCCCGTGCTGGAGGCGCGCCCTTTTTTTTTCTCTTTTCCTTGGTGCGCGCCTGCACGCACGGCCCGGCTCTCCGCGCATGGAGATCTGCGGGTGCCGGGGGTCGATCGGCTTTTGCGTTGCGCACGCTCGATGGTGGACCCAGCCAGGGCCAGGTGACAGCAACTAGTAATCTCAGCTCGCCTCGCGCTTGCTTCTAGGCGGGCCGTGGGAGGAGGATTTGAGTGAGGCCTCTCTGCTCGCCCAGCCCAAGCCGTTGTCCTTGCACACCGGGGGTGTGTTTAGATCCCTCAAAAACCCTCCCAAAATCCAAATTTTCCATCACAACTCCATCACATCGAAACATTAAATATAGCAAATGACTTACGTATGGAGTACTAAATGTAGATAAATAAAAAAACTAATTGCATAGTTTTGATGTACGTTGCGAGTAGAATACCAGAATTTATTCCCGTAGTAAATGCGGCGCGATCCGGTCGCAGAGAGCCAGAGAGTGTAGAGAATTAGGGTATCGAGGCGGTGTTTAGTTAGTGAAAACTTTTAGTTTAAATGTCACATCGATTGTTTGACTCATGGTTTTAAATAGCGGGCTATAGCTCCGCTATAGTTTTTTTAGAGAGTCCCCGCTACGTTATTTGTATTTATACCGCTATGTCAGCTATGGACGCTAAATTGTGCTATAGCTGCGCTAAATGGCGTAGCCTTAGCGCCGCTACAGTCTTATACTTAGCTCATTACTACTGTTTTGGTCTTTTGGACAACTTAATATTTGATTGTATGAATTTTGTTGTATTGTCAACTTAACTAATATTCCTGTAGCCCTCGAAACATATTTATGTTTATAAAATTCGTTAATTACTATGTTTTTGTGCATCTATTACTTGTATTTTTCATGGTTTAGTAGTAAACCGCTATTTGCCATAGCCCGCTATAGCCTCCGCTATAGCCTCTTAGCCTCGGAAAAAAAATACGCCGCTATTTACCATAGCCCGCTATTTAAAACCTTGGTTTGACCATATATTGTGTCGGTACCCCGTAGCAGGGATACCCACTCTTACTGCAGAAAGGCAGGACGCGCGTAATCGTCCGTAACTACGCCATAAGGGGTGGAGCAGCCGGCCCCACAGGTCAGGCTCTTACCTCACCGGGCCAAACGGCCCCGGACCCGCTCCCCGCTCTGGGACGGGTCCGGTGACGCCACGTGACCCTGGGGTAGGGAAGCTCCGAACCAGCAGCCGAAGGCTCGGACCCCCCGTAGGGGTCCGGGACCTCCCACGCGGGTGGAACCAATATACCACCGGGGGGGTCCGGAGCCGCCACGCGTCCCGCGGGCGCGGGCGCGGGCGCGAGTCTTCCGCTGGAAGACTCGCCCACCCACCGCATTCAATGCAGGTGGTTGAGGCGTGCTCTGCCACCGCGGCACGCGGGGCAGCCTTTGTCAGGCCTCACTGTAGATCGCATTTTACCGAGGTACACAGTGCAGCCGCCTGCGCAGCAGCCGCGCAAAGCCCATCTGCCGCATTAATTGGATACGACGGCATGACACTTTTCCATCATGCCGCCTACGGTGCAAGCTACACGGCCCGTTCAGCTACACTACAGACGACGCCGCAAGCTACACCTGGCGCTGTTTCGACAAGACAGCGCCTGGACATGCTGAACGGAGGATTCCAGGAGCAGGCAAGGGAATCCAGGAATGAGATTTCCTTCGCCTGCAACACCATAATATATGAACAATACGTTATTTTATACTACATCGTTTGGGCCCACCTGTCGGGGACCCAACGGCCATGTACGCGCCTCCCTTGAGATATAAAAGGGAGGCGCTCGCTGTACACGGGGAGCTCTCTAGAGCACACACAGACGCACGCTGGACTCAGCACAAGCTCTCGCAGACTCTCTCGAGGCAAAGGCAATACAACACACATTGGACGTAGGGTATTACGCTCCGGCGGCCCGAACCACTCTAAACCTGCTGTGTTCATCGTGTTCTTGAGCGAGATCGAACTAGTCCTAGCTAACCCCCGAGTACTCACCCTCTGGGTTTAGGCGGGTGCATTCCGCCACCCGGCTGTGGTTTGCCTTACCACGACATATCGGGAGGGTTTTTTTTGGATACTAATTTCAAAACTTGCTTGGAAATCGCGAGACGAATCTTTTGAAGCCTTTGACCACATCATTAGCACATGTGGGTTACTGTAGCACTAATGACTAATCACGCACTAATTAGGCTCAAAAGATTTGTCTCATCGTGTAAATCTAAATTGTGCAATTAGTTTTGTTGTTAATTATTTTTAATGTTTTATGTATGTGTTCAAAGGAAAGACAAAAAATTTTGGTCAAAAAAAATTGGGAACTAAACAACCCCTAAATGGACATTCAAGCACCGGAGCTGGAACCGTGCCCGGCGCTGACACACGCCAGCGCAGCAATCCGGCCGTACGCGCCCACTCGTAACTCCACGGCGACGGCGTTCTCATAAAAGGCCCTCCTAAAAAAAGCACAAACCATACGGTACATCACAGAAATCCACAGGCGCGCGCGCGAAAGGACCGGACTTTTTTTTCCGCCTTTTTAATCCCGGCCCCCTCGATCACAGCTGACAGCTCGCGAGACCGGTTGTGGCGTGGCGATTGACGAGACGGAGGTTCGGCATGTCCCCGCGGCACGAAACGCACGCAGGTGAAAAGCCGGTGGGTTGGTGAAAAAGACGGCGATGAGTCAACTCAACGACCCCCGCCGCGCAGGCTCGCCGCCTAGTCGCCGGTCGCCGCAGTAGTAGGGCCGCCGGCGGGTTAGGTTAGGCAAGGTCCTGTGCGTGGTGGCGGTGCATGTGAGCGCGCGGATGATCTTTATTGCACATGCCCTGGTGGCCCCTGGCTGCCTGCCGGGCACCGCAGCCATACCCCAGTGGCCGTGCGTGGACGATGGGCATGGCCGCATGGGACCAGATGCACGGCCCGGCAGGCCCGGCTACAGTGCAGGTAAGCTCTGGTCCGCCCTCCGGTTGGTCGTCTGCATCGGCGATGGGAAGGATACAGACCAGGGTTAACCGAACCGTCGGTAACCGGTCCGGTTTGACCGGTTACCGGTCAAACCGGTCCGGACCGGTACCGGTTCGGTCCGGTATGAAACCGGTCTAAATTCAAAATTTAAATTTGAATTCAAAAAATGAAAAATTCCCAAAAAATTCCTAAAAATACTTCAAGGTGCAATGAATCTAATGGTGTCAAATTTTCTCCAAAATTCGTTCATTTAGTATGGTTTTCGGAATTTATAAGTTAAATAAAAAAAGAAAAAGAAAAAAACCGCGGCCCATTAAGGCCCATCGCGCGGCAGAGGTCATTTAACGTCGCGTGTCCCTCAGCCGAAGCCTCACCAGCGCCTCCCTCACCCGCTCCCCCCTCACTGACTCCTGTCCGCCGCCAGAAGTCGCCGCCCGCCGCTCGAGGCCGGTTAGCCGCTCTCAGATCCCGGCTAACCGGTCTCCCTCACCGGTAAGCCGGACCGGTAGCAGATCTACCGGTCCCGTCCGGTTTTCCGCCCGGGGAGGCCGGTTTACCGGTATGGGGAGGCGGTAAACCGCCGATTAGCGTCGGTAAGCCGCGGTCAGGTTAGTTTTTTTTTTCCCTAGGATTTAGGTGTATTTAGATGTTTTGTTTTAGGATTTAGGTGTATGACTTAGGTATATTTAGAATTTAGGGAAGATTTATTTATATTACATGATTTTTTGCACTATGTAGTAGATTTTAGCTAGATTTAATTTAGGTGTATTAGATGATTTTTGACACTATAACTTAGGTAGGAGTAAGAATATTAGATGATATATTTTTGTTGTGCATGTATGCAGATAGACAATGGCAAGCAGAGATGTTGTGTGGGAACACGGTGAAAATCTTTATCCCGGATGGCGATGTAACTATTGTCGTACGCAGAAAGGAGGAGGTGGTGCGACTAGATTGAAACAACATTTGGCTGGGCGCGGGGCAGAGGTGATCCCTCTCCCGTCCCATATTGTCAGAAATCAAATAAACGTGTCAGATCTACGTGAGGCTACGGGGAATGATTCCATCAGCGATTGGGCACGTCAAAATATAGGTGACACTCACCTAGGGAAGAGAAAGTTGCACAAGGGGCCTAAGAAGGGTGACTCGAAGCGTCGAAAAGGCAAAGGAACAGCAAAACCAGTGAGCAGCGACACCGAGACTGATGATGGCGAAGGTGAGCGTAGTCCTCCGTATCAGGAGTCCGAGGATAGCAGCTCGGCCGATGATGGTGATGATGGTGACGGTGCTCAGCCTAATGCTGGTGGTGGAGGTAGTGGTGCTGATGCTGCTGCTGGTGGTAGTGGTCATGCTCGTGGTGTTCGTTTCACAGGTATATATTGCACATATAAATACACACATATTTCTGACTATTGACTACTAATTATGAAATATGGTTGATTGCAGGGGAAACTCAGTTCACACATGCTACTCAGGACACCGACCATGGAGCACCGCAATCGCAGAGGAGAACAGGTGGACCGACGGACTATGACAGTCCACAGAACTCTTCTTCCTCCTACAGCGATTCGAGGCACTCTTTTCACTATCCCATTCCTGACATCAGCATGCAGCCACCGACGAGATGGGTGTACGAATGGGAAGACCCCCATTTTTACACTATGTTAGTTCAGGAATGGCAGACAACATCGGCGTGGACGGGCCAAACTTGGCAACACTACAAGGCTGAGCTGCTTAGAGTGCGAGGTATCGCTTTGATGTCCACCGCCGAATACCAAACCGCATCTCAAATGGGGGTCTTCCCATTCCTACGTTGAACTTTTCATTTCATGTGTATAAGTGTATGACTCCGTATTTGTATGCACCCTATTACTATTGTATTTGTATGCATAATTATAACTCATTGCTTTGGTAGGGTCATTTACATTAAAATGTGCATAGCTCATGTCGAAATTTCCTTTTATTTCACACCGGGAATCAATTTTTCAAGCGGCGAAAAAATACTCTAAACAACCGGTATACCGGCCAAACCGGCCGGTATACCGGTGTAACCGGTCGGTATACCGCAGTGAGCCGCAACACAAAACCGGCCGGTATACCGGCCAAACCGGCCGGTATACCGGTATACCCGGCCGGTATACCGGTCGGAACCGCCACCACGGTAAAATTTGAATTCAAATTCACATTTGACCGGTTCCGACCGGTAACCGGCCTAACCGGACCGGCAAACCGGTACCGGAGCCCGGCGGTTAGGCCGGTCCGGTCGGGAAATTGAACCCTGATACAGACGGCTGGATTTATGCCTGGCCCAACCGGCCGCACATGGCGGCATTGCCTTCGTGTTCCTGTCGCCGGGAGAGCAGGCTGGGGCTTCCAACGGAGTGTGAAAGGAGTTACTTGCCTAGTGCGTGAGTTGTTTTCTGGATCGTGTAGTATGTACTCTAGTGTCCAGCTGCAGGCAGGAGCGGATCCAGCGGTAGGTCTGGAGAAGCTCCAGTCCCACTACCGCTAGATCTATAGAGCCCCTCCTAAGTATTTTCTAGAATGTTTTGACATGAATACACTACAAGAAGAAACTAAAATTATTTTATTTAGAGATAGAAGAAAGTTCCTTCTAATAATATTTTGGATCCGCCACTGGTTGCAGCTAAATCAGCTGTTATATAAAGAGGTTTCCCTGTCTTGACATGAAATGGTAATGGAACGGTGACGCTCCAGTATGAGCTTTTTATGGGTGCAGTAATCCATGTCGATGACAGGGTGACACCTGTTTAAAAATGGGACAGTAGTAGATACTTGAGCCTTGTGGCCTGGACAGACGGACGGGCCCACGACACCTGGTACCGATTTCCCGATATGGCCCATCCGAAGAATGACTGACTGACTAGGCTTTCCATCCCAGCCCAATAGTCACAGGACGGATATCACAGTGGGGGCCCAGACAGCGCCCTTTCATCCGCCCCAAAATGGACCGGCCTTTCGCCTTTCGCCTTGCCGTGTACAAACAAAGGGTGTCGCATTTTCTCCATACGAAGAAAGATCAACACTTTAACAGTAGCACCTACGCTATGTGATTGTACTTGGTATCGTGGGCAAGAATGGGTTTTTCTCTCCTTTCATAACTTGGTGTTACTAAGCTTCGTTTTGTATGAAGTACCTCCTCGTTCCTCAACATGACATCACTGCCAACGTGTATAAGCACATTCACCAGCGACTTCGGAGTCGCAAGTAGAACAGGGGGGGTGCAGGTTGGGCACGGCCTGCCTAATTGGTTGACCTATCAACAATAAACTCCATACTAGATCATAGTGCCACTATAGGTTGCAGGCCTGCGGCCAATCGTGTACTGCGCCTGTAACTAGTAGCACTTGATCGAATAGACTTGTTCTGGCATTCTGGCTTCAGCTAACTGCTGTTTGTTAGCACACGTCACATACGGTTGGGCGAATGATGCTTTGCGTGCTTTGCGGCATGAAAGCAGCCATATGATACTTTAGAAGACCTTGTGTACGTTAGAAGATCAAAGGGTAGATATGCACATGAAGCAGCAGTAAGCAGCGCCAGGGGATAAAAAAAAATTGAAAACATCAAGTGTTTTTTTTCAAAAAAAAAATCCTGAGTACACAACTGTAGTAGTAGGCACAGCACCGTGTCAACCTTCAGTTCTGTGTTGTTGGATTGTTAGGTGCTATCAGCCATTGACCTAGGCACTAGCTAGGGAACGAGGTTAGGATGCTAGCAGCCCATAAAAATCAAAGACAATGAGATATCATCCAAACCTACCTTTACCTTTCGCTCGCAAAGGATGAAAGACTTTTTAAATCATATTCTATATTTGTCATCATCATGTTTGGTGGCTTTAGCACATATATTTAATTTTATGCAATGCTATTAAATACTAATCAGTTTGTGGCTATTGGGCTTTGGATTAGACTACCCCTAAGCTCCTAGTCACAATTCAACAGAAAGGACCAAGTGGACGAGACGGAGACGCAGCAAGTCAAAGCGGGGAGTATCACATGAGGAGTATTCTAATGTGCTGCCTTGACGTGCCTGTAAATCCAAGCAAACAGAAATGCTGTGGCAGTGGTTGATTACCACATACTGATATCATCATGTCCTCATCTAGGAAAAATGTTATGTAAAAATGGTTTTAAACTGAAATAGAAAAAAAAATCTCCTAAACTCATTCACATACTCCTAACTTCCTTTAGCTTTAAAGGGCAAAGAGATAATAAGGTTTTGTTTTTAGTTCGTTATTAAGAATGGTTAAAGCCCATCCACATAACTTCATGTAGCTTCAGAAACCCATTCACATAACTTCATTCGCGTCGACATAACACATTGCTCCGGTATTTGCTCTGTTTTTTGAGCTAACCTAGTCGAACGCTCTCCGGATTCAGACTTTTCTTGCTGCCCTAGCTTGCAACATTTCAGTGACATCGCTGGCGTTATCCTTCGATACAGCAAGCAGTAGGCGTGCCCGTGGGAGCGATCAAGTGCTGTGCCACCCAAACTACTCCTCCAATGCAGCAGAGAATAAAAATGGTGTCTGGCTAGCTGGACTGAATTTGAGTTATGAATTTGTGATGCCACTATTAGTATTGAGGTCCTGTTTAGATCCCAAAACGTAAAATACAATTTTTTTTGTAAATCGCTTGCATGATGTAGTAAATGTAGTCGAAAAATAAATCGCATTACACAAATGAACTGTAAATCGCGAGACGAATCTAATGAGCCTAATTAGGACGTGATTAGACATTAAATTGCTACTCTGATGATGAATTAATTAGGCTCATTAGATCCGTCTCGTAGTTTACAGACAAGATCTGTAATTAGTTTTTTATTAATCTACATTTAATACTTTAAATGTTGAAAATTTCCTTCCAAAAATACAAAAATACAAAATGCAAAGTTAAGGCCTGACATGCCTATTGCCCGGCGCAAAAGGAATCCAGGAAGCTGCCAAGCTGGTCGCAAGTCGCAACACTTGGAAGTACGGTGGTATGGCCCAGGGTTCAACTTTCCGGCGGAAAACCGCCGGAAAACCGGAAAATTTTCCGTTTCCGCTAGTAGCCGGGAAATGGAATTCCGGTATTTTTCGCCATTTTCCGTTTTCAAATTTAAAAATTCAAAAATATTTGTAAAAAATTAGGAAAAAAATATGATAAAAAACTAGGTGTTCTTCTGAGCAAATAGGACTAGAACACACTCAAATCTAAGATCATTTGCTAGGCTAAAATTGAATTTTTAGTTGAAAAACAAGGTTATTTGTAATTTAATGAGGTAGGATTTATAGCTTTTTAATATCCGTACTATCAATGGGTTAAAAGAATATACCTTTTGAATGGAATGAGAGGTCTCCTTTATTTATCCTTACACTTTCATCATATCTTCATTAATTATTAAGTACTACGTGATATACATAAACATTGTTTATTGGATTGAACTTGGGTTTTTATATAGACTATGCAATTTATGTATTATAAACTTATATTATGGTCTATGCAATTTAAGTTATTGTGATAAATTTAGTTTTCATGCATTTTATTTGTGATTTCATGTGGCAATATACTTTTGTTATGAATAATTTGTGTGTAATATATTTAATATGCATTGTACATTGCAATATACAATAGATACAAAAAAAATATTCTATTAAATTATTTAATTCTTCATATGTTTGGAGCATTTGTAGTAAAAAAATGACATTTTCCACCAGAAAGTCCGGAATTCCGCCGGAAAGTAGCGGAATTCCGCCGGAAAGTAGCGGAATTTCGCCCGGAATTTCCGGAATTCCGTTTTTTAAATTTGAATTCACATTCTGTTCGGAAAATGCGGTTTTCGGCGGAATTTCGTCCGGAATTCCGTTTCCGGTGATCGGCGGGATTCGTAAAAAAAACGAAAAGGTGAACCCTGGTATGGCCTAGTGAGTTGCCCTATCATGGAGCAGTTGGGTTCGGCAATGGGCTCCTCAAACGTCAACAGAGTCAGGAATCTTCGGACGCTCTTTGCATCCAGTTCGTTGCTGCAAGGTTGCAAATTCTGTAATCTTCAAAAAAAAAAGTTGCAAATTCTGTGGGTGGAATTGGGAACCATTTGCCCATTTCACACACTGCTGAAACAGCACAGCGACGGTGCACGCTGCACGCTGCACGCGCAACACAGGCATGCAGCAGAACGCTCTTCAGAGTTGAGTTTCAGAGCAGCTGAAGCAAAAATACCCACTTGGCGCACTGCGCGTGCCGACTGACAGCGCGCGCCCACTACTATTCCACGGCGGCACAGACTCAGTCTCTCAACTTGTGGCAGCAAAAGCTTTGGCCTTTGGGTGATGCTTTACATTTTCCGAAATCTAGATTTCTAGTGGATATATGCTTTACTTCGTCGAGGATGCATATTATTATTATGCATGAAAAGGAACACAATATTCATTCCTCTCTTTACTGGAGTACCAATGAAAAAGTGGTGATACAAAGAGGGAGCTTAGAAAAACTTGACGCTAAAATCTGACCTGATATCGCAGAAGCTTCTTTTGTCACTTTCAGTGTGCAGGTTAACGGTTCCTTCGCGCTTGTCCAAGCAATACGCTCGCAGTGAATTCGTGAGGCGATTACTGGTGTCATGTTCAGAGGCAGAAAAAAAGAAGGCGCACTTGGGGAGGGAGAGGGTGACGGGGGACATCTCGAAAAGGCGACCAGAAACGCTCGACAAGATTTCCAAAAGGACGCACAAGAAAGATCGCTTCTAGGGGTGTGTTTAGTTCCCACCAAATTTCCAAACTTTCCATCACATCCATCACATCTGCTATCACATCGAAACATTAAATATAGCAAATAACTCATGTATGGAGTACTAAATGTAGTTAAATAAAAAAACTAATTGCATAATTTTGATGTACGTTGCGAGACGAATCTTTTGAGCCTAGTTAGGTCATGGTAGGACAATATTTACCACAAATAAACGAAAAGTGCTACAGTATACTACAATGACTGATATGACTTTTTCTCCCTCTTTTCATCTCATCTAAACACAGCCTAGATCGTGTTTGAACTTTGAACGAGCAGCTCGTCCTTCGCGTGCACTTGCATTTGTTTTCTTGTGACCGACAGCAGGGACATCGTACTGGGCACGGCCAATTGTCTTCGTGTATTTCGGTCCAAACTAGGGCCTTGTTTAGTTGCGTAAAGATTTGGGTGTAAAACACTGTAGCACTTTCGTTTGTATTTGATAATTATTGTTCCGTCATGGGTTAACTAGGCTCAAAAGATTCGTCTCGCAAATTACAATCTAACTGTGTAATTAGTTATTTTATTTAGCTACATTTAATACTTCATGCATGCGTTAAAATATTTGATGTGATGGGGAATCTTGTAAAGTTTTGGAATTTTGAAGGGAACTAAACAGGGCCTAGCAAAAGGAACTGTACGCAGATTAGTGAATACTCGCATTATTCCTGGTACTTTTTTTCTCAACTCTACTACTAGTAAACAGCAACCGCTGCTCCTCTTCTAGAGCAGCAGCAAAACGTGGAAACGGAAACGGAAAAGCCTTTGCTGGTTGCCGTAGCACAAAACGGAGAAGGGCGAGCGTACGGACGCACCGTCGCGACGGGACTCGCCACGCTTAGACGTTTTGACAAAACCGGGGCGCTGGTCCCGAGGACGTACGCACGCACCGGCAGGTCAGCACCTACCCGACCGGCGACCGGCGACCGGCGACCGGCGACCGGCGAGACCAGACAACAGTTGGGTCCGAGTCCATTCAGAAATCGGACGGGAGCACGCTGCCCAAACCCATGCCGCCATCACGCGCGTCCACGTCCCCCTGCCGCCCCCTGCACCGCCAGCCGTTGGGCTGCCGTGACGACGCAACGCCGCCCACGGGGCCGACGCCTGCGCGCTCCCAATCCGTGATCCGTCCACGTCCATGCGCCCGATCCCGACGTCATCCCATGGGCATCATCCCATGGGCGTCTGGCGTCTCGCGGTCGCCGCCCGCCCTGCCCGGCCCGCGCCCACCACGCTGACGCGGCGTGCCTGCGTCGCCGCCCACCCCGCAGGCCCCGCCTTTATAGCCCCGCGCGCCGCCCGATCGCACACTCCAGTCCGCCCGTTCCCACTCCCAAACCCAAAGTCGCAGGCGCCCCCCCGCCACCGCTTGCAGCTCGCGAGCCAGGGAGCCTGAGCTCGACACGCAGCGCTGCGCTGGTGCCGCGTCAGGGAGGCCAAGGACGGACGCCATGGACGCCGTCTCCTGCGTGGGCGTGGCGCCGCAGGGCGCGCTGCTGTCCCGCTCCTTCGCCGACGCCGCCATCGCCCGCGCGCTCCACTTCTCCCTCTCCGACGCGCCCGAGCCGTCCGCGGCCGCCGCCACGACGGCGGCGGCGCTGATGCACGGCTTCGGGGGCCATCCGCCGAAGGGCGGCGCGGCGCCGTCGCCGTCGTCGCCCGCGCGGTGCCGGCTGGGGCCGGCGGGCGGGCACGCGGGGAAGCGGCGGCGCCCTCGGCCGTCGAAGCGCGCGCCCACCACGTACATCAGCACCGACGCCGCCACGTTCCGCGTCCTGGTGCAGCGCGTCACGGGCGCCGACGAGTCCGACCTTCTGCCGCAGCAGCAGCAGCAGCAGGACGGCACCGGCCTCGGCCTGGGCCTCCTCCTGCCGCAGCTCGGCATGGAGCAGTTCCTTCAGGCGGGCCCCGCGGCGCACGCCGCCGCCGCCGCGTACACGACGGCGCCCCCGCCCGCCCCGGTGGAGCAGCAGCCGCTGTTCCCGACGCTGGACTCGTGGAACGTCATGTACGGGAAGAAGAACGAGGTGGTCTGAGCTCTGGCTGGCCATTCAAAACGCCGTGTGATCACCGTAGCCCGTTCGAGCCGAGCTTGCAGCTGCAGCGTGGATAATCAGTCGACGATCCCTTCTTCCTGATGGTCATAGAGAAGCAGCACATCACATATTTACAATCGTGGTGACCGTGAGTGGTCTTCCAGGCCACTAGGGGTGTAGTTAGTGTTAATCAGAGAACCAGGCGATCAAGCTCTCTCTATCGATTGCAGTAGCTTTGCAGTTGCAGTTGCATGTTCATGCCTCCCCGTCAGTGTGAGCTTCCTGCTTCATGTATAAAAATGATGGCGTTCATAAAAAAATTTCAATCCCTGGCACTGCTAATTCTTTCTCGTGGAAAATCGTGGAAAATCAAAATACGAAGGACCGAAGCCGGCGACAAGAGGGGGTGAATGGGAGCCGATCAAAATTTCTTCGAAATTCTAATTGTCGGCCTATATCCCAAAATCACCCAATCCCTCAAGCGTTCTGACCAAAATTTGGAGTAGCAATTGAAGAGCTAAACCAACACAAAAAGCCTTGAACGAGCGAGAGAAACATCGAAGCAAATCGGAAGCGAAACGGAAAAACTGCAGAACTGATCTGCCTGTACCGGTCTGACCGGTGCACAGGACCGGTCTGACCGGTCACAGCTGTTCACGAACTAGCAGACCGGTCTGACCAGTCTTGCCTACCGGTCTGACAGG